>NW_004524609.1:9721653-9742794 GCF_000260255.1 Octodon degus | reverse complement strand
AACCTTTTATTTTTTAGTGTAAGTCAGTTTTCTTAGTTCTTTATATACTGCAAGTATTAGTGATCTGTGCAAAGTGTCATTGACAGTTTTTTTCACTCATTAGGTTGTCTTTTCGCACTACTCATTATTTTCTTTGTGTTGCAGAAGCTTTTTAATTTTATCTAATTTTATTTGTTATTCTTTTGGAACTGGGGTTCATTCAGAGCATCTTTGTTTATGTCATATCTTTAGGCATTTCATCTAGTTTATATTCTAGCAGATTCAGTCTTTCTCTTCTAATATGTAGGTCTTTGCTCATTGCTATTGGATTCGTGCCATTGCGTCATGAGAGATACTGGTTTAGTTTGAATCTTCTACCTGTGTATAGCCAGTTTTCCTAGCACCAGTTGTTATAGGCTGTCTTTGCTTCAGCATTCTTTCTTGTCATTTTGGAAAAGATCAGATGGATGAATGTACCAGCCATTTAATACAACCTCTATTCTATTTCACTGATCCGCATATTTTTTTTCCAATATCATGCAGCTTTTAACTACTATAAGTTGGTAACCTAACTTGAAATCTGGGATTGTGATGCCGCCTGCTTTGATCTTGTCTTCTAGGGTTGATTTTGATATCCTGTGCCTCTTCTGATTCCACTAATTTTTATGATAGCTTTTGTCTAGTTCTATGAGGAATGCTATTGGTGCTATGATTAGGATTGCATTGGTTCTGTAGATTGGTGTTGATAGCCTGGGAACTGTACGGAATAGGAGTGGTGATAGTCACTTTTTTTGTTTATGATTTTAGAGGAAACGCTGTACACTTTTCATCATCTAATATGATGCAGGAAGTAGTTTGTCATAAGTAGGTTTTATCAGATTGAGGTACGATCTCATGATGTCTATTTTTTTCAGGGCTTTTATAATGGGTGTATGTTGGACTTTTTGTGAAAGATTTTTCCTGTGTCTATTGAAATGATCATATGATGCTTGTCTTGCTTCTGTTTATGTCATGCATTGTGTGTGCTGATTATCATATATTGAACCATCCTTGCATCCCTTGGGTGATGCTTAGTTGGTAAATGATCTTTTAAATAATTCGTTGCATTCTATTTGCCAATACTTGTTAAGATTGTTTTCATCTATCTCCATTAAAGAGGTTGGTGTGTGCTTTTCCTGTTTGAGATAAGTCCTTGGTGGGTTCTGCATCTTTGAAGGTCTTGTCATATTCAGTAAATCCATTGAGTTCTGTGCTCTTCGTAGCTTGTATTATTTCTATTTTGCTTTTATTTCATTCTCAATTATCTCACGGTTGATACTTCCTTCATTCAGCATTGTTTATGCATATTTATTTAGTGCTGCATACATTTCTTCTGGATTCCTAAATTTGTTAAGTACAGGTGTTGAAAGTAGTCTGGATTTTAACAATGACTACTTATTTTGCCTTTTTGCCTAATTTTATTGAACAGTTCTTTTGTTTCCTTTTGTTGGTAAGGTTTTCTAAGGATTTTTCCATTTTATTTACTCTTTAAAAGTACTAGTACTTCACTTTATTTATTATTTCTATTTTTGTTTTAATTTCATTAATTTTATAATTTTTTTCTTTACCTTGGGGTTTGGATTCTTCTTTCTTTAGGATAGTGAGGTGCTTCAATATGTTATTTATTTTTACTCACCATCTCCAGGGAATTCAAAGATATAAACTTCTCTCTTATGTCTGTTTTCACTGTGTTCCACAGGTTCTGATATTTTTTTCTGACATAACTGCTTGACTCTATAACTTACCTAATTTATTTTTTATTTCTTTTGTGACCCATTGATTATTGAAAGTATATTTTTTAATCTCCATATGTTTGCATAATTTATTTCATTTCTTTTGCCATTGATTTCTACTTTTATTGCATTGTATTCTAACAACATGCATGGAATAATCTCAATTATCTTTCACTGAAATATGTTTTATGGACTAGTATGTGATGTATTTTGGAGAAAATTTCCCATGCTGCTGAAATGAATCTTTCTGCTGTTGCTACTGTACAAAACAATGTAAGAATCTACCCAGTTTGTTCAAAAGGATTGCAATTAGTTTCTGAATCCATCAATTATAAAAATTGTGATTTCACTCTTTTGGGTTTCTTATTTATGGTCCATAAATTTTTAAAATTAATTGCACATTTGAAGTCCTTGAGCTATTTTCTGCTGGAAAAAGTCAAATGCTTGCCATCATTCATAGGGATGATCTTAGTAAAATTTCAAGATTAACATTCTGAAATAATAGCACATCCTCACACACCTATTACCTGGGGGAAATAATCTATTGCTAGTGGTGAATAGAGTAGAATATTCTAGGAGGCATACAGTTTGTTTAAAGGTGTGATTGAGCCTTTATTTCTTTGTTGATTTGTTTGTTTAGCTGATCTGTCCATTGATGATAGTGGGTTAATATAAACACTCTCACCTAGAGGGTGCATTAACTTTCTATTGTTGCTATAAAAATCACCACAACCTTAGCACCTTAAATTATATAGATTAATGTTAAATGAGGTTATTGGCATCTCTATCAAAAGCTCAACAGGCATATCTTCTCTGCTACAGTCAAGGTTTTGAAAAGGCTGCGTTTCTTTTTTAAGTATTAAGAGAAAAAAATCTGTTTTCTTGATTAGCTTAAGTGATGATAGATGTTTCCTATCTTGAAGGCAGAGGACCAAGGTCTCATTTTCTTGATGGTAATTCCAGCATTTAGAAGCTGCCCAATTCCCTACTTCATGGCTCCTTTCCTCCACCATACTCTCAAGGTCCAGTCCTGTCCATCATTACTTCTCCCTCTGACACAGCTGGAGAATGCTCTGTGCTCTAAGGACTCCTAGGACTAAACTGAGGCCTTCTGGTGATCCAGGATAATTACCGAAACCTTCACAACTATAATCATATCTTAAAATTCTCTCATTTTTGACTGCATGCATCTTCAGGAGAAACCACTCTGCTTACCACAAGTAGCTTGACATGAAGTTCATTTGGAGAGGGAAATGTTGACTTCACAGCATTATACTCTATGCACCCAACACTTAGTGCAGTAACTAATGGATTTAACACTAGGAAGACAATTATATCTTTAGGGAAGACTATGATTTTAAAAAGTCAACTCCAGGATTTAATTGTGAGTAACAGAAAAGCAAGGCAAAGGAAAGCACAGAGTCATGAACTATTCCATGCTCAGGTAAGATCTACATCAGAAAAAAAAAAAAGATTCTGATACCAGGAATGAGGGCACTCGGTGGAAGAAGGAGGAGAATCACAAATGTGCACACACCTGCTCCTGATTTCGTAGACAACTCAAACAGCACTGCATCCTTTACGTACAAGAGCACCCTTTCCTTGGAGGATAAGCAGGTTCTCTGTAAGACCACACTTACCTTCCATAAGGTCTTCTTGCCATTCCCAAATCACCCTTGATGATTAGAGGTAGGCTTTATCACAATATGAGGAAAGATACATAATCTCTACAAGAGCAATAAATATCTTATACAACAGAAGAATTTAGGATTTAAATAACATGTACTCACAGGACACAGGTATCATAAATGGGAGCAGACTTTGGAAATGTTAGATCGGGACATGGGCATAATGTAAGACTGGATAAAAATAAGTAATTAACATACAAGGGTTCTTCTGAAAGCTTCTGTTTGCCATTTTGGCAAATAAAGATGGAGGCTCTACTATCTGTCTACTAGAACCTCATCTTGTGGTTGGGATGTTATAGGGTTAAATGACAATGAGATGGAGAAGAGACTGGGGCTTTACTGGAAATGAGGGCTAGAAAGCTCACCAAAGTAAATGTGTTAAGATGTACTTACTATGTGAGAGGTGAAAAATCTCAATTAATCAAGTCTGGGAATATGGAAAGAATAATCTCTTCTCTGAAACACTAAAGAAGACACTCATAAGGGACCACTGGGTTCTTATGAAGTCCATTATGGAGAATAGATGCTAGGAATCTAGGCACTTTGCTATTAAGGTAGTTGCAAATCTATAAAAGCAAAGTGTTGTAATCAGTGCAATGAACAATGGGAATCCTTATCTTCAATAAAGATATATAGGGCAACAACTAATACACCACAGTGTTCTAGGACTTGATATATGAATAAACGCAGTGACATTGAACCCCTTGGTAGATACCTAGAAAGAAGGGAGATTTTCGAGTTCTTAAAGTCTTCATTAATGGCAGCATTTAAGCTAATCCTCACAATGAGGTCTCAAAATTACATCCAAATCCCCATGTGGGTAAAGGATAATAGAGACCAGAAGTAATTTTACCCTCCCGCCATTAGGATTTTAGTGGATGTAATGGGTCTAAAACTCCACTCTATGATTTTTCTCAAGAGTTTGAGCACATGTTTAGTAAAGACGAACTGAGGTTTAGGTTGAAACTGAAACTCTTTCACTGAAGAACTACAGTTCAAATCATTCTTACTACCTGACCGAGGAGTTAATTGCAGCCAACATTTGTGCTATTCTGAAGATCTCCAGTGATGGTGTTGGTGTCCTCTAGTATATTCTGAATCTATGCACTAGTGTAGCAATTTCAGAAACCAAGAGCTTGTGTAAGAATATGAAGAAAAGTCAGAAATATACACAAATAAAAGTTCTGATCCGAGTTAGGAGTGGGTTATAGTCATCGGACTCTACATATACTTGGAATCCAGATGCTGATAAGAGGAAGGGGTTCTCCATAATTTCCACGCTGATTCTGTGCTTCGTCATATTTTCTTCATGATCCTGAGCATCCCAGCATCTGTAGACCTTCACATACTAGCCAAACAAATTCTTAATAACATGATAATTGGATCTGGCTAGCAGGAAGCCATAAATGGTCCAGGTAAAACACATTTGCCAGGTCAAGGAAGATAAACCTATAAATATTCAGGAAGCTAACTCATCTACAAAGTGTCTGAATCATACTAACATATTCCTTTCTCTATTTCAGGGGAAGAACTAGTTGTTGCATCCAGTGTCATTACTAAAAAGAGGAGGTACACGTGTTGGATATGTAGATATGCATACAACTATACATAAAATGAAGAACAGGCTGGAGAGATAGCTCAGCAGACTAAGCAGTTGCTTAGGCAAGTGTAGGGACTGAAGTTCAACCCCTGGTACATGCCACACCAGCCCCACCCCTGGGCATGCTAAGCCAGTAACCAAGTCCTAGAGTGGTGGCAAATGCCTGTAATCCCAGTGCTGGGGAGACTGAAACCAAGAGGATCATTAAGAGTCTGAGCTGCCTAGTGAGACCTTGTACAAAAAAATAAAAGAAAAAAAACCAGACATGACATTAAATTTTAGCAGTGATTATTGTCATTCAAATAGGAATTCTCCTTCAATTTATTAAATATAATATATTGGGCATACTGTTATAGATGTAGGAACTGATTCTGGCCAGTGATTTTAAGAGAAGAGGAACAATTAAAATGTAAATTTGTTTGTTCCTTCAAATATTTTCTCATTGTTAAAAAGGTTACATAATATTACTATTTAAATTATTTTCCTATTTTAATCATGATGTCCATTACTCTCTCCACTTTTCCAATTCATACGTCTGCTGTTAAACATGCAGGTTGCTCCTTTTCTTGGTTTTATGAAGTGTTACCTTGATTAAGTTTCTTTTAATAGATAATCTCATGAACTACGCTATTATTCTTGCATGTTTGGCCACATTTCATGAATGTTGAGCACGAAATTTCACTGGACAGCTACTAACTCTTTATCTTACAATCTCTTCAAACCTACTGAATGAGAGTCTGTAACAAGCCCTTGGCTGTATTTAAAAGTTGTCAAAATGACTGGAGAAGCCCTGTAACAATCCTGATGAATTGCATCTGCTTAAACCACATCCACGAGGGGCTGAGAGTTTTTGTGAGAGGTCTCCCAATGCACACAGATGGGTTCCAGAGTCCCTACTAATGAGGTGCAAACTTCTTGTGTACATAGAGCATTGTTGTTCTGATCTTTATCCTGTTTAAGTCACACTTAGCAAACTTCAGTCTCTAATTTCCTCCCTTCAAAAGGGATTGTTGTTGGTGTATCAGTTTTTAGCTAATTTCCTTTATTTATACTGCCTTTGTCATGCCTTGATAATGTTGACCAACTTTAGATATTTACAGATTTGAAACAGCTGCAGACATATAATTAGATCTTATCAACTTTGGCCATATGTTTGTGAGCAAAACTCTCTTCCCGCTGCCACCAAAGAGCTAAAAACAATTAGGAATTTGGCAATTTTACAAACTGCAGCATGCTTAGTCTTCCTACGAGGATCCTAGATTCTTAATGAACTTCTGAAGCCCTATCCGTGTAAAAGGCTTTTCATTCAAGGAAGCCTATAAACTATCTTTTGCAGAATGGTCTTACCTACTTCAGATGAAGGTTGTACTTACATCTATGGATTTCTTACCTGTTGAATACTCTAGTGAACATGGCTGTATTCATAATTGTAAGAATCACTTGATCTGTTAAATTCTCAAAAAGTTATTTGCCTCCTATGAAAAGAAAATTTCATAACAAGACTACTTATATTTACCCATAGTGGTCCGACATTCAATTTACAGGGAAAGGGGGTTTGGTTTTGCAAAGTTAATGAACAAATCCGAGATTGTTTCCACTCTACTCCTGTTTGTTTCTGAAATTTAGCTATAATTTTTATTAGTTTTAATGTTCTGTGGGATTTTTATTTTTTTTTTGTTTTTTTATTGAAAGAGAATATAAAATAGTAAAAAAAGTGTTAGAAACAACACAGAGATTCACTACACAAAATAGTAGGAATTCAACAATGTTTGTTTTATTGCATAACATTGTCTTCAAGTTAGTTATTTAGATTACCATATATAAGCATGCAAAATTGATTTTTAAAGTCATAGGAAATTAAAAGAGAGAAGAAAAAATTCAAGCATGAACTGCTCTGTTCTGTAGACCAGCAGAAATCAGCAGCACATTTATCCAAGCTGTCCTGTACGTATACATAAATATATCCCCTTCCTTCTTCCTTTCCCTTGTCCTTTTCCTCATCCTAGTTGTTCCTTCCTTTTGAACAGATTCTTTACCTTTCAGAGTAGCTATTGTACCTCTCAGGTGGGGTTTTTCTTTTAACGTGGTGAAAGTACATGCTGAGTTTCAGGAGAACAGATTCTATAATCCCTGGCTACTGAATCAATTCTCTTTATTAGTGAAGTGTTATCTTTCTGCCTATGTAGACTTCCCACTGGTAGGTTAACTCCTGTGACTTTAATCTTCTGGCTTTGCTTTTAAGTTTGTACTAAGCGGTCTGAGTCATTATCTGTTGCCATTTTATTTCTTTTTTCCTATTGAACAGTCATCCTTTAGCGAAAGTGAATTACTGATCATCTACCTTTGGCAGAAAGGGAGAAATATTTTATCCTTGATACCGTAACACAGTAACGAATAAAACTGAGAAGGAAATGCAAATGAAGGGAAAGATTACATAAAATACAGGGGAACAGTTACAGAAGCAAAGAGTTCAATCCAAATTCAAATTAGGTTTAAAACTGTAGTCCAAAAAGCGGCCATAAAAGCACCATGAATAAAAATCTATTGGTAAGTTGAAAGTTCCATTTTCATTTTAAAAAGCAATGAGATTTCTGACCTGAAGAATGAGTCTTTTAGGAAGATGATATGTTAAAGCGCATGAAGTGGCTCTTGCTAGAAATTAAAAAGAATGAAGGGAACACCTGGCCGAGTGGCATAGCGAAGCTTGCCTGTACAATGCAGAAACAATAGGGTTTGCAGAGAGTTCCTTGCCTGGCATGGCCTTGATCACAGAGCCATAGCATTTTATAAGCTTTATTGCATGTTTTATGCTAAGATGCATCCAATATATTGTCAATAGCCAGTACAGATGTCAAGGAAATAAAGGTCTCATAGCCCACTTTAGTGTAAGGCAGGACTGCATTCACATTTTCTTCCCTTCTTCCTGGGAGTGTGGGCAGGATGGAAATTAGGAAGCAGGGGAGCAACACTAGGTGGAGGAGCATTTGAACAAAGCTGAATTTAGCTTATATTTTAATTCACTTGTGTGGGTGCTCTTCCGAAAAGGCAGACTCCAAATGATCCTCTGGGGAAAAATGAACCAGAATGAAATCCTGGAAGGTTCTAGAATTACCCAGACTGTTCAATTTCAGGTCAAATGGCCTGTTTCCCAGTAAATAAATTGAACTGGTACCATTCATTTTATATGTTCTTTTTCTTTTCTGCATGATCCCTAAGTTGCAGCTGCTTATTAATTACCCTCTACTCTGCTTCAGGGCTTCAGTGATAAAGGCATTCTTCAAAGAAACAGTCGCTGGAAGATTGACATGCCTTTCTCGTTCTTTTTCTTAACAGAATATAACACTTCTTGATTCTTCTCCCTTGTTTTTGGCACTCGTGACAGAAAGCTCACTTTGCAAATTCAGTGGAATGCAAATGAAAAGGTGAGCATCAGGCTTTGCAGAGAAAATCTCACAGCAGAGGAGACTCGCAGGCTAACGTCATGTGAGGAGGGGCTTGCACATTTTAAGTGTGTACTTGTAAACGTGCACACTGCACGTGAGCCGGATTGCTGCAGCTCGGGAGGGCCCGAGTCCTTCCTTCTCTGTACAGAGCCTGCAACAGACTCTGAATACTGGCCTGTGGAAGAAAGACAAGGCCACTCCTTCTGAGACAAACAGTACAAATCTGGCGCTGGACAGTCTGCATGTCAGGGGACAAACCTGTAAGCTAGAGACAGCCTGTTCAGCACTGCTTCTGGGGACGAAATGCCCAAGAGAGCAGTCAGATTATAAATGGCTTTACATAATTCAAAAATAAATGCTGAAGTGCTAAGGGACTGATTTTTCTGTGATTAGGACTTTGTCACAGCATGACTCAAACTCTCATGATTTGTTCAAAACATAACCATAAAATTATAAAACTCAAAAATTCAGAAATATAATCAGTCAACATTTATCCAGCATGACTTACTAAAAATACCTGCCCACCTTATAATAAAACGTTGTAATATATTGCTTCTAATGTTTTCAAATATTATCATACTCCTACGTAATCAGATTTTGTAGAATAGGCACACATGCATTGTGGTTGGAAAACATAAATAGGTACAATACTGTGGAGTCCTCACTGCAAGAATTCATAGCTTAGATCTAGCATATACACTTCTGTTAATAAGGACAAGAGCAATTGTCACATGAAATATGTGTAACTCAAAGTAAATTATTACAGTCAATAAAAGAACCCCATTTTAAAAGCTGAATAACATGGGATTTCAATAAGCTATAATAAATCAGAATGTCAATGTGGATAATATTAATCCACTACTGAAACAGTGTATCTGAAAGATATGCATAATGTATGCATATATTTAAAAATTAGGATGGCTCCCTTCTTTCTAAGTAACAGTAGCTGAAATGGTATATTCTGGGAAAGCATGTTTAAACTAATTAAGTTGCCTTGAACAGGAAAGGAGAAAGAGAGGGAGATAGGAATAATTGTGAGTAAGAAGGCAACTGATAACCTAAGTGCTCCCTGCGGGTAAAGGTGAGGGAGAAGAAGGACTTAATGGAAAGCGAAGAAAAAGGTCCTATCTCCTGGATGACCACTTCAGGTTCCATCTGGCGTTCCACCTCATGGAAGACGTGAGGGCCCTGTTATCACTTGTTCTGGTAGCATACTGTAAATATTGTTTCCTTTTTCCTTCATTTTGAAATGCGGGTAATATTGGCCTATGCCTTAGTATTAAATATAGCATTTCAGAAATGGAATACCATTTTGATGTTCAGGGTTCAGGAAGCAGGGACAGGGACAATAAAGATAATGAATTTAGCAAGTGAAAACTGAGTCGACAGCACTGGAAACATATTCATCTTCTTCACTATTTCTCATTTCCGATATTGTCCTCAAGTTTTCCTCGCTTTTAATCTCAGATGGTGATCTCATCCGACCTCTGCTTCTTATGGTTTTATAATTCATAGATTTTTCTCAAAAATAACTTCAACTGACAGGCACCCAAACATATTTAAAGTGGAACACAAAATAAGTGTTTATTGAGTTCAGCAACTATTAATGACTGAGAGGGCATAAAGACTTGAATGTCTTTTTAGGTCTCTGTAAAGTTCCTTTTACTCTAGAAATGGTCTTTTTTTTTGATAAGAAATGATCGCATATTCATGGTGTGACACGATGTGCCTTGGTTGTCATGCTATAGGCTGGTGGAGACCACAGGGAAGCAGCCCTGAGCAGGACTTAAATTAACCAACTGGGTTTCCTTGTTTACTTGTGAGTCCGTCCAGGGCCTAAGGCCCTGTCTGGAGAGGGGAGGTGGAGTCACAGTAAGTGAACTTCTGAGACCTGTAATGGTGGGTGAAGTTGTGAAACCTCAAAGGAAAAGACAAGGCCATGGCTAGGGACACCTGGCTCCAACCTTCACCAGAGACAGAAGGTAGCCTCAGACATCTCCTTCCTCAATAACTTACTTTCAGAAGTCCTTGAGCAGTTCCCACCCTTCGTAGATATTCTCCTCCCTTATTCTTATAGCTGCATAAAGATAGGCCACTCAGAGAAGGTCTTGGTTTTAGCCCCCTGGAAATCTCAAATTCTGTGAGAGGGCTTTGATCCTTCTGGAATCCTGAAGTCATTCCGTCTGACCCTTCGGTTTAGCCTTTGCCGTACGCTCATTTGGGAGATTGTGGACTTGATTAGTTGGTAATCACTAGGGAAATTACTAACCTGATAGGGGAGCGTTTACAACTTCTTGTGCACACCAGGTCAGCCCATTTCTCTCTGCATGAAGTTTAAATCAGGACTTAGGGAGCTAGAATTGGGATTCAGAGATGGAACTATCATACAGAAAAACCAAAACTCAGCAAAAGAGAATTGGAGGGGTTGACAGAGAAAGGAAGAAGCAAACTCAGGAGTAAAAACAAACTTTAGAAAGAGAATTTGAAATATTTTTGATATTTTCTCAAACTGAGTCAGATGATTCAGTGTTAATTTTGGTTTTAGCTCAACCAAAAATTGAGAAGCCATGAGACAAAACTGCCTCAGACACTACAGAGAAAATCATAACAGTGTTTTGTTTTTGTTTTTTCTGCACTGGGAATTGAACTCAGGCGCTTGCGCTTGCCAGGGACACACTTATTCTGCTGAGCCATCTCCCCAGCCCCAATAACAGTGTTTTCTTAACAGGTAGCTCTTACAAAGTAGAGAAAAGTGGTAGGTTCTTTTAGTGGTAGGTTCAATTCCCAGTGCAGAAAAAACAAAAACAAAAACAAAACACTGTTATGATTTTCTCTGTAGTGTCTGAGGCAGTTTTGTCTCATGGCTTCTCAATTTTTGGTTGAGCTAAAACCAAAATTAACACTGAATCATCTGACTCAGTTTGAGAAAATATCAAAAATATTTCAAATTCTCTTTCTAAAGTTTGTTCTTTACCTATGCTCCTTCCATTGAAATTATTAAAATACAAGTATATCAATAAACTTCAAAATATATTAGCAAGAAGAAAGTAGAATTTTTCAAGAGTTCATGTTACTATGAAAGTTTCACATCTTCAGATATTGTGTTTTGAATGTATTTTATCTTAAGGACTCTGATACATTGCCAGAAGGCTTGTACTTTTTATGCAAAAGTAAGGAATTTTACATTTTGCTACTTGTGACTAAAATAGAAGGGATAATAATGACTTGAAATTTGAATTAACTTGAAGTATATCTTTTATTTTTTGTTTTCCCTTAGTACTCTCATTTGTTTATGTGTATGTGGGGGGGATATTTAGGTATAGAGTATTTAAGAGAACATTTTTAAAGAGATAAACAAAGTGAAGGCTTGTTTTTAGTCCAGGAAGATTTTAATCCTTGGGTAATGTGAAATCTTTCTTTTAGAAATTTGTAAGCAATAATGTTTTAACTCAGAGATACCTTTTTTCTCTGAAGTATTTGACAGTGAGTAACTTTTACTCCATTCCTGAGAATACACTGTATTTTTCCTGCAGATCGGCTGTTGGATCATCTATTCATTTGTCTTACGAATTTAGTTTTCTATTTCTTACTAATGTGTTGAAGTCATCCTTTTATAGTGCTGGTTGTTGAGTTTTCTGTGCTATCTTTTTTACTGGAGTCACTCCCTTGTCCAGCATAAAGTCTTCTTAAGTCCACAATATAGAGGATTTCACATACAAATGCTTGGGCTCCATTCTGCTCCTGCCTGGTTAACTTTGGGCAAATTATTTAAGTTCCTTCTGCTCACTCAGCTGTAAGAATGGAGGCAAATAAACTTTTAATTCCCTATTATAAGGATGGCATGAGAGAACATATAAATGACAGTGGAAATATATAGAAAAAGAAAAGACAATAGAGTCAGGTGTACTAGTTCAATTACCAGACATAGACAATGATCAGAAATGGCTGGCGTTATCCACCAGTAAGACCAAATGGGTCAGTCAACGTCAAGGCAGGAAACAAGTGAGGAAGGTGATTACAAATGAGTGTTTACAGATGGAGCTTTTTGAAAAGATAAGAAGAAGGGGTTCATAGCAGGTCGAGGCGTGGTGAAACACTGTTGATAACCACCACGGGAAATGAGATGAAGGACTGGTTACGGAAAGCCCGAGAGAACTAGATGACAGCAATAAGAGCTGTGGTCCGTAGAGGAGGAGATCAGCCCCTGCTAACCACAGCCCAGCAGGGCATGAGAGTCAAGGGAACACAGGCAGACCTCACCTTCCTCCTGCCCTCTGTGCACCAGAAGAAGCTCCCATGGACTGGCACTAGCTAACTAACTAGAAGGCGTGGAGTAAAGCAGATGTGCTGATGAGGGGTGTGGCATGCCATCCCTGGGGCACAAGCAGGTGTATAATGCAAAGTGTGAATTTGGACATGCCAGAGGGAACCAGCTAGCCCATTGTCTCAGTTACTTTTCTCTCATTGCCGGGACAAAAATATCTGAACCCGGCCCCCCAAATTAAATAAGGAAAGGTTTATTTAGCTAAAAGTTTGTGCAGATTTCAGTCCATAATCATCTGGCTCCAAGGCAGAGTTGCGCAAGGCAGAGGGCAGCCGTTCATAGAAGCAGATAACAGTAAAGCAGCAAGAGCAAAGAGTAAGAACAGCAGCTGCAGGAGAATCAGGCCTCTCTCTCTTTCTTATAATGTATTTAGGCTATGTGCTGATATCAATTATCATTATCAGATGTGCTGAAGGGAGGGTGTAACACTCACACCCGTCATCTCATAGTACTCATACCCATAATCCTAGCATTGGATCATGGATTAATCACAAACTCTAGAAGCCCTATGGCCCAGTGACTGCATGAGGCTTTGGGGAGGTAATTAGGCACAAGACATAACACCCATTTATTTGATTTCCTCCTCAGAATTCACCTTGTGCTTATCCCAGTAAAAAATATGTCCCCCAAAAGACAAGCCCATAAGTTTCATTCTGCAATTATCATGAGTATGATGATTAATTTTATGTAACATTTGAGTGACTTAAAGCTCCTCGTATATGTAGAAAGACAGTGTTTCCAGAGTGCCTCTGTAGGTGTTTCTAGAAAAGGTGAGTGGACGTACCTCCACCTTTGAGAATTTAAATAAAAATATAAGGTGGAAATAGAATTCCTTTTCTCCTCCTACGTCAAAACATTGACCCGTGTATTCCCCACGACACGATAGCTTCTCGATGTTGGGCCTTTGCGTTTGGATCAAGCGTTTGGACTCAGAGCAACACTCTCACCAGTGAAGCCCAATTCTCAGACCTTTTTACCAGACAGATTCACCGTAATATCCATGCTGGCCCCACCTCTAGACGACAGATGTTCACAGTTTTCAAGTTGCATGACCACAAACCAATTCCAATAATTAATCTCTTGAATTCTATGTCTAGCCCTATCATCTAAAGCTACCTCGTGTATATCTGCTTCTCCCAGTGCTTCAGTTGCTCTGGAGAATCTCAACTAAACCACTGGATGATGTCAATTTGGATCTGGGTTCATTACTTTCCTCTTGGTGAGACGACACGATATCCAACACCTGCTACCTAAAGGAGTAGAGGAGCATTTTGGCTCCCACCTTTTAGACAAGTCAGCCCATAACAAACTGCCCCCACGTGAAACTGTCTAGTGGAGGAGAGTGGCTCATGCCTTGGCAGCCAGGAAGCGGAGGGAGAAGGGAGGATCCGAGGCAGAAGCTATACTCTTCCCAGTTACATCACCAAGAGTGACGACCGTCCTACGAGGCCCCGCCTCCTAGAGGCGTGTCAGCAAAGAACAAAGATCTCAATAAAATTAACAAAAATAAATAAATAAAAATAAAACATGGGGCTTTGGGAGCACACTGCAGATCTAAAACCATAGCAGGATGCAATCCTATAAACACTATTACTTTGTCCACTACGGGCATTAGTCACGTAAAGTGCTGGAGTAAAATGAAGAAAGCAACACCACACAATACGGCGGCTTAAGTTCAGACTTTTTCAGGTGAAAAGAATGCATAATTGAACATTCCATCAAGGACTGCCAGGTGCTATGCTTTCTATTTTCATGGTGTATCAAGATGTTTGCTAATCTGAGCAGTAGATGATATGGTGCTTTATAATTACCATGTGATGATTAATTCCCTGGACTTGCTATCTATATCTATATCCCTATATATTTACTATGCATATGCAACATAACTACTGTATGTTTTTTGTTGCTGTTTGTTTTTTTTTTTTTCCATTTATGTCTTTGGTACATGGTCTTACTACGCAGCTAAGACTTGGAGTGATCCTCCTGTTTTCATCTTCCCTGTTGCTGAGATTACAGGTGTTCATCACCATGTCTGGACTTGGTCGCTGGCTCGGCAGCCCCTAGGGGGGCAGGGCCGGCAGAGCATGTGGTGCTGGGAATCAAAATCCGGTCTCTATGCTTGCCAAATCAGGCAATCATTCCACTGAGCTCCCTCACCAGCCTGATAGCTACTATACGAATATTAATATTTGTGCTAATGTATGTCTTAGCATAACAATATTAGAAATATTGCACTAAACAACTAAAGTGAGATTTCTAATGGGGGAGATTTTAGTCTTTTACACATAAGTTTGGAATAAGGAAAAACATGTGATATTTTCCAAATTATAGATCTTAGGCAGCTAACTCTGCTTTCATTTTAAGAGAATCTGTTGAGAAAAATCTCAAAGCATATAAAGTCTTATTTTTATATCACGAAGGTAATGTATTTAGCAACTTCTTCATTTGGAAAACGTTTTCCATCCTATATTCCCACTGTGGTAGGGGGTGAATGCTCCACAGAAGAGGTTGTAAGGTCCGTGCCGTAAGGCAGTTTTCTTCCATTGTGCTCGAAGCTGGAAGCCCAGTCCTTAGGGCAGGGCCTGGCCCAGAAGAATCTCTCTGTGGTGGATCAACTAAAGATCAACTTGGAATACCTGCATGAACTAAGTCAGCGTGGCTTTGGATGTGACAGGTCCCCAGAATTGTTACCAACGACATGAAAGGAGAAGTGGAGGGCAAGGTGGTGTGATATTGATTGTCCTGGAGAAGCTTGTCATGCTGGTTTTTCACACACGCACTCAGCTGTTCTCACCGTCCGAGGAGCCCAGGTCCCTGCTGTCACTGAGAATGGCTACAGTTCTATTCAGGAGGGCCCTGGTCCTTATCTCAATTGTCACTTCCTGGCTCCAGGGCAGACCCTACACCCTGCTGGCACAGATCCTTCATCCCACTGCCACAAACTTTCTAGCTTCCACCACTGACCTTTTGGACCATCGCAAGGCAGATCCTTGATAAAGACCTGCATAAGACGTTGTTGTGGGCTGTCGACCTCTGGCTGGACTCATGGTAGACATTACCATGGGCTCTATAGGTTCAGCTGGGTTCGTGCAGGATATTGCCACAGGACGCAGGCCCTTAGCTGGATTCTGTGGGGCTCGAGTGTGTGGATAGCGATCTTGCTCTTGAATATTGTAGAATAAATCCTATAAATAATGTGTCCTGTGTTAAATCTTTTCCCTTGCAAACACTGGATACAAGACCCCCTTTGAATAACTGTTGAAAATTAAGGCGGGATAAGTGAAAGAGTGATAAAAGACAGCAGAGAATATAAAAAGAAGTGGCTGCAGTGGCCTCCAACGGAAGAATACATAGTCTCCCTCAAAGCATTGTAAAGTTATTTATTTATTTATTTTTTATTTTAGGAAAGGGTTTACAGTGTGTTCAGTACTAGGTCAGACTCGTAGTGAGTCTCCTATTCACAGCCTCCCAAGAGCTGGGATTACAGGCATGCGGCACCACGCCCAGTCTCAATTGCCATCTCAGCGTGCCCTGGGGGTGGGCTGGCACAGCAGGCCTGGGGATCAAACCCCTGGCCCCTGTGCCTGCTTGCGGGTGCTTTAATCTTGATGAGCTATTCGTCCAGCCCTGAAACATTTTTATTTGTGAGTTGGCATATTTAAACCCTCAGAGCATAGTGCATTTTTTTGTCATCATGGTCCCTAAACATGGGCATGTCAAATCCAAATTTAATATTTTGAATATTTCTATTGATGAATTATTCATTTTAATATTATGAGTCTTATATTAAGCTACGAGTGCTTAACACAAAAAGAATCACAAAAATAAAGTACTGCATTTTTAGCATTTATTGGATGTTTATAAAAAAGCATAAATGTTTCAACATCAACTGGCTTTCGTTGTACACATTCTAAATAAGAATAATAGAAATAAATTCCTATTTTGAACTACAGTGAAAACACCAGGAGCAATCTCCAAGAAAATAATCCTTACCTCAATTATCACATATGACAGTCTGTACACATGACGGTAGCATGTTCTGAACACATGTGCCACTTACACTCAGAGCACATGTGTTCTGCTTCCCTGGCCCTTTTGTAGGACACATGTGACATTTCACTGGCTTTGCTATTTTGTCAAGAGGTGCTTATCACATGATGCAATATTTAGTCAACAAGAACATAAAACATGCAAAAAACAAAGCATAAAATCTGTAATGATCTATTGTTCACTTAGGATGAAAATCAACGTTGTGACACCAGCTGTGTACTTACTTACAGAACCTAAGAGAAAATCTCTGAAAATAAAAACCTATGTGAGCCACAATGTAAACACAAACAAAATTATGTTTGCTTCAGCTACCACACCCAAGGCAGCCCTCACACGTGAGGACTGTGTGTCCCGGGTCTACATCTGGCTTAAACTGACAGCATGTGCGCTGAGCTCTCCTTTCCTGTGTGGCCGTCCATTCTTATCACCGCCCCTCTCTTTCTGTTTTGTCAGGCACTTCCTCCTACGTGGTACAATGTGCACTATGCAGGGAGACAAGATATCAATCCAATAAAATGCCAGCTGTGTACCGGGTGCTTAGAACACACACCAACATTTCCATATCAGCTGTTTACTTGCTTACAAAGTCTAAGCTGTAACATCAGAACTGAAAACCTACGTGAACTACAATGAAAATACCAATCGAGTGTTACTACCACTATAATCTTTGCTTCGACTGTCACACCCAAGGCAGTCTTTGTGCATCAAAATTGCATATTCTGTACACAATAATCACTTAAACTGATAGCAGGTGTATTTTCTTTCCCAACTCTTCCTAATAGGGCAGATTTGATACTTTCATGGGCAGAAACATTTTAGTTTTTACTCTGCCATAAATGAACTCCTAAGAGTTCCAGTCCCAAATTATAAGAGAATTTCTTTTTTTTTTTCATACCCCACTCCCAAGAAAATTTCTTTATGGTACTTTGCACCTGCTATTTTGTTTATAAACTATCAAACTATTTATGCCACATATACTTAGGATGAAGAAAAATACAATCATTGGCCAATGCCTTGTGTTTCACATGACATCATCGTTGCTGCATAACTCATCAATAACATCTAAACTACCTCTAGCTGCTTTGTGGAAAGTTTCCAGGTTGGGCTTCCATTGTGGGGAGGCTTTCTCATCAATAATTCCGTGGTGGTACAATGTTAACATCAGCAGTGCAAGTTTGTTTTTCTTTGCCACATATAATGCTAATATGAATCTACTGGAAAATAAAGATTGTACTATAGAAATCTCGGCTTTGAATTTGCAACATCTTGTTTGGAATTTCTGTTTTTCTCATATGTACAGCACCTACACTAATCAACTTGAACTCTGTTACCAAATGTAATGTCAACTGGAAACTGGTAAATCAAGTGTCACACTCTGGTTAGTTCGGGAGCTTGGAGGAACAAGTCTGTTCATAACATCACTCAGTTTGTTACTGTAGGAATAAGGACCCGATGCCTGAGACCCAGGATAAATTTCTAGATTGAAAGCATTAGTTTTCACACCTACAAGGGCAAGCTTTTAAGCCACTTTTTGGCCCATCACTTTTCTATAAGTCTTCTGCATTCCTGCAATTACCATGAAAAATCCCCTCTAAGTACAGAAGATCTATGAATGTTTTAAGTTCAGCTAATGGAGTGACACAATAAATACATGTTCAAATATGGCTCTTGGTGCATACAGAACATTTTACCTGTTTTTCAGCCTTCATGCATTTCACAGTATCTTGTAGCATTTCATCTGTTACAATTTCCAATCCTGAATGGCCTTGTTGGGCTTTGATTCAGTGTGTTTCAACCCTACCAAGAGTCTCACTATATTTTGAGATGTAATTCTAACATTTCCTTGCTCCATTTGGTTTTATGACCATTTGCAATATTTCAGCTCATCAAATATGTGTCCATATTGCTGTTTTTTTTTTTTCCATCATCTGAATCAAGGAAGCTTTGTATTTTTTGCAGTCCATTTTGCTCTGTTTCATTGTCACAAGAACTTTTGCTTATGTAGGCAACATCCAAGCCACCACCACCATCATCGTATACCTGTGCCACTCTTCTATTATGAAAATATGTATCTTAACATAATAGATCATCTTTATCACCCATGCATGAGTAAGCTGAGAACTCACTTTTCACCTCCTTCAAACCTTACCAATCTGGTTTTTCATGTGCTGTTCTACTGAATTGGTTTACTTCTGCCAGAATAATCAGAAGAGAATGTATTATAAATTAAATCCCAGAGAAATGTGGGTGTACTACACCCTCTGTGATGCTCAGGTAAACATGCACCAAACCTGTTAGACAGACCAGAATGTCAGTGAAAATCCTGGATTGGCACTTTTGCTCACTTCCACACACCTTGCCTTTCATTGTCCTGAGAGGACAAATAACGAGAGTGTTTCTGTATCCCTCAGGCAAAGGTACAGAGATGTACAATTGACTACTATTACCTTACAGTAAAAATTTCCAGTACAATAGTAAGGAATGTGTTTGTGGGACCACATGTTATGTTCTAATCACAACTGTAAACTTGGTCAGCTTGGGAGTCACCCAAGGAATAAGGAAAGATCTTCTGCCTGTGTTCAGCTACATCATAGAGGCATGACCTGGAGGCCTGTATTGGGTCCCGCCACCCTTCCCCTTGTTCACTGTTTACCTGCCTTGCCATCCAGAAACTATTACCGAGGCATCCTTGCTCTACCACACCCTTTTCTCATTTTCGCCTTGAGACCAATCTTGCATTGAATCCTCTGAATCTATGAATAAAATTAAACCACTCCCCCTTTAATTTGTAGGGGTCAGGTACTGCTTCCAAGCAACACGAAAGCTGACTAATAAGTGAAGCAAAGAAGATTCTTCCATGAGTTAAATCTGCCCAGTGATTTACAAAAGCCTGATTACTTTACAGTGATATCTGGACAAGAAAGATTACAATGTAAATCACAATACTGGAATCAGTAAAATATAAAAGGAGTAGGTCCTACATTATGAGATGTACTTAAGGGTTAAAACTTTAACATACTCCTATCAAACAATCGCTGTTCAATAATGATAATGATTATGCTTCCACTATAATAACAGCTAATATTTATTGGCTGTCTGATTGTTTTAGTCACGATTGTAAATTATTAAAGAAATACTAACTTATTTAGTTTAAATGGACAAAAAAGTATTGATTTATACCCAAGCTTAAAATATTGACTCCTTACAGCTATGCTCAAGAAAGAAAAGCAATTATGTGGACAAGAACTTCTTCTAAAGCATTCTGGTGACAATCAAGTTTCATAAGGGTTCTGTCACTGTGATTTGGGGTAGTTTGATTTTTACAGAAAAATTCTCTTGGTCCGGGAAAGGCATCTTTCTCCTCATCACTCTGGGGCCCGTACTCACCCGGCTAAGTTCCATTAATCTAGGCAGGTGATGCTGTGGCTACCTTTGTTTTTCTGGTGAGGATATTAAACTACACTGGGACTTCCTATGTGAGACAATTAGGAGCCCAGGAGGCCATGATCTAGACAGAGGAGAAAAATGCTTTCCTGGTAGAAGTGGAAACTGCAGACTTTTATTGTCAGTCTTCTGCCTCCTTAATGAGGAGATGCAGGCAGCTTTGCTCTGCAATTGAGATGGAGTGTGCAAGATGCCCTATTAGGAGCCAGTGACTGCAGTCTTTAGTGGAAGTGATGAGCTGGAATCCCGAGATGGAGACAGAAGTGGGATATTGATCACAATGTTTTGAAAGAGAATTTTATTTTTTTGTAGCACTACAGCTTTCAAAGCAAAAATTTCAGTGAAAGTACTTCATAGTGTCAGGAATCACTTAAAAATAACAAATTTAAAAATCAAAGTGTTTCATAGTTCAAACTTTCTTAAGTTAAAAGCCAGTTCTTGTAAGAACTACATTATATACATAACTTGTTGTTGCATATGTGAATTATATATAACATTAATTTTAAAATCAAAGAACAGTCAAGAAATCTAGTGATAGGGCTGGCCAGATAGTTCAGTAGATTAAAGCACTTTCTTAGGCAGATGCAGGGACCAAGTTTCAATCCCTGGCATGCTGTGCCAGCCCTACTCCAGGGGTACACTGAGACAGTGACTGAGACTGGATGTGGTAGCACCCACCTATAATCCCAGTGCTTGGGAGGCTGAAAACAGGAGAATCACTGCAAGTCCAACCTGTGTAGTGAGACCCTGTAGACCCTGTACTAAATATGAGAGAGAGAGAGAGAGAGAGAGAGAGAGAGAGAGAGACAGAGACAGAGAGACAGAGAGAGACAGAGAGAGA
>NW_004524609.1:9716283-9721352 GCF_000260255.1 Octodon degus | reverse complement strand
AGAGAGACAGAGAGACAGAGAGAGAGATAGAGAGAGACAGAGAGAGAGAGAGAGAGAGAGAGAGAGAGAGAGAGAGAGAAAGCAAGCTAGTGATTTTCTTGATCACAATATGGTGGCACACACCTGTAGTCCCAGAACTGGGGAGGCTGGGGCAGGAGGATTGTTGCAAGCTTGAGATCAGCCTGGGCTACAAAGTGATCTCAAAAGCCAGCCTAACTACATAGTGAGACTCTGTCTCAAAAAGAAAAAGAAAAAAATCTAATTACATTGTCTATACCATAAACAATAGAAAAATACAAGAAACTTCTGCAAAGCTATTGTGGGGATTCAGTGATGTAATTCAACACCGAATAAAGGTTTATTGCAAAAATCTGTGTCAGGCAATGTGGTAAGCAATTGGAACACACCAGTAAAACGTGTGTATAACTTCTACACTAATGAGGGCTACATGATAACTAAAAATAGATTTGTAACTAGACTATTTAGCATGTGAGGAGTCTAAGTAAAAGGGTGAATAAGGTAATGGAGAATGCTCAGGGAAGAGTGAAGAACGGAGAGTTCTATTTTTAATAGTATCAGATTTCCTTTGACAAGGTGCCACCTGGCAAAGGAAGCTCAAGGAGGTCAGAAAGTTAGCCGTGCAGGCAGCGAGGGGCCAAAAATTCCAGATAGAGCAAAATGAAAATGCAGGGACTACACTGAAAACCTGTGTCTGACGTGAGAGGTTTCCCTTGGAGCCTGCGGTGGTGTCTCCAGTTGCGGAAGAGAGACACACATAGAAAGAAAATCAGTCAAAGACTGATCAGACAATTGCGCAGATCATACCTCTTTCCAAGGCTAAGAAAAAGACCCTGAGTTTACCCTGAGGACTGTAGAGAACAATGACAAGATTTTAAATGAGAAAGACATTCTCTGAGTTAGGCCTCTGATCACTGTGTGGAGAGTAGACTTGCCTAGGACAGACTGAGCAGAGACGGGGATGTGTTGAAAGCTAAGGTAGTAAATCAGGGGGAGGGAAGCAGATCCAGTCCAAGGTAGGAAGAAACAGAGCTCAAACAAAGAGCCTGGCCAGGAATCCACTCGAGTCTCAGCTTTCCATTATTATTATCTTAAGAAAACGGGTAATAAAATGACATCCCCACTAGCTATCTTTCCCAGAAAGACTGGTTCAGTGTGTCAGTAACAGGGACCCTCTGGGTTCACAAATTCCTTGCCATTGCGATTAAGGACAGTGCAGTCAGGAATCTAATCAAAGTGAATAGTGTTTAGCTTTTTTTCTCCTGTAGCAACATCAGGATCACTAGCTTTTATGACTCATAAATCTGCCAATCTAGGGGGCTGCTTTATATGGCCATGTGGCTCTGGATCATTGAAAATAATGGTTAAGCTCACATCCGTCCTTTTGGCTCCAAATATAATTTTCTGTATGCTAAATTGTTACCGGTGCCATCCCTTCTTCTATAGACTAATTTTTTTCTTCATTCTTTTCTAACTACAAGTTTAAACAATTTGAATTCATTGAAATGACATTGCGTTCTATTATCACTCAGCATTCTCCCCTTCCATAAATACTCAGGACACATGCTGTCTCTGAATTAATTTTAATCATGACTTTAGGCATCTATAAAATGAAACTGGCAACTGGTTAACACCAACTAACACATGCTAAAATGTGACCTCAAGGAAGATGTTAAAAAGTGAAATGCACGCACCATTTTACACAGATATGTTTCAGAGATGGATGAAACAGAACTAATCATTAAAATTTCCATTCTGGAAAAAAATTATTTGTAGCCAAGTTTAAAAAGCAAGTATGTGTTCTAAGCAGGTACAAGAAGTTTGATGAATCTGAATAAAACATACACAGACCTCTGAAATTAAGCTTTTTTTTTTCTTCTAGGAGCCAAAAATGTGCTACATCCTGAATTTATTTGATGTATTAATCAATTTATTCATCATTTAACAATTATGTATTGAATGCCTGTTGGGTTGTCAGTGCTCTTGCAAGGCTCTAACTACAAAATGCTTAGCAAGAACTCAAATAAGTCCTGCTTTCATGGGGCTTTCAGAATCGCAGAAGTGAAAACGGTTGGACATTAACAAAGTAATCCCACTAATGAGCATGCCATTCTAAGAAGGGAAAATGCTTCCAGTGGAAGGAAAAATTATCATGGAAGTGAGTGTCATAGAACATAAAAGAAATCAAGTCCTCGAATATGGATTCTTATCAAATGGAACATGATTGCCAAGGTTAATTCACAAGCAGTTAAGAAATTAAAAATGGGGAATATACTCAAAACCTCTTACTTGCAAGTCTTAAGGTCATTTTGGAGTCATTTCACATGTACAGATTGTAACCCAGAGTACTGATAAATTTTCTCAACAAGAGAATGCTCCAACAGGAGCATGCATAACTCTGTTCACATTATCTTCCTTTCAAGTTGTGAGTTTCAATAACTTTTATTCATTTCTGCGACCTTTTGCTAAGTCCTCATCCACAGAAACCTGTGAGTGTCTGGAGAATGGAAGATAGTATTTTCTACTTGCTAGAACTGTTTGTAGGCAGCTGAATTAGATAGAAATAGTATGGGCAATCAGACAGGGCCAGGCGCTCAAGGAGACAAGATGGAAGACAAGGTGACCTTGCAACTTGAAAGAGACAGACACTCCCATATGGGCCACACCTCAAGACAAAAGAGGAAACACAGCTACACACTTCCCTAGGGGATGGGCATCAGGGACTGATTTTCTAAATAAGTATCAATCACCTTGAAAGAACCCAAATGAGTCACTAGCCCAACCCCCAACAGGAAGAGACCCTGTCCCATATTCATGCACGCTTGCTACGTGACTCATTTCCCCATTTGGTACTGGATTGAATCAATTTTACCTGAGCAATGGTGCTTGTAACCTCATTGGTTGAGTATAGTTTTGTCCCACTTCATGTCCACCTAAGTGAGTTCCCATGTTCTCCACCATCTTAGACCTGCCTCATCACATGGTTTTCCTCTATAAAAGTCCCTGGAAGAGATAGCTTCCTGGGGACCAGCTGCTCAGGGCCCCCCTTCTGTCCCTCTAATGGACAGGAGCTTTGTTTCGCCCCCAACAAATATATTCTGATCATAACCTCCATTTGTTCCTAAAATTCATTCTTCTGTTTTAGAGAACACAAACTCATCCCAGGTACTTTTCAGGTTGGGAGACCATTTTCCCCTATATCTTTTGGAGGCCACTCACCCTGAGATCATTTCTCCCTGTGTCAGAACCATCCTGTCCCAGTGACAAGGAGCAATAAAATAACAGAAAATTCAACAATACATGACATAAATTAAAAGGCAGGTAATACATAGTTTAAAATAAAACAAATACAAGAGAATAGGGTACACATAAATGGTGAGATATCAGTGAAAACTCTTGTGGAGATTCTTGGGTCGGTTCACCAAGTAGAAAAGGAGAAGGTTAAACTTCGAATAGAGGACAAAAAAGTGCAAAAAGACGTTAAAAAGAGTACTACAGAATAGGGTTTGATCAGTCTTCATTCACTAATCAGAAAAGAAGGCGAAGTGAGACTCTTATAAGGGCTAATGAAAATAAGTCTCATTATATAAATGTTAGACATACCTTGAAGGGAAAATGATCATAGATATTGCAGGAAATGGCCATTTGCTCCCAATTTTGAATTTTAATTCTGTGATGCAAATAAAATTCAAAGAGGGCAAACCAAGGAGTTTCACTGCAGCAAAAGTAATTTTGTAACACCGAACTGGAGTAGAAAGTGTACTAAGTAGAAATTTGGGGGCCAGACAAATAGCTCAGTGGATTAAAGCACCTGCAAGCAGGCGCAGGGGATAGAGGTTTCATTCCCCGGCCTGCCGTGTCGGCCCCACCTCCAAGGCGGCTGAGAAGGCCACTGAGACTGGGCATAGTGGAGCGTGCATATAATCCCAGCACTTGGGAGACTGCAAACAGGAGAATCCCTACGAGTCTGATCTAACAGTAAGGCCCTGAACACCTTGTAGACCTTTTTCTAAAATACAGAAAAAAAGGAAAAAGAAATTTGGAAAACAGTTAGACTGGAGAACCAAAAAAAATCTGCCTTTCAAAATTATGTGTAACACAAAACAGGGGTAAAAAGAGAAGCAGGCAGCACCTCTGTGGACTATACACAGCAAAAAGTAAAAACCAACTCCCAAGTAAAGCCAGGAGCAAGGCGGTGTGTAATTATGAGCTACTGTACATATAATTAAGAAAATTGACTTATCAGCTGTTTATGCCATATAAGCACATGTTTCAAGAAGCTGAAAATTCCATATACATTCTCTTCCTTGAAGCTTTTTTTTTTTTTTTTTTTTTTTTTTTTTTTTTTGGCTTTTATTTCCTTAAGCTACAATCTTCTAGAAATTGTTGACTTGTCAAAAGTTTGAAAAATACTGAAGAATTATGTCTGGAACATTAACTCCAACACATATATAGTGTAATAGTGTGTGTGACTGCAAATTGCACCCTGTTCTAATAGGCAGGAATCCTCCTTTGTCAAAGAACTTTTCCTAAAAGAGCTCTACTGTTCTACCATAAATGACACCTGGAGCATCCACCCCTAAGAAGTGCCAACTGCAAGCCCTCCTGAATGTGGTTATTCCTTCTTTCTCCATTTGTTTTTCCTCTGGAGTGAGGAATTCCGCCGGGGTTGTAATCCCACTTGTAAGTAATTACTCCACTGCCCTGTTTCATTTTATTTTTCGGGCTGCAGTATTATCCTCTGTACCATCTATTAACTGCTTTGTAATTATGACCATCCAGGTTTTCAAGACAGGCTTCTGCCCCTCCACCAGTGCAACCAGGGGCTTGCATTTCCTCTCTGTGCTGGGTCCCCTAATATCATCCATAATGACATGAAGAGTCCAGCAATGAGCTGTACCTGGAATTTGTAGTCCCTTAACTCAGCTTGAAACCATAAATCCTGCTTGAAGTGTAAGATGGTTCATTGGTTAATAATGCTTGTTCCTGGTTTCAGAGTTCAGTTTTTTAGTTACTAGTGGTAGTACTGATTGTCTTAGCTCCTTTTCTTT
>NW_004524609.1:9714611-9716088 GCF_000260255.1 Octodon degus | reverse complement strand
CTTTCTTTCTTTCTTTCTTCTTTCTTTCTTTCCTCCTTTTCTTTTTGTGGTACCAAGGATTGAACTCCCAACCTTGCACTTGCCAGGCAGGCACTTACGCTGCTGAGCTGTCTCCCCATATTGCTGGCTGCATTTTCTCATGACTGAGACAAAAAACCTGACACCCACAAGTTAGAGGAGGGAAGGTTCGTTTCAGCTCACAGCTTGTGGAGGTTTCTGGCCACAGTTGCTGGTTCCAGGGCAGGGTGGGATGGCAGAGGGTCTGACAGAGGCTCTTGAAGTAGTCCGTGATGGCGGCAGGGCAGGCAGGAAAGAGCAAGCAGAGAGCCTCTCTTTTCTTTCATCCAATCCAAGCTGAAAGGCTTCCTGGTGGTGTCACTCACATATTTGGTAAACCTTCCTGTTTTCCACACCCAGAAATATGCTGAATCAGTTTAGCTATCAAACCCTGTTAATCCTAATATAACAGCTTTAATCTGCTTGTATGCACTCTACATCCAGCCAGCTTTGAAAAGCTCCCATCTAGAAGACCATGAGGCTTTGTGGGGAGATGTGAATGTGAACTTTATCACTTGTTTTAACTTCTTATGTTTCCCTTCCCCATTTATTAAATGAGAAACTATTACCATAAGATTACATTTTTGGAACAGAATCACTTATTACTGTGTCTCTCTCTCTCTCTCTCTCTCTCTCTCTCTCTCTCTCTCTCTCTCTCTCTCTCTCTTTTTTTGGTACCAGAGATAGAATTCAGGACTTTGCACTTGCTGGGCAGGCACTTATGCCACTGAACTATGTCCCCAGAATTACTATATTCTTAAAATTTGGCTTTTAGGTCAAGACATTTTCATAATATTATGAAATTACTGTCTTTTACACTCCTAATATCTGTGTACTTACAATAAAAACCATGATGAGTGATTGTCTTGGCTATGTTTCTTTCTTTGCTGGGACAGAATACCTGACGACCCGGGTTAAGGAAGAAGAGTTTTACTTAGCACACAGTTTGTGGAGCTTCTAGTCTGTGATCAGCTGGCCCCAAGGCAGGTTGGTATGGCAAAAAGGGCAGCAGTTCTTATGGTTGGCATGGGGGCAATGACCATGGCATGGTGGTAGAAGACAGCCAAAGCCAAAAGACAAAAGGGGGCACCTTCTTTCCTGCCACATATTGTGTGTAGGGTACCTACCTCAGAGCAGGTGTCCACTCACATCATCAACCTCAGTATTGGGCAATGAACCGGTCACCAACTATAGATTGTCATCTCTGCTCAGCCTACTCCCATGACCGAGTGAGGCTTTGGGGAACATCCGGACACAAACCATAACAGTACTCATGCTTCAGCTCAAATTAACACGGGCATACTAAATAACACTAAGAGTCATTGTATTTTGACTACCACTCACACAATTTTTTTTTAAAGTACCATTGGTCTCATGACACAACTCAGTGGTAGAGTGCTTGCTTAGCATGCTTAAGGTC
>NW_004524609.1:9708608-9714511 GCF_000260255.1 Octodon degus | reverse complement strand
CCGTCAATTTTACGTAAGAGCATCTCTGAGAAATGTTTAACTTTTTAAAACTTCTTCCTGCCCAGCATGCATAGTTTTAATTATTTTGCATGAGGAGCAGGCACACTAAGATGAATCCTCCACTCCCTGAAGAACACAGCGCTGTCTGTTGCTCACACACCGGCTTACATGCAGAATCGAACCAGCTCCTTTTTCTCTCAGAAAATGCTTCTTGCTTGAAAGAAGAGCTGACAACTGCAGTCACCCAAACTTGGGGATCTGACAGAATTCTCCTCATGCAAACTGAGCCTGTCAGTTTAAAGAATTCAACAGGATTTGTTGCCAGTGGTAAACCCTGAACTCCCATGAGGAAATTAGGGTTGTGGAAACCTTCCACTCACCATGGTGAACTTACAGCTCGTAACACCTGAGACATTTGCTGATTTTTTATGGCAATGTTAACAAATAGAACCAATCCTACAGCACTGTGACTTTCCTCATGCATTGAAATATATCCTAACAGATTGACAATAGAAGCTGGTATGACAATGCAGATGTTTAGCTAGGTCAGCAATTATAAAATTTTGCAAAACATACAAATCAGTGTCTCAACTGTCACAGTTCTAGTTTGTAAGCTGTAACTTTTTTCCATAAAATATGCTATTTATGTGTACATGTGATGAGTGTGTTATTTCACCTAGCTGTGAAATAATTTCCTCATCCAGGAGGCATGAAAGAGAAGACAATGGACCATGAGAACCATACAATTGGTGGGATGTTGTTACAGGAGATTCATGCATTGACAAGAAAAAATATTCAGATTTAAGTCAATCAGTTACCAAGTTGGGGTTTATTGTGAAAATCAAAGTTTCCATGTCAGGGTCCAGCGAGATATCTCAGCAGACCAAGAGCCTGATTATGCAAGCACAGGGACCAGGGTTCATTCCCCAGTACTGCATGCTGTGCTGCCCCCCACCCCCGGCTCACTGAGCCAGCCACTGAGACCAGGCATGGTGGCATGCACCTGTAATCCTAGCATTGGGATGGTTGAAAACAGGAGGACCACTATGAGTCTGAACTGCAAAGTGAGACCCTGTACCAAATACATTAAAAAAAAAAAAAAAAGGTTTCATGTGACTCTCTGAAGAAGCTATGATTTTTATTTGTATTTTGGGTTTCTTGTATAAGGAAAACCATGTAATCATTATGTATTGCAAATATATACTATTAAAAATAAAAAAATAAAACTGCATAGTTTGAAGATGAAATAAATAAATAAGGAAATAAATTAACCAAGAAGTCCTGCTTTTCTTTGCTTCTGAGCAGCGGCACAAGCTGAAGACCAGGCCAGCCAAGATGTAGGAGTTGGCAGGTAATTCCATGAAGGTACTAGCCACAGCATTCGAAGCCTTCTGCATAATAGTCAGGTCTGTGGAAAGAAAAAACAAGACCCTAAAGCTTGCAGAGGTGCATCTGGGGGGAGGTATTCAGGTACAGTGCATCTTAAATAAATATTGCATGTATTCATTTGCATGTAGAATATTAAAAACCAGACACATGAAGCAAAGAATATAATGGAGGTTATCAGCAGCTGGCTGGCAGAGTAAGGGAAAGGAGAGGCGGTGACCGAAGCACAGAGTTCAGTTTTGCCAGATGAGTGAGATCTGAGGATGCACAGCCTGGTAACTATGCTAATGATACCATATGGTGTAAATGAAAATTGCTAAGAACACACACATACATGCGACAACTAAGGCATGGGCCATGTTCATTTTATTACCTGGGATAATCATTTCACATCATATACCAAAGCATCCCTGTTTCCATCCTAACTATACACGATTTTATTTTCAATTATTCCTCAGTAAAGCTAAGCAAAGCAAATTAAGAAAAGACAGCCTCTCCTCTGTCTATGTTCCTCAGAGCTCTGACTGTAGTGCTTGCACACATCTGGGTGTGAGTGTGCAAATGTATAGTTTCCAGGATGCAGAGCATGCTGCCAATCAAGGCATGCATGGTATGCATATAAAAAGCTCAAGTTTATGATATAATAAACATGAAAAACAAAAAAAGAAACAAAAGCGTAATCAATTAAATGGACTACTTAGCATGACAAGAGCTGCCGCCAAATTAGTCTTCATAAATTTTGTGCTACGAAATGCATTTGATTGTGATACTATAATTTGAGGATTATAGTCCAATTTTGACATTATAGCACAAACATTGGTATATAACACACACAGTCTTTAAAAAGCACAATTATCCTCACTGACCTTGAAAGGCTAAGGCCAAAATGTTGGCTATCCTTGTAGTCTTTTTTTTCTCTCTAATTTTTTGGTCTGCAAACTTAAGCTGTTAACTCTCCAGAAGAGAAACTTAATGGTATTATAACCCTGTAACATAGGCAGTTGAGCTTAATTAACATCACAGCAGAAAAATATAAACACAAGGTATAAAAAGTAAAGCCATATTAATATGCTGAGCTGTAAAAAGCTCAAGTCCACAACTTCTGACATTGCCAGTCATGCAGATAACCCACTACTATTCTGGACTACTGGACTATAGTGGATTACTTTGCTGAATTCATGTACCTACAGTATTTGAATTGTAATGGAATACCCATCTCTGACAAAACTAAACAAAAAAGGGGGATATAAACGAAGGACCATTTTGTAGTGCACAATATTATATATATATATAATATTAGCTACCCCATCAGATCTCTAATATATATATTAGCTACTTTCTCTTAGTTCAATGAAGAGATTTGTACTAATAGTGTTTAGACAAGATATCATGTCTGCATCTTGTACTATGAATAACTACTAAGAAGACAACAATAAGCAATGTATTAACTATTGTAACTGTCTTCAGCTGTTTTGAAACTGCCTTATTGCTATTTCTTTCTCAATAAAATTAAATAAATAAATAAACAGCACAATTATATTTGGGCTGGGGAGGTAGATCAGCTGTCAAAGTGCCTGCCTGGCAAGTGCAAGGACTGACATTTAATGACAGGCACTACATGTTGTGACGGGCCCTTCACTGCGCCAGCCACTGAAAGTGGGTGTGCTGGTGTGCACCAGTAATCCCATTACTGAGGAGGCTGAAGCAGGAGGATCACCATGAGTCGGAGCTGCATAGGGAGACCCTGTACCAAATAAATAAAAGGTTTAAGAAAACAAAAAAGCACAATTGTTATAGTAATATAATGCTACCCTGTAGTTTACCTGATTTATTTAATCAGTATTTAGCAGATTTTTTAAATTCTAATTAACTTCACTGAACATTGTTTTTACACATTTTTTGCGTCTTATTATCCCCTTAGGATACAGTTACACATTTTTTCTATGAGACTAAGTATTTCATGTCTTGTAATATCCTCATGAACAAAATCTATGCGTTTCCTATTGCTCCTTTTTAAATTTTTACTAATTTGAGAAAATTGTAGCATTTCATTGCTAGCATTTTGAGTGCTTAGACATTTTACATTTTTTTCCTTTCATAGTAAATATATTTCTGTACTGTAAATGGATATCTCACATTCTCAATCTTATTATCCATTGAATAGTCTTGTCATCAACTTACACATACTCTCTATATATTGTGAATATTTTTTGTTGCTTGAAACTTGGTCCAAATCTCCATTTATCTGTCATTTTAAATAACATGTACTTTTATTTTAATGGTACAAATCCACTTCCAGTGCAATAATTTGATTTTTTTTTTTTTTTTTATTCAGGACAGGGTCTATCTACAGGGTCTTACTGTGTAGATCGGACTCATAATGATCCTCTTGTTTACAGCCCCCCAAGTGCTGGGATTACAGGTGTGCACCACCATACCCAGTCCCAATCACTGTCTTAGCACGCCCCTGAGGAGAGGTTGGCATGGCAGGCCTGGGGATCGAACTATGGGCCCCTGTGTCTGCCTAAGCAGGCACTTCAATCCTCTGAGCTATTTGGCCGGCCTGGCCCTTTGGGTTAGATATTTGTATATTTACTTGCTGAACATTTTTAATTATTGAAGCTTAAATATCACTTTTATCCTGTCAAGTCTACCTTGGTTACATGGTACAATGTCTCCAACTAATTCCCTTTGTTTTCACCCTTGCAAAGTGATTTTTCTAGAATGCTACACGAAATGATTTCCTCCGGCAGTTGACATTGCCTTTATCCTGCACCTTCTCTCTTACGGCACTGGCTTAGAACTATCAAGGGCTTGTTTGTGCTTGCCGATTATCATCATGATGTGCTTCTGGAGGGCTGAATTGCTACTGGTGCAATTAAAATACTAGTAAAATGAGCCTTAAGCTTCGTAGTTGACTGATGGCAATTGCTACAGCGACGCAGGAATTTCTCCAGTTCTCTAACGTCACACTGTACCTGTTTTTCATTTCATCTCACATAGTTTCCCTTGGACATTATGCCCATTTAGAGTAAAATCGTTATTCATACTATGAGCTCTCTCTTATTCATGGATCAAAGTCAGACAAAATGAGATTCTTTTGTAAGCAAATGTTCCCACGGACAATGAGCATAAAAGCTGAGTGATATTTTACAACAAATGTCTCAGAAGACTCCAGGAAGCAAACAATAAAGAAAAGACTTGGGCATCCAATGTGCTGCAAGAGAAAAATGCACGTAGGGGACCCACACAGCTCTGCTCTATTCTTTCAGAGGCTTGTTGCTACAAGCAAGGAGCTAGGAAGCAAAACAAAAGCAGTGTAGTGGACAACATAGGACTCTTACTCTTGTAAAATCATGCAGAATTGCAATTACATAGACTGGAACTTAAGGCTCCCAAGGCAGCAAGGTGTTGAGGGGCCAAGATTCTGGGGAACGGAGCATGAGATCTGATGGGGTATTCTGCGCTGAGGCTCTCCATAGATACTTGTTAATGCCAACGAGGTGCAGTGGGCAGTCTAAGGAACCAAATGTGGAAGCAGCCATTACACTCTGACTTACAGAAGGGCTGTTAGTAGGTGCACAGTGCTAGAGAAATCATCGCTGGTATTCAGACCAGGCTTTCTGTTTAAACATTTTCCAAATGTACTACTCAGGAGCATGACACTCCTAGAAACAGGGAGGCCCTCCTAAACACTAGGGCTAGGCTTCCATAAAAAGCTCATATTTCTGTAGGAAGGAAATGTCTTCCAAATCGTCGATAATTCCTCACTCTTAAGAGCCAACATCCAGTTAAATCCATGAGCTGTGGACTTCGTTCTCCAAAGAGAGTGAACAAACAGGAGATTCAGAGGGGATCCAGATACAGACCCTAAGTTATTGATGAGTAATATAATTAGAGTGATGGAAATCCCAGGAATCCAAACAAAATTAAAATTGAATCTAGTAATTCAACACAATGTGTTAAATATAACAGGTGGTGATCCACGATCCCCGGGGCTGCCCTGCCGGCCCCATCCCCGGGGCGCGGGGAGACAGCAATTGAGAGTGGGCGTGGTGGTGCCAGTGCCTGTAATCCCAACTCTTGGGAGGCTGTAAACAGACGCTATGTGTCCGATCTAGTAGTGAGACCCTGAGCAACTTGTAGACCCTTCCATTAAAAACAAGCAAACAAATAACAACAAAAGAAAACGAGGTGGTGATCCAGTTAGAGGACAATTAAAAGTATGAGTCTAAAACTACAAAGAGGGCCGGCCTGATAACTCAGCAGACTAAAAAGCCCGCTTAAGCAAAAGTCAGAGGCTGGGATTCGATCCCCCGCCAGCCATGGCGGCCACGGCCCCGCCCCCGGGGCACGCTGAGATGGCGATTGAGACTGTTACAGGTGTGATGATGCTCACCTGTAATCCCATGTTTTGGGAGGCTGAAAACAGGAGGATCACTATGAGTCCGATCTACATAGTGAGATCCTGTGTACCCTGTACCCTCTGTACTAAATGCATTAAAAAAAAAAAAAAA
>NW_004524609.1:9702498-9707932 GCF_000260255.1 Octodon degus | reverse complement strand
GTTTAAAGATCCCTCATTTGAATAAAATGATGTTTTAGTTTTCTTTCTGTGCCTGACATTTTTCATTTAATGTTATAATTTTCAGGTCTGTCTATGGAGCCTTCAAACAATAGGAATTTGCCCTCTCATTTACAATTACTGAAATTTTTAAAATAGAGGAGTTTCAAAGAAAGAAAACTAAAGAGATAAGATTGTGTGAGTGGTGGAGCATCATATCAGCAGAAATAAAAAGCCAAAGAAATGCACTTATATAAAGAAATCTAAGTACATATAGACATTGCATAGAAATTATGAAGACTAAAATGCACATAGAATCAAACCAGGACAAAGGAGGAATAAAATATGGATGGAGAGGAGTGGGGGTCAATATGGTAAGGCCTTCCGTTTTAGAGGAAATGGTCGTCATTCCAGCTCATGGTTGGGGATGCAGGTGGAATCCTCAGAGGTGCTAATTAGATACTAAAACAATGTACAAGGCTGGGCATACAGCTCAGTGGAACAAGTGTCTGCCCAACAAGCACAAGTTCCTGAGTTCAATTCCCAGTATCAAAAAACAAAAGAAAAAAATCAAAAAATAAAATAAAACAATGTACAGTTCACAAGCTAAGGGAAGAAGAAAATAGAATAAGAATTATGTGTTTGGAAAAACAGTCACTGAAAAAACATGGAAAATATATAACTACTAGAAACAATATAGTAAAAATTAGAAGTAATACCCCAACTGGAAATATCCTACTGAGAATCTAGAAATATCTTATTGAGAACTAAAATCCAGTGAAACAGTCTGGGGAGGAAAAGTCTATGATAAAGATACAAAAAGATACTTAAATGTATCATTGAGAAAAGATGCTCTATTCAATACTTTGAATAATATCCTCCTGGCATAGTACTAAAAAAAAATCCAGAACTGAAATATGAGCTAGTAGTTGAAATGGTGATTAATTTTGTACAGTAGTTGTAAGGATTAAGCCAATGGCAAGTTCTGAAGAGGTAATATGATGGTGGGTGGTGTTAGAATGCAGTTTTGGTCCTTTAGCTTATAAAATTGTAGCAGGGTCCATACTTGCCATCTATGTAATCTGAAGTATCTACTCTATATTATAATTAAGAATCAAGAAAAGCAACTGATGGTGTATTTCTAGGAATACTGTAGTGTATTCCTAAAAATACTAAAGATACATTTTTGTTGACAGTACAATCAGTTCCTTATAAAATGTGTCCATGTATCTTTTTTTACTTGCAGTTCTATCATATAGTTTATTGATTATTTGATAAGATGATTGTTCTTTGAATTTTGAAAGAGCTACAGTGAATACTTTTGAAAAGTTCTTCGTTAAGATGAACGGCTGGGGTCAGGGAGATGGCTCAGTGGAATAAGCGCTTCCCTGGCAAGCACAAGGCCATGAGTTCAAGCCCTGGTTCCACATTAAAAAAAAAAAAAAAAAGATAAACAGCTTATCTATGTGCCTTTAATTTATTTTTTTCTTTTTTAAGAGTATGAAATAGTATTACAACAAAAAATTTACAAATGATACAGAATTTCACTAAACAATATGAGTTTCACAGAATTTGTTGTAATGCATAATGTTGTCTTCAAATTGATTGCTTATGTTACCAGATACATGAATACAAAATTGGAAGAAGAAGAAAGAATAAAGAAAGAAGAGAAAAAGAACAAAGAATTGAAGAAAGGAGACTAAATTAAGCATTAACTGCTCTTTTCCACAGACCAACAGAAATCCACAGTACAGTTGTCCAAACCATCCTGCTTACATAGATAGATGTAACTCTTTTCCCACTTACTCTCTTGTCCTTCTCTTTAGCTCAGTAATTCTTGCTTTTGAACAGACTCACTTCCCTTTCCCAGTGTCTGTTGTACCTTTCAGATTTTATTTTCTCTTTCAGGTTCTCATACTAGTGACAGAGAACCTGATGTTTGCACTTGTGGGTCTGATTTATTTCACTTACGGATATGGTCTTTACTTACATCCATTTACTGATAAGAGCATCAAATTTATTCCTTTTTATAGCTGGATAATACACCATTGTATTTTTCTTTATCCATTCTTCAGCTGATGAACCTTTGGGTTGTTTTCAAGTTTGGTATGACAAATCAGGCTGCTATAAACACGGGTGCAAATATATCACTGTGGTTTGAGGTTTTCAGTTCTTCTGCAAAAATATATACGAGGGAAATAGCTACAAGGATTGGTACCTCGGATCCTAGATTTTTGAGGAATCTCTATGATTTCCATAGCGGTTGTACCAGTCTGCATTCCCACCAACAGTGGAGAAGAATTCCTTTATCCCCACAGCCCCTCCTGCATTTGTTATTCACTGACTTCTTGATGACAGCCATTCTTTCTGGGGTGAGTTGGAATCCTTTTTTAAAACAGCTGCTAATTAGTTTATCTGAAAACTGGGACAGATATAGTACTGTCAGAAATGATAAGGGGAGTAGTTTTTTATTAATCACAATGGTGAAGTGCCTAATTTATAAAGGATTATCGTCAATTAAGGGATATTTCTAAATGCAAAATTCTATTACAGTAAAAGACACATTGCCATCCATTTTCCTTAGAATACTCTCTCACCCTGTGAATGTGCTTTACCTCATGGCTCCTGTCACTTCCTTAAGCAGTGCTTAGAGTTCCCTGTCTTAAGTGTCAGTATGATGTATGACCAAAAATACAGTAAATGCTACTAGGGAGTGTCATCCGATGGAAAGACAAGTTCCTATGTTACTACTGTGTGTGTTTGTTCGTTCACTTACTCCCAGGACCTGCCACTGTGCCACTTCTGTTGTCCCACAGAGTCTGAATGACCAAGAAAGGTCAATGTTTTGTTTTTTCGCAGTTCAGGCTGCCCTTGAGCTCACTATGTAGCCCAGGCTGGTCTCAAAATTTGAACAATTCTCCTGCCTCAACCTCCCCAGTGCTGAATTACAGGTATTCGCCACCACTACTGGTCTCAGTGGCAGGTTCAGTGTTCCTAGGGGCAGGGCCAGTGCAGCATGTGGTGCCGGAGATCGACCCCCAATAATCCCTGCATTTGCGTAAATAGCGGCTTAGTCCACTGAGCTGTCTCGCCAGCCCTTAAGAATATCAAAATTTTATCCAGGAAACAATCAGTGATAAATAAACACACCTCAAAAAATACTAGCGTTGTAGCTATTGCCTGGTTTTATAATGTATTTAGGGCCCTTATGTAATACAAAATCATGATAGAATAGGAAATTTTTACATGCATTGTAATAAACTTACTGTTTAGAGAAAACATATTGTCAAACTTCTCCCACTTCCAGATAACAATTTCTCTTACTTTCAAAATGATTTCTTCTGAGCACAAGAGTCTTTCTCTGGAGTTTCACTGGCAGCCTATCGTATTTGGGGGAAAGGTGTTATTTCCCTTTTTGTTTTGGCTCTAAAGGAAGCATTTTTACTTTGCAAGGTTTTTTTTGTTTTGTTTTGTTTTTTTTACATCATGACCAACCAACTAGTAGTTTTTTTAAAAAAAAAAAGTTATCTTTGAGAAGAAAATTCACTGCCTAGCAAACTGTCCACAATGAGCTCAATTTTTTAATAACCTTTACTCAAACTGTTTGCTCTCTGACAGTCCTAAGAAACAAGCAAGGGCTTTTTAATCAAGACATTAGACTTAGTATTAATTAGATGTTTATAGTTCCTTAGCTTTGCAGACAAATGGGGAGTAGCCATTAGTAAGCAGATGGTCATTACCAGTAATCATTACCATTAGTCTCCCTCTTGCCGTTACTAATGGGAATTCCCCAGTGGTGACCCTTTGCAGTTCTACTGGCTGTGTGTCCGTTGGTGTTTTGTTTTTATTTTCTTCCTGATACAATTTTTAAACTATTCTTACCTTAACGGCCCCAACTCCTTCCTTCCCTATTTACTATGTCATGCATTAATTGACTGGAAAAAATTATCTGAATGTGTATAATGAAATGAATGCTGGCAAAAGAAAAAAAGAGCTTCTTGCACCTGTCATGAGCTCTTTTCTTAATGATTAGACTGTGTTTCATGAATGGTGCTGCTAATGGTTGTTAAGGAAACCAGAATTTACTGCCTCATAAAGTCAGATTTGTTAATGTGTTACTGCTTCCTGCAAAATGTTTTCATTTGTACTGCTTATTTGAGGGCGGGGAAAAGGCACTAGCTTGGCTTGGAAACCATTTAATACTTCCAGGAAAAGGAAGCATAGATGTGCCCTAGACCAAGCTCTTGAAATGACAGCTGAACAAGCTTTCTGTCAGTCTACAGAATATCTGGGCATGCAACTAAATCACTCATGCTGGCTGTTTTGATCTATGCTGTGAGCACACACTCAGATTCTCATTGACACACCGTTCGCAGAGCTCAGCACTGTAAATGCAGGAGTTGTGGGAGGATTTCACTTTAATTTTTATGTCCCAAAGATGTATCTGCTTTGGTAAAAATAAAAATGTGAGTTACAGGATTAACAGTGGAGTGACAATATGAATACCCAACTTACTTTCCTATTGAAGCAGACTTCTCTAAATAGTTCATGTCGTTTTGTTTCATAATAGCAAATACATAAATAAATAAATCCTATTATTTTTTTTCTCATTTTCTTGAGTAGGCAACAAAAGTATAAAAAGTCCAGGTAAGCTTTTTCGGGCCACTCATTTTGCAAAAGTCAAGACAGGTTTAAGTCCACACATTTCAATTCAAAATTCAAACTTGCTGCCACTATCTTGTTCTGCCTGATTCCTGGGTTTGGAGTTTCTCCTCCATTCCTCCAAAGCTATTCCTTGCCAATTTAAAAACTGCACTATGATTATACTACACACTACTTCTCAGTATTTAAGCATCATGCGTTTAAAGAAGCTGGTAGAGGGGTTGTGCACGACTTATTTTGTTTCACTAAGTTTTTATAGCCATGTAAGTTTTCTTGGGTTCAAATTCAGTATAGGCAGAGTTACACTGAGCTAAGATTAGCCCTTGTTTTGGCAAAATATAGGAAGGTTTTCTTAAAGAACTATCAAGATTTGCAAGGTATGGGATCTCATGAACGTGGGGAGGAGGTTAGGAGATGGGGCAATAGATAGGAACTTGGGTCACATATATAGATGGAGAAGATACCAAGAGTATTGAAAAACATAAGGAAGAGCTGGTGAGATAGCTCAGCAGACTAAGCCCCTGATTAGGGAAGTGTAGGAACCAGGGTTTGATTCCTGGCACCACATGTCTTTCCAGCCCCGCCCCCAGGGCACACTAAGCTAGTGACGGAGTCCAGGTGTGATGGTGCATGCCTGTAATCCCAGTACTGGGAAGGTGAAAACAGGAGGATCATTAATAGTCTGAGCTGCCAAGTGAGACCCTGTACAAAAAAGAAAAGGAGAAAGGAAGAAAGGAAGGAAGGAAGGAAGGAAGGAAGGAAGGAAGGAAGGAAG
>NW_004524609.1:9700833-9702398 GCF_000260255.1 Octodon degus | reverse complement strand
AAAGAAAGAAAGAAAGAAAGAAAGAGAAAGAAAATTCATGAAATGCTAAATTCGTTCAGTGAGGGAATGAAGAAAAAGTAAACTTTTTTGGAAGGCTTCAATGAAAATTCATGACAAGCAGCATAGTCTAGTAGTTTGGAGAAAGAGGGAGGCAGTATAGAGAAATAATTGCAAGAGCAAAATAAATGCCCATACCTTCTTAAACTATCCTTGTGCTTAGGGAATAGAAGAACTGCCATTTGAGAAGCACATGGAGCAAACAGGATTCTCTAGGGGAAGCAGATTTGTATTAGAAGCGTGATTCTCCAAATGGAGTCCCAAACCCAGTAACATCAGTATTACTGGAAGAAATGAGATGGAGATTCTGGGTGCTTCCTGCAGACCTTTCAAATCAGAGACTCAAATGAGAGTCAGCCAAGCTGCACTGTAATGGACATCCAGGTGATCTCGAAGACACTCAAGGTTGGGAAGTGCTGTATTTTCTCTGTTTTCAGAAAAATCAGTTGCCATGCTGAGGTGTCTCCTGGTGACAGAATAAGATCACAGAGGTGAGAGCAGAAGACGTGGAAGAGTGATAGAACCACAGAGATGGAGCCATGGGCAATACACAGCCTCTTGGTTGTGGATATCAAAGGCTTTGGGCTTCTGGTGGTGATTGGGGTTGGGGTCATTGATCAACACAGATATTTATGGGAAGATAGGCAAACAATCTTAATTACAATTTTAGAAAGACCTGTCTTATGAGGAAGAGGTGCACTTCTGTCTACCTGCTCAGTCTATGACTCCTGAGTAGGACCAAAGACAGAATGAGTTAGAGGCGTGTTCACTGAAGAGAGGACAAGTTGTCAGGACTTCCTGAACTTTAGTTACCCTTTGGCATGGTACAGGTCAACTCATTGCTAATATCTTTCATTGTTTAGAAGCTACAGAACATAGGCACAACCTTAATGATCATCAACCATACAACAAGCTGCTTCAATATTATTTTTTTTCTAATCTGTGTGAATTAAAGTGGAATAAAGTAATAAATCAGATTTCCTTTTCTAGAAAAACCAGGAGAAATGGCATTTCAAAATTGTATACAATGCCATGCTGGCCCCACCTCTGGGGCATGCTGAGACAGCGACTGAGACTAGGAGTGGCGGCGCACACATGTAATCCCAGCACTTGGGAGGCTGTAAATAGGTGGATCACTAAGAGTCCAATCTACGCAGTGAGACCCTGTAAACCCTGTAGACCCTGTACTAAATACATAAAAAAAGAAAAATATTATATTACAGAATCAGTGTTTAATTGAAGCCAGCACTTACCAGTAGTCAGCATATAATATACACCTATTCTATAACCCAACTTGCATAGTAAACAATTCTGTGTATCTGAATATAAATGTTATTCTTTTGGAAACAGTTGAGCAGTAAAACAACACTTAATGACCCTAAAGAACTGTGAAACTTGGGCCTTTCAAGTAGCAGATTAAAGCACCTGCAAGCAGACACAGGGGTTGGGGGTTCAATCCCTGGGGCCTGACTTGCTGGCTCCACTCCCAGGGTGCACTGAGACAGCAA
>NW_004524609.1:9684981-9699124 GCF_000260255.1 Octodon degus | reverse complement strand
TATAATTTAGGATAGATATACAGCTACTTTCCCTTAATTCAATGAGAAGAAAGATTTATACTAATTGTGTTTGGACAGGATATCATGTCTGCATCTTCTACTATGAATAACCACTATGAAGACAACAATATGCAATGTATTAATTATTGTAACTGTCCTATTAACCTGTTTTGAAACTGTCTCATTCCTAATTGTTTCTCAACAAAATTAATAAAAAATAAAATAAAATTCTCACTTCAAGCAATAATAGCTGTAATCTGAGCAACTACATTGAAGACAGCAATGTGCAATATAACAATACTATTGAATAACTTTCACCTTGTTTTTTAATGCGTATTCTTTCTAATGTCTTACTGAAAGGAAGAGTTAATGTTTAATTATTTGCTCAGTCTTGCATGCCTACATCTAGTAATCTAAGCAACAAATTTGATGAAATGAATGTGTAATATGACAAAGGCTGTTAATTTTCTATTCCTGTTTTGAAACACCATACTGTTTTTATTTTATTTTGCTTTCTTTTTGTCTTTGTCTGGTTATTTGGTTTTTTTTTCTCTCTAAAATAAAAACCTATATTTTAAAGGGACAAAAAATAGAAATGATATAGAACTTCAAAGAAGATAACAGGAAATTAATAACGGTTATTACATTAAATATTGTTATCTTCAAAAAGTTGCTCAGATTAGCAGGTTTAGTCGTATAAAATTGATCAAACCACTTAAGCACTAAACATTCCTTTCAATGAACTAATAGCAATTAGTAGTACAATTATTTTGGTTACCTTTTGTGTATAAACATATCTTTTTCTCCCTTCCTTCCCCAGTTGTTCTTTCCTTTTGAGCAGCTCTTCTCTTCTTTTGGGTAGCTTCTTTACCCTTCACAAGATTTATATTACCTTTTGGATCTTCTTTACTTTTTCAGGTTCTTACAGTAGGAAGAATATATGATATTCAAATATGTGAGTCTGGTAATTTCATTTGCAAGCATGATCTCTAATTGCATCCATTTACTTATAAAAACCTTGAGTTTATGTTTCTTATGGCTGAGTAGTATGCCATTGTATTAAACATGGAGTACTATAATTTTCACCCACTCTTTGGTTTATGAGCATTTGGGTTGTTTCCAAGATTTAGCTATGACAAACTGTGCTGCTCTAACTACAGATGCACATATATTTCTATAGCATGATGTTTTTATTCCTTCGGGAAAAAAAAATATCCAGAAGTGGAATAGCTGGGCCAAATGGGCCAATTCTGACTATGATGACTTCATTAGACACAGTCATCCTAATTGATCTGAAGAGTTTGTTTTCCTAAATGACAAAAAGCCATAGTGTATGAAAGAAACAAGCAGTAATTTTCACTCATGCAAAACAAGATGAATGCTGAGTTATTCACAACATTATGCTCAGTGAAGCTGGAGATGACATTCATAGACGGTCACTTGCCATCCATGCCAACTGTGTCTCCAACAGTCCCTGTGTTCCTGAACTTCCTGGTGAAAGCACCGCTCCACTTTTAGCCTACGTTGCCACTTCTTCTGGACTGTTTGCTGGAAGGGTTTCATTCTACAGGCTCAGGCACACAGGGAGATTAAGTCTGCTTTCTTTGGTTTTCTATGGATGCATCTGTTCATGCGTGCTGCTGTAGACACACACACACACACACACACACACACACAGACACAAACACAGAGTGAGTTGATTATTTAGAGATTTTCTGTAGTTACACACTATCACAAAACAGTGGGCATACACCTATAATAGGCATTGGTCTTCATGTTCCACTGCAAATCCATATGTACACATGTAATTCCAATAACAACTATATTAGGAAGTGGGGTCTTCAGGAGATGTGGGTATGACTACATTGTGTATGTAAGTCCGTGCAGCTATGGAAAAAGTCTGCAGGCATAGATTTGCTCTCTCCTAGTCTGCCATGTAAGGACATAGAGTTCATATCTACGTGCTTTTCTGCCTTCCCCATTAAGGATGAAATTACAAGACCCATCTCATACATGAGAGATTTGATCCTCAAATTTGCAGACTCTAAAAGTATGAGAAATATATTTATGCTCTTTATAAATTAGTCATCAGCAGTTGGTTATTTGAGCACAAAATGGAAAAAGAGAAGAGATAATATCATAAGAAAGCTAATATATAAACACCTTGAATTGGGTAAAAAATTGAATTATAAAATTATGATCTCTTGATGGCTCACAGTGTTTAAAATCTCATTTCCTTTCTCTTTATGAGGATGCTGCAGTATGAATTTTCACTGAAAATTTTATCCTTATTCTATCTAAAGTATTGTTGCCATTTATCAGATTACAAAGAAAAATGAGGCCCAAAGAGTTTTTTCAGTTGGGCAAAGGTTGCATAGCTAATTACAGAGAGTAAAAAGGTATAATGGGCCAATTTTTCTTAACACCGAGTCAGTTATGCTTTCTCCACTATCCAAAAGTGTCATAAAGCACACATGCCACGGGGAAAAACCAATTTCACCACCATAAGTGAAATCTAATAAGAACTTACTCCATTCTAGGTGCAACTGTACATGTCTTATGCACATTAATCAATTTAAACGCTACTAAAACCAAAATCAAATACCAGGGTTTGTCTTACAGATGGCAAAATGAGGAACAAAGAAATACTTGTTAAAAAAAATCAAATTCTTGGACTCTAGCTGAGACTAAAACTCTAATAGCTGACACAGGAAATAGCTGTCTATCTGGAGGTAAAAACAAAGATTCTGCATCCAAACAACTTAGGTTACAACCCAGGCTCTACCATTTAAAGTTCAGCAACAACAGGCCCACTGATTCATCCCACTCGATGCCAGCTTCACCATCTAGAAAAGCCAGGCAAACAATGGTATCCCCTTTTCTTTTGTAGTTCTGGACTTAATATGTGAAGTGTAGAAAAATGTTTTCATGTATTACACATTAAACTTGGGTCAGCATTTGGTATTGATGTTGTTACCATTATCTAAAGATTAACTTGTGGGCATGTCCCATCTGTAACAGCTGCAACAGAGGGGAGATGTTGTAGACACGTTCTTCCTTAGGAAGACCAACAATTTTCTCATTACTCTTCCAATGCACATGTAGCTCCTTCTGACCTCAAAGAGCAATATGACTTTAGCCAAGAAGACCTTTATTTGAAGAAATATCATAAGTTCTTTTATATACCACTCTAAATGTTTATAGAGTTCATCTTCTTGCATATTTGCTTAACATTGACATTGCTGACATTTGAGGCCAACTCACTGTTTGTAGTAAGAGATGAAGGGTAGATTTTCTCTGTAATGGAAAATGTTTAGTAGAATCCCTGGTCTCTACCAACTAGATGCCAGTAGTTGTAACCCCTTCTCTTCATTTTTAACAATCAGAAATGTTGCTAGATGTTGACAAATGGCCCTGAGACTTATTGCAACAAAGGGATCATTCCTTTATTTTTCTTATGGATTCTGAGTGAGACAGTAATGTTGTAGGCGAATGAGTTAGATAGAAATATTAGAGGCAGTTAGATAGGGCTAGGCCCCGGAAGGTGTCAGTGCAGAAGAGGAATTGCCTTGCAACTAACTGTGAGAAAGACAGGCACCTTGCTGTGGGCCAGACCTCAAGATAAAAGATGAAACAAATATACCTGAACACTTTCCTAAGGATAAACATGAGGGCTTGATGGTCTAAATAGGTTTGTCCCACCTTGAAAAAAACAGGAAGAGTTACTAACCCAAATCTCGACAGGAAAAGTCCCTGTTCTGTATTCATGCCCACCTGGTACTTGACTTGCTTTCCTATTTGATCCTGAATTAGTCAATTTTATCTGAACAATTATACTCATAACCTTATTGGTTGATCATAGTTTTGTCCCACCTCATGCCCATCTTGCTATTTCCCATGTTTCCCATCTTGGATCTGCTTCACATTGTGATTTTGTTCTACAAAAATCTGTAGAAAGCCAGATTCCTTGGCAACCCACTCAGGACCTCTTCTGTGTCTCTCTTGGACAGAAGCTTTCTTTCCTCCAATATTGTACTCCTAACCTTCATTGTTTCCAAAATTCATTCTTTGTTTTTAGATGGCATAAACTCCTACAGGTTAGGAGTTTCTTTCCTCTATCTCAGTAGGTTTTGGAAGGAGTATCTACCAAGACTCTTCAAGCTGAGATGATTAACTCACCCTTGTTCTTGGCTATAAGGTCTAGCTCAGTCCCCAGTAGACAACAGATGTACAGTGATTGTAGGTATTGGTTGTTTAATGGAATTGTGTAAGTTATATATAATTAGTAAAAGTGTGACCATATGCATATTTCTTTAGAAAGAGCATATTTATGTGCTCTTTCTACCTAGACATTTAGATGAAAAGTTGCATTAAAGTCACTGAACTCCTGATATCATATACATAAAGTTATTAACAAGAAGAAGAAGAAGACGATTCTCATCTGTAATAGGAGCAGATCTCTTCCATTCGTTTGGTTACCTATGAGAGTTGTCATTCGTGGATCTGAGAATTCTGGAAGCTATGGTCACACTTTTATTGTTAAATCATCATGCCCCTGCTCATAATTAAGATTGAAAAGGCAGCTGTCCAATTCAATAGCTGTTGGCATTTCTTGGGTAAATAGTAGACACAAGGTGAAAGGAAGTTGGTTTAACTATTTGCCACAGATGTAAACTTCTTTCCTGGAGACCTGAGAAAAAGCACTCACTGTGGTAATCTAAACCAAACCATCTTGGGATTTTTAAATTTTAACCATCACCCATTTTTTCCATTTTGTCAACTGGTTGTACAGCAATAAACTGGGAGGAGATGACTAGTGTATACACAATAATACCATCATAATTTGTTTCTGTGAACATTCTTCTGCTGTCTTGGAGTAGTTGGCTGTATCATCATGAAGGATTAAGGTAAATATTGCCTCCCCTTCCTTTCAATCCTTTGTGTGACTTTCAGCTTGTCAGAACATCACTGCTTACCTGACCAATTTTTAAGGAGGCGGGAGGAGGAAGGAGGACATCATCAGATACTTTATCATGAGTCACACAATAATGTGAGTGTTTCTCTTCTTCAGCAGCAAAGAGTTTCTAGCAGATTTTTTTTTTAAGAACACAGGCTGGTATTTCTTTTCCTTTAAAAGTAATTTAGCACTGTCAAGCTCATGACTTGTCAGAATTCAGTACATGAATTGTGTTTATTTAATACGAAGTTCAGAGAGTCAAGCGCGTTTTTGTGAAATAATAACTGGAAGAGTCCCTGTTTCTAGAAAGAGGCCTGCCCAACTTAGAAGTAATTTACATAAACAATGTGTTCAGCCCATGCAAAAGGCACCCACTTTGCAAAGTAAGTTATCACAGGACTCACTCAGTCATTGCAGTGTTTGGGGAAAGCAGAATTGAATGCAAAATGTCAGATAGGCAATGCTTTGAGGTATGGAAACATATTCTGGAAGAGTCTTTAAACTACCTCTTTTCTAATAAATACAAGGAAAAATTATAGTTGCTTTTTCTTTTTCATTTATGTATTTGGTATAGGTTCTTACTATGCAGCTCAGACTCCTAGTGATCCTCCTGTTTTCAGCCTCCCCAGAGCTGGGATTACAGGTGTGTGCCACCAGGCCAACACTCTGTCACTCACTCACTCACTCAGCATACCCTGGGGATGGGGCCTGCATGGCATGTAGATCCGGGGATCGAACCTTGGTCCTTGTGCTTGCCAAAGCAGGCTCTTCATCTGATGAACTATCACACCGGCCCCTTGGTTTTTAAAGAATCTGTTGCTAAAAAATATATAATGCTCCAAACATTGTATGATTCATCTAGTGTTAGAAGTACAAACATTCTAAAAAAGAATGTATTGAATAAAAACAAATTTACTGATCTTGTATTGTGGCTTTTGATTAGAAGCTAAGTTCTTTCTATAGAAAAGATGTAGTTATTTAACTATTAAGTCATTTGAGTCCAAGTTCACCTTCCTATAGGCAATATAAATAACAGCACTTGATTTTGTAGGACAATTATTCGTACATAAGTTTAAAGTTGAGAACAGATCTGAATCTACTTGAAAATTCAAGCTGGACTAGTCTTCTCTCTCTATGGCTCAGCACTATGTAGGGACATTAAAATAATTTGGGAATGAACCATTCAGCCAAATAGTAAATCATTTCTTGACACTGTGCTTTCCTCTCTGTCCATGAATTGAATCCCAGCTCCAAGCAGAGGACATTCACTACATTTGAACTCCTCTACACTGTCACCAGTGGACCTATCCAAGGTTGCCTGCCATCCACACTTGCCTTTGCCCAAGAGACCTTCCTTTTGTAGATCTTTCTGTCTCTTCTCCATCCTCCTTCTCCCAGTTAAATCCTACCTCCCAAGACAATGCTGCATAACTCCATGTGAATATGCTACCCTGTGTATCAAGTGGAATGTCCTTTTATTGTTCTTCTATTCAAAGAATCCTTCAAAGAACTACTTTCCTTTAAATATTCATTGAACATCCTAGTGGCTAAGAGGCTGCTTGATGTGATCCCTAACTTACAAATTCTATGACCTATAGCATATTATTGGGATTTCCAGGTCTTACTTTACTCATCCTTGAAATGGGATGACTCTGATGAGGACATTCCTTTTTAAGGGTGAAGGTTCTTGATAATTCTTAGAAATAATGTGTAACAGCAATTGACTGATATGCATTGAAACATTACTTGTTCTTCCTTGGTCAACAATGCAGAGAGATATTTGTTTTGTTGTTGTTGTTTTTACGTATCTAGTGCAGGGTCTACAGGGTCTCACAACACAAGTAGTGATCTTCCTGTTTTCAGCCTCCCAAGTGCTTGGATTACAGGTGTGCACCCCCATGCCCAGTCTCAATCGTCCTCTCAGCATGCTCCATTGGCAGGGCCTTCAAGGCATCCTGGGAGATGGAATCCCTGGGCCCTGTGCCTACCTATGCAGTCGCTTTAATCCCATGAGCTATCTGGCCAAATATCCCTAACAGAGATATTTGTTTTGCATAATGGAGGTTGTATAGGTTCTTATTTCATAATATAGATAAATATAATTTTTACTGTGCTGTGTGAGAAGTACCACAAATGAATTCCAGAAATACATAGTAGTAAGAGGTGGGCTGAACCAGAGGTATCATTTTAATAACCAATCAAATTAGGTTTCAGGCTTCAGTAACTGATCCTGGATGTCGTCACCATGTAAGATTTAGGAATAGTTGTTTATGATCATGGTAGTGACATATAGTGAGAGACAGAGGTGATCAAAATGTACAGTAAATGTCTAAACCAAAAATATTTATTACTGTAAAAGATATGTTGTGTGAATTCTCCCAGAATACTCACCATCACTTTAAGCACACTTACCTGACCATCTTGCCTCCATTGTAAGTGGATCGATAAGTCTGTTTCTGAGGATTTTATGAGTACACCAAACATGCAAATGTCGTTACCAAATATTATCCAGCAGAAAGGCAGGCTCCTGGAAACATTGCAGTCTGTCCTCACTCACCTTATCCACAAGATCTGGCTTCAGGTAGCTTCTGGCCCCTCCCTGAAGTCAAAATAACCAGGAAAAACTAACATTCAGACCATTCAGACAACCACAAGACTACAACTAAGGGCACAAGAGGACTTGCTCCAGAAACTGGCAAGAATAATGGGATCAATACACTTGAAGCAAAGAGGATCATCTTGAGGGGAATTCCTGGCAATGTATCTTTTATTGTAACAGTTTTTAACCCAAACATTCTTTAAATCTGTTGTATATTAGGTAACTTTACCATATATTTTGGATACATTCATTTTTTGGGAAGAGGGATAAGAAACTAAAGCAAAGGTCAAAATACAAGCAATCCTTATCAATATCTTTGGACCCAATTTGTTTACAAAATGATAATGCTAATACACCAGTTAGTATTATAAACCTTTGTGATTTCTGGCAGCTATAATTAATTAATTTTCCTTCTTATACTAGAATAGAAAAGAAAAATGCATTCTTTATTAGAAAAATGCTGGTCAGAAATTTTGATGTAAAGTTTAAAATCTCTGACCTGAACTCCAGAGCCAGGTATCCTCTGGGTAGTAGTTCCAAGACATTCTTTTTTTTTGCAAAACCAGGGATTGAACTCAGGCCCTTGTACTTGCCAGGCAAGCACTTATTCCACCGAGCTATCTCCATGGCCCTCCAAGACATTCTTAGGATAGCAAAATTCACACTTTCTTCTGTTTCTCGTTTGATGTGGCATATAATTTGCATATAATCTGCATATATTATCTCATATCTTTTAAATCAGCTCTACATTACTTATAGAGCTAATAAAATATAAATTCTGTATAGATGGTCAGGAAAAGAGATTATTTAGGGAATAATGATGAGAGAAGTGAAAGCCTACACGTATGTATCACAGATGCAATGCTTTCCAAAATATTTTTGATCCATAGTTGGTTGAGTTTGTATATAGAAATCTAGAGATATAGTATGGAGGGCTGGTTGTATGAGCATTTGACTGATCACTGCATCTTTGTTGAAAGAAAAATAATATTCACATTGTAATTTTAAGACTGGGTGTGGTGGCTCACACCTGTGATCCCAACTCTGGGGAGGCTGAAAATAGGAGGATCATTGAATCCAAGCTGCGTAGTGAGACCCCGTACAGACACATAAAAAAAAAAAAATTGTAATTTTAAATTGGTGTCTTCCTATCAGTTTTCCAGCCTCTCAGTAATCTGTGTTCCAATTTGATTTTCCTAGAAAGATTTGAGATGAAATTGGGAGAGAGAGATGTTCATTATGGATCAGCTACTATAAGACAGCTCAGGAGGTGGGATTGAGCACAGGGAAAACCAGCTGGGATGGGGTCAGCCCAAGACTCACCTATCCTGTTAGGACCCCATGAGTGAGGGAAGCTGGTCTACCAGTCATATCCTGTAACAGAAGGCAGACATGGATGGAGCTGACAGCTAAGACCTTTGCTACCTTTATTCCCTGCAGGAGGACAGAAGGTATTTCTTCAAAGCACCATTTGGATGATGCAAGCCATGCCTTCCAAAGGTTGTTAATTATTCATTGGATTTGAAACATTTATTTTGCCACAAAGTTTTAGAAAATACTTATATTTTCGTGTAGGTTTGCAAAAATTAGAACAGAACCTTCTGAAGATTTAGTACCTCAATACTTGGAGCATTTTGATTAATCTAAATTAAATTTGCTGCTTTCAGCAGTAGGTGATTAATGTTCTCTTACCTTCCATTAAAAGGAATATTTAATAATCTTATTTTATAAAACATCTTCTAAAAGTTATGAATAGAAAAATAGCCTACTCATCTCTTACACTTTTTTTTTTTGGTGGTACCAGGGATGGAACTCAGACCCTTACACTTGCCAGGCAACTACTTATTCCACTGAGCTATTTCCCTGGGCCCTATCTCTTATACTTGAAAGATGTAATAAACAATTATTTCTTTCAATGTGTGGTAATCTGGGATCTTCTCAATAGAGTTGTGTTATTTATTTAATTCATTCTGGATTACTTCTGTTTCTATTAAAATAATCTAAATTGTTCCATAGTTAACCCATCCTTTTATTGAAGCGTTCTGTACCTGTTTCTTCATGCATATAAAAATAATTTGAAAACCATGCCAATATTTTAGTTCAAAACACATATAGTGTATATCTATCTAGAAAGAGAGCAGTAATCAACCTCAACAGCACTAGCTGTGAGAACTCAAACAACATGAATTAAAATAATTCAGTGAAGGGCTGGCCAAATAGCTCCACAGATTAAAGCACTTGCAAACAGGTACAGGGGCCGGGGGTTCGATCCCCAGGCCTGCCATGCTGGCCCTGCCCCCCAGGGCATGCTAAGACAGCAATTGAGACTGGGCATGGTGGTGTGTGCCTGTAATCCCAGCTCTTGGGAGGCTGTAATCAGGTGGATCACTAGAAGCCCGATCTAGCAGTGAGACCTGAACATCCTGTAGACCCCTTCCCTAAAATATAAATAAATAAATAAATAAATAAATAAATAAATAAATAAAATAGTGCAAAGTCAAATTGACATTTAGCAAATGGGATTACAATACCAGTAATTGTGAAATTCTGCTTTTAGTCATCTAGTGGTACTGTTCCCTTGAAAGTTTTATCAAATCCTCCATGTTTAGCTAGCCTATGGGGAAAAGAAAGGACCAGATACACTGGGTATGGTCTGACCATAGTGTATGTCACTTTGCCAGCCACAAATGTATAAGGGAGACCAGGAAATGTAAGCTTCTTTGTGTTCCCAGAAAAATCTAGTAGGATCGATAAGCATATGGTGGCCTTTGCCATTTACAACACCTATTTCCAAGCATATGTATCTTAGTCTCAATATGTCCTAAACTCATTAAAATTTCATGTTGTTGTTATTATTTGAAAGACAAATGTTGGGGGAAGCTAACCCCTCAAAAACAGGATTTGTGTCATAAATTTAATTTTTTTTTTATTTTTTATTTATTCATGTATTTGGTACATGGTCTCACGAAGCAGCTCAGACTTTCAGTGATCCTCCTATCTCAGCCTCCCTAGTGCTGGGATTATAGGCATGCATCAGTGTGCCGTTTGTTCTGAGTTGGCGCTGCATGCAGTACCATGGATTGAACCTGGGTTCATGGATTGAAGCCTACGCAGATACTTAGGCTTCCCAGCTATCTCCCCAGTCCTATAGATTTCTAATAAGTAGAGACATAGATACAGATAATTGTTCTAGTACACATTGTGTATTTCTGATGAAATTGTCTAAGTTTAGCATTCAGGTAGCAACTCATCGCAGTGGAATTCACTGAAATTATGCTGCTAGAGCTTGGAACTGTTGGAGATGCGGACAAGCATGGAGATTTTGGTGGGCAGTACGACAGCTATCTCCACTCCTTTCATGTGTTGAATTCTAGGTTCGAACAGATTTGTAGCTAAGTAAAGAAAAAAATGCATTGCTTTAGTTATTGCATTCTTGATAAAATAAAATTCATGTGCATTCCTGTCCAATAATCCACTTAACTTCGCTTCTCTGTGCTGCAGGCTCAGTCAAGTCAGAGATCACGTCCATTCCTCGCATTGAGCTGTAAGCATCCTGGAGCGGGCCTGTTGCTGTCTTGCCAGACTGATTCAGTCCACTTTGCCCCGGCCCATATCCACTTTCAGGGCCACCTTGTCAGCACCTGAAGGTCAGCCACAGAGGGGACTTCGTCTGTCCAAGCTGCTGGGGCAAATGCTCCCATAAAGTAGGCATAAACTTATAAGCTTATAGACAATGCAGATTTATTTCTCACAGTCTTGGGAGCTGGAGAATTAAAGATCAAGACACAAATCGCTCCGGCATGGGATGAGGACCTGCTTACTCATGGTTGGCTCTCCGCTCACTGTCAACCTTACACGACAGAAAGGGCTGAGATTCCCTGGGATCTCTATAAAAGGGCACAAACTTCATCCAAGAGGGCCCTACTCTCATATGCCAGACACATCGCTTAGACCATGTTGTCTTGCAGTAGCAGGACTCAGAGACTAGGTAATTTATACTACATAGAAATTCACTCTGACTCTTCCAGAAGCAGCAAGCCCAAGACCAAGGCACGGGCTGCTTAAAGATTGAGCCATACTGCTGTATCCTCAAGAGCAGGAGAATGCTGTATCTTTCCTTACCTGGTAAGAAAAGGGACAAAGCGAATTTATTCCCGCAAATTCTTCTTGTACTAACACCAATCCATTCCTGAGAAGGTCTCATAAGCTGAATATTTATTTCACTTTGGACACCTCTTAACACTGTCGAATTAAGAATCAAATTTCTAGGGTTAGCAAGATAGCTCAGCAGACTAAGTGCCAACTTTGGCAAGCACAGGGTCAGGGTTCAATCCCTGGTTCCACATGATACGCTGGCCCCTCCCCTGGAGCATGTTGAGCAGGTGACCAAGTCCAGGCGTGCTGGCCCAGGCCCATAATCCCAGAGCTGGGGAGGCTGAAAACAGGAGGATCGCTACAAGTCCAAGCTGCATAGTGAGATCCTGTTATCAAATGCATAAAAATGAAAAAAAAATTAAATTTCTAACATGAATGTCGATGGATACATTCAGAGCACACTACCAGAACAGTGACTAGCCTTCGGGCCACAGTGATGCTAATCCTTGATCCCATGCTAAGGGTGTGAGCTAGCCTCAGAAAGATAGAGCAGCACCTCACCAACTCGTAATCCATCACACATCGCTTAACATTAAGTGTCCTAACAGAACAACACAAAAACATATTCTTGCAGGTATTACGTGCACTATAGAGGCAATTTTCCTCACCAGGGGCTGTTACTCTGACACCATGGGATGTTAGATTGCTGCTTCAGTGGCAGAAGTATCTTCTTTCCTCGAGCTTCTCTAAGCATCATGGTGTAGACAAAGTACTACTGAAACTGACCCACTGAATTCCACCACTTGTTGCAACAAATTGGCCAAAGCAAGCCCCTGGCCACAACTACAGCAAAGAGGGCAAGGGAAGAAAATCCTACCTGGGAGCTTAATAAATGTGAGGTAGAATTACCTAACAAAAACATAATCATGCAGTTGCTGTAGTCTAAGAACACTTGCACATATTTAAGTAGATAGACTCAAACGAGTTTCAGCTTTACCTAGGATCTGAATTTGGCCAACTGAGTTAGCATCTCTATGCTTCATTCTGATGAATTTATGCACAATTACACATTAAATCATTGTACTATGTATAGCTTATGCTTCCCAACCTTTTATGGGTTTTGAAACACTAAGAAATTGTTTACACTTACACCAAATTCTGGATAAAAATGATGCTGCTCTGTGCAGCTAGTAGCAAGTTGATTCAGTATTCTCCCTTCTCTGGGAACAGAGTTCAGTAAACTAGCATACTAGGAACTCACGCTGGATCTGGTGCCTAGAAATAACTGAACAAATACTAGTTTCTGCCACTAATATTTTGTTTCCAGTACCTCCATCAATATTAAATGATTGAGTGAAGAGAATTAACACAAACAGTTTGACTGTGAAGTTGGTCATATTATTCACCCATTTTCCTTGAAGAAGCTGAAAAGTAGTTAGACAGTATTGCCCAAATTTCAGACATAAAGGAAGCATTGTTAGTAGTTGGGCCTAAGAACACTGACTTCATTATTATTTTTTTTTTATTATGAGCAGAATATACCTATTGGGAGGGCCGGGGAGATGGCTCAGTAGAATAAGTGCTTGCCTGGCAAGCACAAGGGCCTGAGTTCAATCCCCGGTTCTGCCAAAAAAAAAAAAAAAAAAGAATATACTTATTGGGGGAAAGAAAGCTTCTGTCCAAGAGAGGGACAGAAGGGGGACAGAAGGGGGAACCCAAGCAGGTAGGCCCCAGGAAGCTGTCTCTTCCAGGAACATGTATAGAGGAAAACCATTCAGTGAGGCAAGTCTAAGGTGGTGGAGAACATGGGAACTCGCTTAGTTGGGCATGAGGTGGGACAACACTATGGTCATCTAATGAGATTACAAGCACCCTTGTTTGGGTAAAATTGATTAAATCCAGTACCAAATGAGGAAGAGAGTCACGTAGGAAGTGGGCTCGAGCACAGGACAGGGTCTCTTCCTATTCGGGGTTGGAATAGTGTCTCATTTGGGCTGAGGTTCCCGGAACCTATCTTTATCATCTTTATGAAAGTCATTACTGTCTCCTTGGTAAAAATCATTTTTGACTGTATTTGCAATTATCCTGTGGACATTATTATTTGGCCCATGCATGTTTAATAATTTCTTTGGCTTTGTCTCTGCCAGATTTAAAGCCATTCCACCTACCCAAGGTAAAAATGCCTAGTGTCTATTGAGGGCTTTTAGATAGAACCTCTGGAGAGTATCTCTGACTGCCAGTTCATTATGTTTAATTCTGCATAACTTCTGCACTTATGTACATGGGGGAATATAGTGATTTTCTTTTAAATTAAGAAATCAGCTTTTAGTTTCATCACTTGCCTCCCTTAAATAGCATTCTGCTGCTCATACAGGATATTGGAATTTATTTTTATTCAACAACAGATTTAAAATATACTTCTAAAATTTATAATGATAGAATCACTGATATTCAGCCTGAAAAGATGCGGGAAATGAATTTTTCTTTCCATG
>NW_004524609.1:9645748-9684691 GCF_000260255.1 Octodon degus | reverse complement strand
GGAATCGAACTCAGGTCCTCGCACTTGCCAGGCAGGTGCTTATGCAGCTAAGCTATCTCCTCAGCTCTTGAAACAATATTCTCAAGGAACTGCATCACTGCCTGAAGAGCAGAGTGTGTTTTCTTCCAATCCACAGCATAAGAAACAGCAGAATTTTCATTTCCAATCAACTCCACGTGACTGGTATACTATAGAGAATTTTTCAAAATTTCCCTAAAGGAAAGAAACAAAATTCCACAATAAAACATGTCAGCATTATTTTAATTAGAAGGACACTTATTAAAGGGCTCTATTTAACAAAGCCCCAGCAGTTTCAATAATCTGTAAATTCAGTAACCAGGAAATAATTCACTGGTTGCCAGAGAGAGATTGAATTAGGTCTCTTGCCCCAAGAGGACTTGTATATTTTCCAGCACAAGAAGACATTAGTTCTTTGAATTTTATTCAAGAAAACACAAATGGAAAGAATTTTAATATCACTGGAATAAAGATAAAAATCTGTCTTTCGATCCACTTAGAACAAATGGAACACTGATTCCCTTTCCTTTCCTTACCTCACTGTTGCCCAAAATCTCAAGAGGAACAGGAAATACAGACTAAAACAAAGTCGATCTTCAAAGCTTTCAGCACTGGGTCTGCAGCATGGGAAAGGAAGCATTTGATAAAGGAATTAAAACAGAAACCTTAGTGGATCGGGGTGGGAGGAGGGCAGTTGCAGCCCTGCCTTGTTTTCATGCACCGGCAGACTCAACTTTTCAAACTCCAGTTAGTCCGCACAACTCGCCTGTAGGGGAAGGAATAAGACCGAGCGTTTCTTCACCCTTCACAACTTACGGAAGTTCACAAACAGCATTTGGGCTGCTTCTGAGATGACAGTAAGACTGATTCAAAGTTTTCTGTGAATCTCCCTCCCCCCGCAATGACCTAGAGAGTCACAGGCGTATTTCTTATTAACTGTCACATCTTATTCTAAAGCGTAGTCTTCTGATACCTGCATATATGAGTCACACGTGCTGAGATACATCCTAATGACGTTCACAGCAGTACTCACTATGAGTAACTGCGCTCACACCGGAGCAATCTTTTATTATTGGCATGAAGAGGTGAAAGACATAGAAGCCTTTTAAGGCAGCCCAGTATGCAAGCAAAACTATCACTCCAAACTAAAAATTGCATCAGCAACACAATCAATACATTTAAATATATGTAAAATATACTCATGCATATTTAATTTTTATCATTTGAAGATAAATTGAAAAACGTACATGTTACCAATTATGGACTTCATTCTACATATGTCTGCGTAAGGGAAATCCTTGCTTCATATTTGAAAATTGACAACTACTTTGAAGATAATAACATGCAATATAACAGTCTTTGTCGATTTCCTATCATCTTATTTTGGAATTCGGTATCATTATTAATGTTTTTCTTCTTATTTTTTATTCCCTTTAAAATTAAAAAAATAGAAGTGGGCTTATATGTGTTTCCCAAGGTTATTGGTGTTTTCATTTTGTATGGAATAGTTTACTTACAGTGTCATTTTTTTTTCACAACTTATTAAAGTTGTGAAAAAAAATGACACTGTAAGTAAAGAATGTGTATTTATATTCACTCATCATACAATCAACTGGAAAGGCTTCTGGTGTTCGTGTCTGAAAAGAAAGCAGAATAAAGACATGGAAGCATCCTATGCAACAGGCTTCATGTACTGACACCAAACATACAGAAACTGACAGTTGAAAACAGGAAGAAGTTCAGAATCCTTATCTGCTAATAGGCCGCATTATAAACTAAGAAATTACATCTCAGGGCTGGCTAAATAGCTCAGCAGATTAAAGCATCTGCAAGCAGGCATAAGGCTTGGGGGTTCAATCCCGGGGGCCTGCCGTGCCAACTCTGCCCCTGGGGTGTGCTGAGGTGGCAACTGAGGCTGGGCGTGGTAGTGTGCTCCTGTAATCCCAGCTCTTGGAAAGCTGTAAACAGGCGGATCACTAGGAGTCTGATCTAGTAGTGAGACCCTGAACACCCTGTAGACCCTTCCCTAAAAAAAGAAAGAGAAAAAAAACTTCATCTCGCTCGGTTTTATTTCTCCTTCTGCATAAGAGGAGCAACATTTGCTGCTCAGAACATCTGAACACTGCCTGGACTAATGCCAGTGAAGGGCTTGGGTAAAGTGGTTGTCATGGGCAGAGTGACACCCTCCCACAGAGATAATCATCCTGCCCCCTGGAACGAGAACTATGTCTCTTTACTCAACAAGAGCAAATTAAGGCTGCAGGTGGCATTAAGGCTGCTAATTAAGAGTTTTTAATAGGAGGGGATTATCATGGATCATTCAGGCAAGTGTAATGGAAGCGTAAGTGTCCTTATGTGCAGGCGGGGGACACAGAAGAGCCAGTGCTACGGTGACATTGAGTGGCCACCGCTGGCTTTGCTGATGGGGAAAGCTAAAGTGTCAAGTAATGTGTTGCCTCCTGGGAGGTGAGAAAAGTAAGGGAACTGCTCGCCCTAAGCCCTATGAGACCATTTCCAGATTTCTGACCTCCAGTGCAGGGGCAAGGAGTTTGATGCCCTGGGGCCTGCCATGCCAGCCCTGCCCCTGGGGCATGCTGAGATGGTGCTTGAGACTGGGTGTGGTGGCCCTCGTCTGTAACCCCAGCAATTGTGAGGCTGTAAATAAGAGAATCACTATGAATCTAATCCAGCAGTGAGAACTGAACATCCTGTAGACCCTTCCCTAAAATAAAAATAAATAAATTTAACTGTCTTTAAGCCATTGAGTTCATGCAATTTGTTGTAGAAGCCAAAGGAAACCAAGGTGTAAAGAGAAGATATCTTGATGTCAACAGAGAAAAACAAATGAGTTTCAACCTGCATGTCATCCAGAAACGTATCATTATTCTAGGATATTGCATATCTGCAGCTCTGAAGGGTATAGCATTAATTCATCCAAGAAGTGCTTATTACGTGGTTAGTCTATGACAGGCATCACATTACTGTAGTTACAACGGTCAGCTAGAAAATATGTATTCTGTACATGCAAATGACTAAATACGCACAAATGATTGAGCTGAAGAATGAAAATAACAGGAAGGTGAATTCTCTGCCCTTGGAGCACAGTTCAAGCTTGACTGGCGACAGACCCAAGCTAGCTTTTTCTCATCATTGCTGGAAATCTGGCAAAGATACTGTCTTGCCTGAGCTGCAGTCTGTTACAGGCGACAGTGATATGGGTTCTGACCTACCTTGTGACCCATCTATTTTGTAGACAGCTTCAGTCTGACTTCCCTGACTCTTAAGAACTTTGATGCTCTGAAAAGCCCAAGCCGTCAAGTGTAAGCAGTACTTGGTCATTGTTTTAGCCCCACGCTAGAAGAAGCATAGCATTTGACATTCGTCAGAAACCCAATTCAAGCCTGAACCTGGGTAAAGGCATGGTTGCTATGGAATTCAATATCTCTTTAAGCAAGGAAAAAAAAATCTGCATTAGTCCATTGTTTGAAGTTTGCTTAAGGGGAAGGGACAAGAAAGATGAAGAGAAGAGTCATAGAATAGAATCCTTTGTTTCCCTTCTTCTGACTTGCCCTTTTTTCTTTGTAAATGCTTTCTCAGTTAGTGGTGAAAGCATGAACTTCCTAGAGGAAACAGAGACCTGGGTTTGCCTCGGGGTGCTCACCTCCTGGCACATGCCCCTTGGAGTGCAAGGACACATTTCTCAGGTAAATATTTTGCAGGTGCTATGGCAGCTACCCTCATACTGTCTTTCTGGGGTGGATCAACAGATCGGTATCAGAGTCTTATTTCTTTTGCCTCCATTCTCATACAAAGAGTGGCAACAATGATCGGATCAGGGGATTTGTTAAAATTCTAAGTGACTATCAGTGACTACGTAAGAAGGGCTTGAGAGACAAAGCAGTGACAGTCCTGGGTAACCACACAACTAGGAAATTACTGATAAGCAGAAGGAACTGCTACACAAGACCTGGCTGTCAAATTCATGATTATGTTTCAAACAAGAAGTTGTTGTTCTGTTTTGCTTTTTCTGCATGTTGAATTCCACTTATGATGTGAAGAACTGAAGAATAAGTTTGACTTAATCCCCTTGTGCTTATATGATCATTTAACTTTCAAAAATATTTTACCCAGCTGCCGTGAAAGGCTATTTGCCCTCCCCACTTGATCCATTCTCATGTATCTGGGGGAAAACACGCTGGTACTATCGGTGCTTTTGGTCCTGGGAAAACCATTCATGAACTAGTAAGAAAAATGGCAGCCTCCGTTGAAAATTACGAACACTTGGAAATTATTCTCCTAGTTTTCCACCAACGTAGTCTGTTACAACAGCATCAGTGACTGGAGCTATATTCCTAACTCAACATAAAACCGTAGGTTCGTCTCCTGTTTTCCTTCCAGAAGTGTGTCACCGACACGACCACGGCTAAAAACAACTTGCTTTCTGCCAGCCTCGCACGACCTGCGTCCCTCCTGCGCTCCCGTTTACAGGCGTCGCCCGCACCTTCCCCGGACTTCTGGCTCCAGGCCAGCACTAGCCACCGGGGGGCGCGGAAGGGCTCGGCTGATGCCGGGTTCTGGATTTGCTTGTTTTTGGCACACGAACGAAGTTATTTTTAAAGGGAAGGTGATCGTGGAGGATATCAGATAAGCTCGGCTATTCTGCTGGGGAAGGACAGCTACCACTGACCCCCAAGAAGTACATAAGCAGGAAGCACCTTCTACAGAAACCCCTGACCAGACTTGGGGAGCTGCGTGCACTTATCAGAAAATTAGCATTGCCTTCTCACTGTCTGGTGGGCCAAACTTCAACAACTGAATATTTTCCTTGGATCAGAGCCCCTTTCTCTGTTCCCATCCCCCACCTGATATGCAACAAAGATGTAACTTAGTTATTTCTTTCCCATGAGTATTAATTATAATATACATGACATATGTTATAACATACATAATTATAATACACACATATTAATTATAATGTATATTGTAATATATAACATATTAATAAATAATGCAAATTATTATTTATGATATTCATGTATTAGATCTACTAGTTCCACTCAATTCATATATTATATATTAGTTCCATTCAATTCATTTTATATGTTTCATTCTGAAATGTCTTTTATAATTATAGGAAATAAGGGCTGGCCAAATAGCTCAGCGGATTAAAGCACCTGCTTAGACAGACTCAGGGGCTGGGAGTTTGATCCCCAGGCCTGCCATGACTGCCCTGCCCCCCAGAGAGGATTGAGATTGGGTGTGGTAGTGTACTCCCGTAATCCCAGCACTTGGGAGGCTGTAAACAGGAGGATCACTACGAGTCCGATCTACGTAGCGAGACCCTGTATACCCTGTACACCCTGTCTTAAATACAAATATATATATATAATTATAGGAAATAAATAGCATCTACATTAATAAGCTAAACATTTAATGTAAATAAAAGTTATTATCCTTAATGGATGAAAGTCCTTGATTTGGAAGAGCAAAATATAAATATATGTAAAATTAGAACAAATAGAACAAAATTTCCATAAACAGTAGCTAAAACCAGGTTGTGCCAAGAATCTTCAGTCAGCATTACAATGACAATGACAATGACAAAGCACTGACTTTCCGCATGCTTGCTCCCTTCTGTCAAAGGTAAAATTTTCTCCCCCAGAAATAACACACACACACACACACACCCTGGGTGTGGGTTCTTACAGGTAATGTAGCTCATCCAGCACGCATACATACACGCTAGCTCCTAAGCACACTTCTAAAAAAAATTTATTTATGTATCTTTTTAGGGAAGGGTCTACAGTGTGTTCAGGGTCTCACTACTAGATCAGACTCGTAGTGATTCTCCTGTTTACAACCTCCCAAGAGCTGGGATTACAGGCGCGCACCAGCACACCCAGTCTCAATTGCCATCTCAGCGTGCCCCGTGGGCGAGGCCAGCACAGTAGGCCTGGGGATCGAACCTTCAGCCCCTGCACCTGCTTGCAGGCTCTTTAATCTGCTGAGCTATTTGGCCGGCCCATAAACACACTTTTTCTGATGCTCTTACCCAGCTCCACAAGGGTTTGAACCTGTGCATATTTACGCGGGCACCTATGGTGCAGGTTAAGACCCTAAAGAATAACTGGATAACCAATTAAACTGATCCCATCACCACTAATACCTCATCGGGATACATTTCAGTGAAATGTAGCGAAGGATGTCATATCATAAAGAATAACAATGATTGTTCGACATACGTTCAAAAAAAATAAATTTCAATGTCACATTTATAACTTCTTTTTGTTATTGATTTCATCAAATAAAACCATGGACTAATTGCAGTCTTTTCCCAAGAGGGGATGGTACTTGGAATCATTTCCATTTTATTTTTTTTTAGACTTTCTTTAAAGTTAGGGATTAGTCAATGAAAGACATTTGTCCTACAATATAACTTTCTTAAATTAGAGTGATATTAAAAGAATGCTCTAATATTTCAATGTTACATAAATGGTTATTTAATAATATTAAAACATCTGGGGCTGGGGAGATAGCTCAGTGGTCTAAGCACCTGCCTAGCAAGTGCAAGCACCCAGGTTCGATCCCCAGTACTGCATGCCATGCTGGTCCCGGAACTTGTGTGCACCCTGCGGGCCACCAAAACCAGGTGGTGGCACATGCCTGTAATTCGGCACAAGGGAGGCTGAAACAGGGCTATCACTATGAATCTGAATTGCATAGTGAGTCCTTGTATCATATAAATTCAAAAAAGAATTCTGGCATGAATGTGGAGGATAGAAATGAAACATTCCAAGAATTCAGTCTGAATAGGAATTTGAAAACCATTCTTATTGCTTTTAATTTACAAACACAATGTACCCAGGTAAAAATATGGAGAAAATGCTTGAAAGTACAAAGTGACCTAAGAAAGGGCCAGTGAGACAGCTCAGCGGACTGAGCACCTGCTTAGGCAAGCACAGGGACTGGGGTTCAATCTCACATGCCACGCCATCCTCACCCCTGGACAAACTGAGCTGGCCACCAAGACTGGGCATGTAATCCCAGCATCAGAGAGGCTGAAAGCAGGAGGATCACTATGAGTCTGGGCTGCCTAGTGAGACCCTGTACCAAATACATAAAAAAGACCTTAACCTTCGATAATCGAAAATAGGAACAAAGACTGACAAATGTTTTAGTTTGTATTACTTCACAATAATAAGCAATTTTTTCCATATTATTGTGGACATTACGATGCATCTTGCTTTGATTGGGTGGAATACACACAGTTGTGTATTTTCACAGTTATGTCTGAGGAGAAGGTTGCCAAAGTGTTTGAAAGACAAGTAATCACTTAACTGCTTTTTATGTAGAAGAGCAAAGGAATCAGTATAGTTTCATTACGGTTTAGCTCTAAAATATCCAAGAGCATAATGTATTCCAAGGATGGGGATTGTGGGATATGACTGAATCATGTTATAGTTCCTAATGGCTTAGGCCATTGATGGATTTGTAGCTGGGGCTGCTATGAGGAGGTGGGATGCCATTGGGAGTATTCACTGGAGTGCCACCAGGAAGGATATATACTTACTCTTCTTTCTCTGCTTCCTGGAAAGTACCAAATGAGCTGCTTTTTTTCCACTGTGTTCTTCCCCCATGATGTTTCTGGTTTTGGCCCAGCCAACCATGGGCTGAAGTTCCCAAAACGACAAGCCAGTTAAACAGCTCCTCATTGTATGCTGTATCCAGAAATACAACACTATGACAAATAGTGTCACAGTGACAAGAAAATAACTAACACAAATACAGGAAAAAAAAATCTATAAGGCACAGCCATTTAGAGATTTATCAACAACACAGTAAGAAAGGACATTCTATGTGATGAGAACAAGCCGCCAACATATGAAAATGAACAAAAAAAAGTGCTTCCGTGTAAATCTTGCATTATCATCCACCAATGTTCAGTCAAGATAAGATTTCTCACAGATCCAATTTTTGTGTCTTGGCTTTCAATGGATCCCAACAAAAAGTGTGACAGTGAATCTTATAAAACTCTAATATAAAGAACAGTATACAGAATAAAATACCCATTTGGCAGGGTAAAACGTATCTCCCCAAGTTAGAGCGAAATGGTAGGACTCTGGGAATATACATTATCTTGCATAGCAAAAGAGATTTTATACATGTGATTAAATGATCTTGGACATTGTTCTGCCTCGGGAGGCCCAGTGGAATCTGGAGAGTTCTTCTAACAGACAGGCAAGAAGGTCAGAAACAAAAAAGGTGAAGTTCCAAACAGATTGAGCAGAAGTCTTGGGAAATGAAGAAGCTACAAATGAGGTAACGTAGATGGCTTTAGGAATCAGATAAAGCAAGGAGCTACTTTTAGAAGGAACATAGCACAGAGTAACACGCAGCTAGCTTACTATTGACCCAAAAGATCTGTTTATCACTTTGATTTCCAAAAAGTACCGTACATTCATGTTGTTTTAAATGACTATATTTGCAAACCTCTGTGACAAGGGCAAAGGAAACCAACATACTTTTGTTGATACTTTCTTTTCTGCTTTGTTTTTGCTGCTGGTGTTTTTCTTACAACAGTTAACTTTAGATACTGGAAAGTATATGAAAAAGGTCCAAGATATAATCTCAATCACCCTCTCCTCCCTCTCCCTTTCTGTGTTTCTCTGGCTGTGTTTGTGTTTGTGTCTGTCTCCCTCCCTCTTTCCTTCACTCCCTTTCTCCCCTCTTCTGTCTCTGTGGTACTGCAGATAAAGCCCAGAGCCCCGTGTATGCTAGAAGAGCTCTCTGCCACCCAACTCCACCCTCTAGCCATTGAGGACATCTTTTTCGGTGGGTTTTCACTTTTGTGAAATAAGACACATCTATTAAAATATCTTTAGGAGATTACAGTGATCAGTAATGAATGATCATTGAATGGAATAAGTGACTTTGATCCAGACTTTGGATTCTCCACTGCCTTTGTGATGGGTGACATGATTGCATAGACATTATGGTACAACAGATACAGTAGTTATGAAAGTAAAGAGCAAGTGAATTCTGCAGAGATGATTAACAAATTCCTAATGCTTCATACCAAGATCCCTGTGAATTAGTGTAAAGGAAGAAAGTACACTATCTATTCATGGTTTTTCTTGAGATGAATGGCTCCTAAATTTAATTTTTGACAACTGTTGTTATATTTTCAAATATGGCAGTGACGATATTCTTAGCAATAATAAATTTTTCAAATGTGCTGAATATATTACACTTAAATGGATGGAAAATTAAGATCTAGATATTATCTTCATAACAAAAGTACACTGCAGCTGAATATCAATACCAAAGTGTTGGATCATTCCTTAATCAAATATGAAACTTCTTTTCTCAACAGTCAAAACTGTTACTCTAATAATCTCCTCCAAGAACCCTCATGAGTGTGCTGATTGCTTGGCTTAAATAAATTAGTTTGAGAAAATTACCAAAAACCTTCAGAATGATAGAAATTTTGTTTGGTTTTTTATTTATTTTTTTTGGTGCAGAACCAGGGATTGAACTCAGGTGCTTGTACTTGCCAGGCAAGTGCCTATTCTTCTGAGCCATATCCCTGGCCCTAGAAATTTTCATTTATATATATATATACATAAATTTTATTGAGAAACAAATAGTAATGAGATATTTTCAAAAGCAATTAATAGGACAGTTTCAATAATTAATACATTGCATATTGTGGTCTTCTTAGTGGTCATTCATAGTACAAGATGCAGACATGATATCCTGTCCAAACACTGTTAGTACAAACCTTTCTTCTCATTGAATTCAGAGAAAGTAGCTGTATATCTATCCTAATTATTTTGTATATACAGATACAAAATGGTCCTTCATTTATATCCCCTTTTTTGTTTAGTTTTGCCAGAGATGGGTATTCCATTGCCTTTTAAATACTGTAGGTATGTGAATTCAGAAAAATAATCCAATATACTCCAGTAGGTATAACACAGTTAAAAGGAAAGCGAGAATTTAAGGATTAAACAACGAAGAAAGGGCAAGGACAAAAGCTAGGAAACATGACATGAGGCAAAACCATACATTTATAAGCACAAGATGGTGAAGGCAATGATCCTGAGAACCTTCAAAAATTTTCTTTGAAAGTGAAGTGATACGGACCTTTTATAGCCAGTCAGTGTACTTGAGTCCTGTCTCTCAGCCCAGAGACTCATCCAAAAGGCTTCCATAAAGGACTGACACCATCATGCTGGGGAACTTTCTGGAAATTTTCTGCTATGTCTTCCAAACTCAGACCTCTAAGCTCACACTTTCAGATGCTTAGGTGCCAATCTGGCATTTTGTGTGTTTTCCCTTACCGTGCCTTTCAGATCACCAAGTCATAGAGGCCAAAAATTGACTTGCTCCTTTTCTCATTTCTAGTACAAAAGTAGAACAGGTAAAGGGGCAGAGGAAGAGTGGACCAACTGTGGGACAAAAGTCCTCCAAAGCCAATTACAAAAGAACTATGATTAGATTAGCAGCATTCCATCTTGCCCAAGTAGAACTTTGTTTTCAGTAGCTGCAGTCTAGATTTATCTTATTTTCAATTCATGCTGCTGGAAGAGGAATAAACAAAAAGTTGAGAAGTAGGAAAGGAAGAGATGGGAAATCTGGTTTGCGTTGTTGAAATTCAGGGAACAGAAAGCCACAATTTGTACTGGTATTATAGTATCTGGATCAGGAATCTCAGTGGATATAGAGATTAAGTGTAGTAGTTATTGTCAGTGGGATTGAAGAGGAATTTCTCAGGTTGTGGTGCTGTCTTTACAGGGTAAAATCTCCAACATTTGGCTTTATTAAGCACTGTAGTGGTTTTTCCTTTAGGGAAGGGTCTACAGGGTGTTCAGTGTCTTAGTACTAGATCTGACTCATAGTGATCCGCCTGTTCACAGCCTCCCAAGAGCTGCGATTACAGGCACGCTCCACCACACCCAGTCTCAATTGCAGTCTCAGGATACCCCAGGGGCACAGCCAGCACGGCAAGCCCTGGGATTGAACCCCTGGCCCCTGCGCCTGCTTCCAGGTGCTTTAATCCACTGAGCTATTTGGCAGGCCCTTTTCCTTGGTTTTTGAAACCAAGGTTTCAAGACCACTATCCTGCTGAAAGGAAGCAAACAAGTGAATAAGAAGTGTACCAATGGCAAGCAGCAGAAAGCAAGGCAAACTGGGAGCAGAAATGACAGAAATTAGAAGACACAGTGGGCATCGGGTACAGCTCCATGGCACAAGTGCCTGCCTGGCAAGCAGGCAAGGTCCTGAGTTTGATTCTCAGTCCCAAAAAAGAGAAGCTAGTAGATACTAAGTGACTCACAAAACCATTGCTTGGCAAATAAATGAAAAATAATACCCCATTACATATTTATAATCCATTTTATATTTGAATTTCTATGGGTAATATAAATCTATGGCCTGGGCAGACCAAGGTAGTATGAAGCACAGCAAGTTTAAATCCAGATTTCTTGAATTGAAGTTCTGGCTTGGCATTTAGTGCCAGTCATTTATCGTCATTTATTGATCTTGGCAAATCACTTGGCAGCTTTTAAAGATAGACGTGTAAATGCACTCATGTACAGAAGCTTTTGTGGTCTGCCCAAAGTGGCCACTTGAAGAGATAAATGTTTATCTTCTTTATACCACTACAGTTTAAACTATTAAAATAGAGTCCTCTAAAACCTATTTTATCAGAAGTGCAGATAGGAATAACATTTGTGGAAAAGTCAATTGGAAGAGATTTGGAACACTAGGAAGCACTTTCAATTCTGCACAGGAACGTGTTTCTCCAGAAGGAAGGTAATGGCTAGATCAGCAGATAATTGGAGATATTTTGGAGCATTACATGCCATGTATTTTAAAGTCTAATGAACATGCTCTCTTCTCAGCAGCTCAGATACTCACCTTCTGAAGCTCCATCCAAGACTGGATGGGCTGTGTGCCCGAGAGTCCCTCTCAATAATTGAGCGTCTGTGGGTCAGCTCCAAAAAGCACAATTATGGACTCCAGAAAAGTACTGATTTGCCAAATCTTGTTACACTCTCAAGAGTTCCCCACTTCACTTAATAAGCTTCCCTAATTGGAAAGGGAAAGAACATTCTAGCCATTTACACGATACATATTTTTTCAAATACCATCCCGAGTAGCTGTTACAACTTGATATTGTACATAATACCTCAAATATTTTTCGAAGTCAGTCCTAGTCATGCACGCTTTGAGCAGAACCTTAACTCCCTTCTGTCCATCTGAGCACCCCTGTGCTCCTATAGACCAGAGTGGGACACTTTAAAAAAATTGTAATATACTTGAGAAAAAAGCAAGAGAAAGCAAAGCGTGGATATTATAATTCTACAGGCTAGAGAACAGGGAATTCAAAAGCTGCTATCATAGACAGTATGTCTTTCAGTAAATATTATAATGGCAAAAATGACATTGACAATAATTAATGACATTTAAGCTTTATGTCATTATGCTTCTATGGCAGAAACTGTGCTGAACAATTTATATATACAGAAATGTTTCCTCTTAAGTGCTCTAATAATTCCATTTAGAAATGACATAGGAGCTGCAGAGGTAAGTACGGTAAGTTGTAGAAGATCTCTCAACAGTAAGCAAAAGTAAGGATTACACAGTTGGGAAACGGAGTGACTATTTAGTTTTTTCATATATTTCCTGTTCATAATATCTGGGAAATATCTAGAAGTGGTACACAATCTGAATATTATACTTCCCTTTTGGTTCACTTAGGCAGTTAGGCAGCTGGTCACAAAGAGATTAAAATATAATGAATTTTCTAAGATCAGAAATACTCTTCAGTTTATAGTGTGTTTTCAGAGTAAGTGTATCTTAAAACAAAGGGCAGATGATTAAAATACAACAGATAGACAGACAGACAGACAGATTACAAAATGAATGTAATTATTATATATTGTAAACATAGACCAATTAAAAATATTGTATATATTCTACAGCTCTATGCTACCAAGACTGATCAGAGAGACACAGAACAAAAAATATTGCATTTTTAAAGAGTAAATAATACTGGGGAGATAGCTTAGTAGAATAAGCTCTTGCCTGGCAAGCACAGGGTCATGAGTTCATTCCCTGGTACCACAAAAAAAAAAAAAGAAAAGAAAAAGAGTAAAATATCATTATTCATATTATCTGCCAAGAAAACATTATTTTATTTTCTGTATTTTTTTAGGGAACAGTCTACAGGGTGTTCAGAGTCTCACTACTAGGTAACACTCATAGTGATTCACCTGTTTACAGCTTACCAAGCGCTGGGATTACAGGTGCACACCACCATGCCCAGTCTCAATCCTTGTCTCAGCATGCCCCAGAGGCAGGACTGGCATGGCAGGCTCAGGAATCGAACCCCTGGTCCCTGCGCCTGCTTGCAGTTACTTTAATCCACTGAGCTATTTGGCTGACCAGAAAATGTTATTTAAACTGTTTATCCAAATAGAAAATTAATTGGCATATTGACAGAGACCTCTTTGATAGCTAGAAGTATAATTCACACACCTCATCTGGAATGAGAAAGGGAAGCACCCTGAGTTCAAAAGAGACTCATTCTACCTTTAGGCCACTGGTGTTTGGAGGTGTTACTCTACCAGTATGTTAAGACCAGTTGCCTTCTAGTCATGGTGTTGTTAATCACACACGATCCCCTTAGCAAGTGCTTGCTGTACTGTAAGCATTATGCTAAATTGCTCTGCGTGCATCATCTTCCTTTAATAACCTTGCACTAAGCATAAGCATGTTGAGTGCATTTTAAAGATTTGTAAATGCAGGAAGAATTACTAAATGACGTGGGCGACTTTATATCACTAGGTTTCTAGGCCACCTAAGGGTTATCTGCCTGAACTAAATATGCTGAAGCCTGCTGCACATCATAAGGTTAAGATAGACATTAGAAGTCAGGGGCTCAAGTACTGACATGTTAAACTTTAGATCCCTGTTCCATGTTATGCCTAAGATGTTCGATATTCTGACAGATAGTGAGGTTAAGCTCCACAGCCTAGGTTGTATGGTCATAACAATAAGTTGCTCTTCTGGAGGGTTAACAACTTAAGTTTGCAGACCAAAAATTAGAGAAAAAGGAGGGCCACAAGGAAAGCCAACATTTTGGCCCTAGCCTTCCAAGGTCAATTAAAACTCAGGGCATATAAGAACTTGTACTGTTACATCATGTAACTCAGTTGTGTCCCAAATTTTCTGATCAAGGAGATTATGGGGCCAAAGAGGAAAGTGATCGATGATGTAGAGTGTGCCTAAGGAGAGTCACATGGAGAGAAAACATTCTCTCAGGCTTTCACAGAGAGCACATTTGTCAAGCAATGGCCGTGACTCATCCACATGGCTGACACTGACAAAGAATCTACAGTCTGAGGTACAGGATCTCAGGATAAATCCTGAGGGGATTGACTGACCTTATCAGATACAAAAGCTACAATTCTTGTTACATAGGTCTTGCTTTATCTTGGTCTTAACCATCCAGCAGAAAAGTATAAAAATGAAGTATAAGAAGTAAAACCATGCTGTTATGTTGAGCTGTAGGGGACTCAGGTCAACAACTTCTGATATTGCTAGTCAAGTGGAAGACCCTATACTATTATGGACTACTGGACTATTTTGGAATATTTTGCTGAGTTCACACACCTATAATATTTAAATGATGGAACTAAACAGAAAAAGGGGATACAGATGAATGTCCATTTTGTATCTGTGTATTCAAAATCGTTAGGATAGATATATAGCTACATTCTCTTAATTCAATGAATAGAGGGATTTGTTCTAATAGTGTTTGTAAATAGGTCATCATGTCTGCATCTTGTACAATAAATAACCATTAAGAAGACAGAATGCAATGTGTTAATTATTGGAACTGTCCTACCAATTTGATTTGAAACTATCTCATTGCTATTTATTTCTCGATAAAATTATGGAAAAAAACCCCAAGAAGTCAGGGGCTTTTGCTTTGTTCTCTGGTCTGCCCCTGTCAGGAAATTCTCCTGCCAGTTACCTATGTCCAGATACAGATAACATTTGCCCTGTTTCTCATTGCATGACACAGCTTCCTTTCATGAGGCATCTGAAAATTGTTAATGATGGTTAGACTTTCAAAAGTATTTTCAGCATAAGCCAAATGTCCTAAGTGTTTTAGCCTTTATTAAATATGATTGGATTCAATTTGCATGTTATAGAAAAGAGTATTAATTTAGTAACATGAAGACAGGAAGGGAGCATAGTCCAGAAAAGATAAAGCAACTATGTGTAGGATTACTTTGGTAGTCCCTTTTCCACAATACTAAGAATAGAATTTGATGTGTATATTTGCTAAATAGGAGAGAGAAGTTCTGATTTAACTTGAAAACTGAGAGAAAACACTGAGGGCTTTTCAACATAGAAGGTGCATCCTGTGCAATCAAGGCTTCGGTAGTGCTCTCCAGAAAACAAGGGAGGTGGAAACAGTGAAGCCAGGCAGACCAACAATCATAGCTTTACCGTGTGCATGCCACTATGCCCCGTCTCAGTCCTTGTCTCAGCACTGCATAAGTCCTTGTTTATGCAGCAATCAACTAGAGACAGCAGTGAGAGATTGGAGGGGTGTGAGAGCTCCGTGAAGATTGTGGAGGTGGAGTAGCTGACTTCAGTGGAAGGAGAGAAGAGAAAGAAGAAGGAAGGAAGGAAGGAAGGAAGGAAGGAAGGAAGGAAGGAAGGAAGGAAGGAAGGAAAGAAGGAGTATTATGAACCAGAGTTTTTGGAAGAACAAAATGGTAGAAATCTAGAATAGAATACTGCACAAGAAAGAAAGAGAAGTATGAAATTAAGTGTGAAGGTAAGCAAGCAGTTGACTATGGAAAACCAAGTGCCATGAATCAAGGCCAGGTCCCAGGGAGAATGATTCGAAGCCAACTGGGCATTGGTACACTGGACAGAGAGCAGCAGAGCTCCTAAGTCAGCCAACGGAGTGGTGGGGAAAGGTCAGTGCCTCGTGCGCCTCTGTATTTGGGATCGTAGAAGAAGAACAATTCAACAGGGGGTAAAGAAAAAGAGGGTCCTGATTATAAACATCCATAAATTAAATATGTATCCAAAGAGAGTGATTAGAAGGAAAACATTTCAAAGTATCTACTAGACTCATCTTTATCATATATATGTACTTAAATTTAAATAAAAGCTATTTTCTATAGATGAATATGTTGCTAGAAACGCCTTCCATACTTCAACACATCTGTTTTTCCAAATGCCTTCTATCTTTTCTATCTGTTTTGGAATCATTTGTTCCATAATTTCCTTGTTCATAATCTCAAGTTTTTCCCGAAACATATTCTTCAGTGACTGGCTGCGTAATAACTACCCTATGGATTCTCTCCAGCTTCTGCTTGTGTGCAGAATTGCTGAGCTGTAACGCTGCTACTGAGTCTAATATTTCTAATGCCTCTTGGAATTGCACCAGCATTAACCATTTATAAAGTACCAACTGCTACTCAATATGTAGAAATGCGATTGCTTTTCACTGCCTGCCAAGACAACAGGCCGTTCGGAGATCATTTTTCTTTTTTTGGCATCTGGGCGAATATAATATTGAGATCCTTGATCAGTTGCCAAGTGCAGATGAGTGGTAGTTGGTTTTTTCCTAAATGATTTTATTGTATTGAGGATTTGTCTGAGGACAAAATGTTCCCCCAGAGACTAATATGTGAATAAATGCATTTTGATTTGATGACCCTTCACCTCATCCTATCAACCAGTGTTTATGCCTTGTTTACTAATACTTGAAGAGAAAATACAAAATTTCATTGAAAAGGCAAATAGTGGGTCTAATTTTTTATGTAATTTGGAAGATGCAAAATATGAAGGGCTGAGCAATAATTGCAAGCCCCTAAACTTGCATTTTTTTTACTATTTAAACTGGAATCAAGGCTGGCTCATAAGGTGGTGCAGGGAGCTCAACCAGGTGTCTTAGAATAATATTTCCCAATAGCTTGGACCACTTTTATGTTGTATAGAACATGGGGTTCAGCATACTAGAGATAGTTACAGATAAGGACAACTGTGTATTTAGAATTTTTTTTTTTTATCAGCTTTGAGCTAAATATTCCCAATGTATTGCAACCTTGGATAGGTCTAATGTTACTTTTTGAAAATTAGGAAAAATGTTTTGCTAAGTCTTCAATAGAAGAAAGAGTGGTCTAAATGTAGAGCTAGCCATCAGATTCCGTAATCTTATGGATTCATGCAAACTTTGAGCAAAATAATAAAACCTGCTAAGATTAGCAATTCTGTGGAAGAAGAAGCATTTGAGTCAGATTACATTCTGTCAAAAACTTCCTAGAACAGAATCTTCTTGATTCAATGGTGCAATGGTAATTCTAATTGGCCAAGCGGTACACAGACATATTTGGTTTTTATTGAGTTGAATACAGTACTACTTTCTGGGAGCATCGAATATGACGAATGTGCTTCGTATTCTTCACAGATAAGAGAAACAAAGACTGTTTTCCCAATGGAGGTATTGGAGGATGACTTCATCAGACAATTAGACTCTTGCTTGATGAGAAGACATAAAATTCTAGCAAAAAGGGGAAGCAATACAAATAAAGGACGAGAGATTGTTTTGTTTTATATATCTAAAACAAAAATGAAAGACCCCATCCAATAATAGGCAGTGAAATGGATAGACACATCAGAAGTCAAGTATGGCCAGAAATGTAAATGGCCAATAAATACATGAAAAAAAAAATTTAAGATGGCTGGAAATCAGAAAAATCCAAATTAATACAACACTGAGATTCCATTCTATCCCAAAAAGATTGGATTTCACCAAAAAATCAAATAACCTATCTCAGCACCTTTTTTCACTCTCCAACTTTCACGTGGAATATAAGCATTACATTACTGCACAATATATAATAAAATACAAAAAATTAAATGGCATAAATGAAAAGGAAGAAATTATACAATGACAAATGCTGGCAAGGTTATTGGAAAAAGAAGAATGTTTGTGTAACACTGATGAGAATGTAAACTAGAACAATGGCTAGGTAAATCAATAAGCAGATTCCTCAAAAAGCTAAAACTAGATAGTCCACCTGACTCAGCTGTTCCCCTTCTAGGTAACTTCCCAGCAGGGTAAAAAACATCCTTTGACAATGAATCATGCACGCCGTGTTCGTAAGAGCACAGCTCCTAACAGCTAAATCTCAACAACAGCCTACATGTCCATTTACAGATGAATGGATAAAGAAAACATAACATTTACATACAACGGAGTAACTCTCTGTCATAGAGTAAGATAAACTAGGTTGATTTGTGGGAAGGTGGATGCCCCTTTTGACACTAATGTCAAATGACATAAATCAGACATTCAAGCTTAAATATGGCATAGTTTCTTTTACACAAGGAACCCAAATCATGAATAAAAAGCAAAACAAAACAAAACAAAACAAAAAAAACAGTAAGTACTAGTAAGTATGGGGATAGAGAAATGGGAAGGGAATTGAGAAATGTAGGTGGGAGAAGGAGAAGAGGAAAAGTATGTAAGAAGAGATCAGAATGTGTTGTGTCCATGTGCCGACCCCACACATGGGATGTTAACACAATGCACTGCTAGCACAATACAAAGAAGGAGCAATTAAAAGTTCGCAAATAGAAAAAGAGAAGGTCGTAGATGAGTGTCAGAGAAAATATCAAGAAGACAGGGTCGGAAATGTCAGATCATGTAAAATGAGAGGATACAGTTGATCCACGCTTAAATTATTATGTAAACAAAAAAGCAGTATTTAAACTTGTCTTCTTGGAGAAGAGTCTCTAAAGCAAAACACAGCTGGTCTCCTTTGCTTGTGTTGCAATGCGAGGCTTAGTAAATACTATGAAGACATCTATTTCTCCTAGGCCCATCAACTCAACTTCAATGTTTAGCCTCATTATCACACTTATAGCTTAAATCAATCCAAGTACAGCCAAGTGCATAATACTTGTCTGAAGAAGAAACTGTACTGGAAATTAATGAATTAACTTAAATTATTTGTCTAACAAAAAATAAATCCTTCCTAAATCGGACTACTTAGGACAGCAAATTCAATCGTCTTAGACTCCCAGGAGCCAGTGACTCAGAGATGGGCCTGAACATTTTCTCCAGCATTTTGCTTCAAAAAATCCTTGCCTTGGGTCAGGCTAAAGCTTCAGAAGACCAATCACCAATCTCCTTGTCACTTTCTAGTATGCAGAAATTTACAGGGATACGCGACACAAGCACATTCAATAAACAGATATCATTTACATATGACTATGTATAACTAAAGTCCTGAATGGACTTTATGAAACTACCTGGGTAGGAGTGAAACAATGGCTCATCCAAACTCTTAAGCCCTATTATGTTAAAGAGGTACTTCCAAGTGTGACTAAGGTTGCATCCTTCAATACAGGGAGATTATTGTGAGTTACCTTGGTAGGCCCCATCTAACTGGATGAGGTTCTTATGGGAAAGGAAGCCAGTATATTAACACAGCAGCCTGAGAAAGTCTGTGTGCCCCACTGGTATTCTGAGATGTGGAGACCATGCCCGAAGACACAGATAGATAGCCCTTGGAGAACCAAAGGCAGCCCCCAGCCAACAGCCAGAAAGAAAACCCGACTTTTGTCCTGCAGTTGCATGGAAATGAATCCTGCCTACACCTGAAAGAAAAAGAAAACATTTCCTCTCCTAGAGGCCACATAATAGAATAGTCTTGTGATCCTTTTATCTTACCTGAGTGGGTTAAGTCTTTGATGTCTGATTTTGGGTTAGATTTTGATCTGTAAAACCATTAGATACATGTATGGTAAGTCTCTGAGTTTGTGGACATTGTTACAGCAGCCTAAAATATCAAAACATCACCAAAATATGTGGCAAAAACAGCAGTGTTATTCACATTTCTGAGGGGGCAGAGAGAGGTATACTTTTCAGGAAAACCTTCACTGAAATTAAGTTTGAAGTGGCTACTAAAGATAAAGGAATGTACAATGGAACCAGGTTTCAAGGAGCTAGCATTTCTCCCCAAGAGACGTTCAAGGAGCTAGCATTTCTCCCCACGTTCAAGTTTAAGAATCTCAGGAAGGGTCTTTGACTAATACAGGAAGCTTGTGTAGGGAAGGAATTGGCATTCAGTCTGGATTAGAAATATGTTCTGTGTGCTGCACATACAGGACGAAAACTTTGAGCTGTTGAAGGGAATTCTGATCGCCAACTACCTCCACACAGCAGCTATTTGAGTCTCTGCCACCCAACAAAGGCTGACAGGATTACATTTTACTGTCCTGCCAGGCACCTCTTCAGCAATATGAACAGTCACAGCCGTGAAAACAAGAAGTAATGCTTGTTGAGTGATTGTTAAATACCATACACAATACTTAGGCTTTTATTTATGAGTTACATTCTCATCTTGAACAGCAAACTCACTCTTAAACGAGTCCATTGAGGCTTAGAGAGACTTCAGCAGCTGGGACTAGGACATGAAAGTAACCAGTGACAAATGGAATGGTCCCACTTAGGCAGGGAAACCTAAGAACCTGGAGGGTTAGTGTTTTTGTACAGTACCACCTATACCCATCAGATAAGCATTTCATTTTTCCTGTCTGGAAAATGCTTCTTTTCTTTTCTTTCTTTCTTTTTTTTTTTTAATGTATTTGGTACAGGGTCTCACTACACAGCTCAGACTTGTGGTGGTCTTCTTGCTTTCAGCATCCCCAGCACTGGGATTACAAGCGTGTGCCATTATGCCTGGACTCCGGCCAGCTCAGCCCACCCTGCAGATGGGGCTTTCACAACATGTGGTTCTGAGGATCAAACCACAGGCCCTGTGCTTGCCTAAGCTTGCCTAAGCAGGCACTTTAGTCCGCTGAGCTATCTTGCCGCCACTGGAAAATATTTCATTAATGTGTATTTTATGCTTATGCATACTGGCTTCTGTAAAACAAACTATATTTAAAATGAAACTGAAAAAAAATAGACTGCTATTTAGTCAGCAAAAAAGGCATATAATGACCGCAGTGTGATTCACCCAAAAATTTTAACATATTGCGGCCAAAAACTCCAGCCGGCTACACAAGAAGATGCATCTGAAAGAAAAGAATGCCTGGCATCTGTACAACTGTAGAGACTGCAGTACCCACAGCCCTGTCGGCAGAGGGGAACAGCTGGATATTCAGCAAGCTAACAAGCTACATCTCTATTATGACAATGAAGCACTTTCCTTTGCTCCTATAATTTTCAATACATATATTTGAGAGGATGGTTGAGAGTAAACTGGACATCTGAAAAAGATACAAGGTTATACACAAATAGGAAAAAAAATGAAAGAAATAGTAAGTGACCTTGGTGCTGAGAACTGAGACGTTGCAACTTCTTGTTTGCTGAAGTTCCCTGGGATGTGTGTGAGGTTTTAGTTGCCCTGACAGAATATCTGATGCACACAACTTAAAAGACAAAGGGTATAATTTGAACAATGATTTCCAAGGTTCAGTCCCCGGACAGTTGGCTTTCTTGCCCTTAGACCTGTGCTGAGGCTAAAATGTCCTGGTGCTGGGGAATGCTACTCACATCATGGCAGTGAGGAAGCAGAGAGCAGAGCAGAGCCAGAGAGGAAGGAGCAAAGGCACAGTCTGGCCCTCAGGTTGATGCCCTGTGACTGGCAGCCCACGGTGAGGCCCCACCTCCCACCCATGTTCTTATCCATGGATCAATAACAGCAAGAGAGCCCTCATGAAACAATTTTCAGGCAGTTACTGCAGACAGCTAAGTTAGGTAGAGAATGGGAGGCAGTTGGAAAGGCACCAGGCCCAAGGGAGAATTAGAACAAAGATGAGGCAACGTAGGTCTACAGTTGGGCTGGGAAAATGGATCCCAAGACTGAGATGGGATGGTAGGCATAACTCTCTGCCAGAGATAAAAGACAGCCCACAGCTGTTCTATAACTTTATGTGGCCCATGAAGGTAGACAGTACCACAAACCTGTAACAACTTAAAAACACATAAACAGATGATTACAACCTGCTGATCCTCACTCCTACCCCTTCTGCAAGTGCCTTTGTTCTTCCCCATGCTGTCTACTGGTGCTGAATACTTTGTTTTCCTATTAGATCAACATTGGCTGAGTGACTGTACTCATAATTCTACAGGTTGATTAGAGTTTGACCAAAGGTAACTTTGATGTGATCTTGTTGTATAAAAACCATATAGACAGCTGGGTACTGTGGCACAGGACTGTAAGTCCAGTACTTGGGAGGGTGAGGCAGGAAAATTGCCCTGAGTTTGAGGACAGCCCACCATTGGGAGGCTTTTTGTGTCTCAGGAGCTTTCTCTTAGTAAACTTTTTCTACTCCTACATCCTTTGTCCTCACACCAGTTCTTCAGAGTTTTGAGGCATAAGCTCTAACAGATTGGTGATTCCTCCCCTGTAAGGAAGCACATTCAAAAAGGCCTTCCTTTGAACACACAAGACTTTAAAGGGACATTTCCAATGTCAACCTTAGTGAAATGCAGTCAGTAATTCCACTGTGCATTCTCTATATGTAGTACTTTGCTGAAACCCCAGATCAAATTAATTTTTGGAAGTTAAAACTTTAAACTATTGAGTGATCTAATTAAGCACAAGTTAGCAGAACCATAAATGCCAGTGCTTTCACATAAAACCCATCTATTTTTATTGAAAGGAAGAAAATCATGACATATCCTAGAAGAAATAAAAGGTAATGAGCCAATCATTAGAGTGAATTGCTTTTTAATGACAAAAACAAATTCGATGAAAAGTGCAAAGGATGGAGCTACTAATGGTTCATGGGTAGCTCATAAAAGATATCATAGGTCATCATAAACCATCTCTACATGAAAGCCACCATTGTTCTGAGAGAACCAACTGCTGTTGTTTTTGTTTCATTGAATTTGATTTTAAGCTTGCTTTTGTTCAGGGACTGTAAGTACTCACACAGATAGCCCTATTATATGCATTGAGGTTATTTAATTACTTTCCCCTTAGAAGGCCCCCAATTTTGTTGTATTTTGTATTTTATATTCTTTCACTATGGTAAAGAGATAGCTAAGCATTCTAAGTGCCTGCCTGGCAAGTGCAAGGACCCAGGTTTGATCCCCAGTACTGCATGCTGTGCTGCCCTGGAACCCCAGGCATGCTGTGCTTGCCACCACCAAACCAGGCATGGTGGTGCACACCTGTAATCCCAGCACTGGGAAGGCTGAGACAGGAGGACCACTATGAGACCAAACTGCATAGCAATACCCTGTACCAAATAAATAAATAAATAAATAAATAAATAAATATTTTTTTAAAAAAGTCATCATTGTGAAAAGATGGCTATAAATTGGCTTTGCTGTAACAAAATTGAAGGAAAGTTGGAGAAGTGTTTTATTCTGGTGTGTGTGTGTGTGTGTGTGTGTGTGTGTGTGTGTGTGTGTTTGTACTGGAAATGAAACTCAGGACCTTGTGCTTACCCAGCAGGCATTTGTGCCACTGAGCTCCATCTCTGACTTCAAATTAAAGGAAAGTATTTTTTAAAAAATTCTTTAAAGCATTACTTTTATTCCACTATGAACAACAATATACAACTAATGGAGTGTGTTTTGTTGTTGCTATTTAGCCTTTTTAGCTGGGAAAGACAATTACGTGATTGTTAAAATCGTAGAAAGATTGTTGCACTGATGGTGGCAGATGTGACTATGGAGCTCTTGTGCACTCCCATCACTGAAGTTCCTCTCTGAAATCTGGGACTGATTTCCATATCCTCAGGTAGAAGCCTAATGCATTAAGAAAATGCCCCCAAAGGTACGGCCTCTTCAACATGAACTTCCTGTTTCTCCAAATTCTCATGGACTGCAGACTATTTCCCACGCTTGACTGTTCCCTATATTCATTGATATTTTCAGTCTGTAATCCTCCATCCTTATTCAATCTGAAGAACTAAGTTTCCAACCCAATTCTTCCTCTTTGGGGCTCACAAATATTTCACGTTATTGTCAAAGGACATTACTATCCTGATCCAGTTTCTTTGTGTTGGTGGTGGGGTTAGTTTTGTCTCTCTATTTTGAACATATGCATGGACACGTATGCCTTTGACATATGAAACGTGTTGAGGTTGTTCTAATTTCAACTATGTGTCCTTAAGTGAGTTATCAGTCTGTGTCTGAGAATTTATGTTTAGTGAAGATAAGAGCACTTACCTTCTATGTTTGTCTTGAGGGTATAAATTAAGGGATAAATATAAAGTTTCAGGCACAGAGGAAGTACTTACCAAAAATTATTTGTTGTCAATGTAAAATAAAATAAAACAAAATGTGCAACTATCCTAAAAAAAAAAAAAAAAAAATCGTAGACAGAGAAGTCAGGATCCGCCCATTGGCTGGCCAGGGACCTTCGCTGCTTCTGGTGCAGGCTCCAATACCGGCATCTCAGAAAGCTCCTGAGCTAGTCTAGGCAAGATGTTCCGCACGGTGCTTCGCACATGTTCAGAGCTCAAAGTTTAAAACTAAGCAGTAAACTCATAAGGAAGAGGAAAGAAAGACAGTAAAGATAGCTGAGGGCGTGCTGCATAGGCCTTGAATGCGTGTCTACACTTGTAATCAAGGTGCTTTAGAATAATCCATTTACTGTTTGTTCATTTGCTTATTTGAGACAGGGCCTTGCTGTGCTGCTCAGATCTTGACCTCACGATGGAGCAAAAGCTACCCTCAAACTTACAGCGGTCTTCCTGCCTCAGCCTCCCTACCCCTGGGATTACAGGTGTGTGCCACCATGCCAGGCTAAAACAAATTGTGTAATTATGTTCATCATTGGATTTTAGGATCTGAGAATACTTATTTTTCTTTCACCTTAAAAAGCAAAGCATTTTACTCATTTGGAAGTTCAGATTCCAAAACATTTTAACCCAACAAGTCTTTTAGTAGTGGGCTGACATAATAGATAAAGTCATAACAGAGATTAGAAATTTCCAAGTTATAGAATCTAAGTAATAGGTCCAGAAAGTGTTTTTCCCGAGGGTACTGGCTTTTGTCCTGAGATTCATCTAGGTGATTGCTACTGGTTTATTTTTAGGATTCTTTTATTCTTCTTTTATCTCCATTACCTTTTTGCATCTTCTCTCTCACACTTGACAACATAACAGCCTACACTCTGAAAGTGCCCGGGCTGCTCACTCTCAGGCATCACTCAGCAATTCAAGAAATTTTAAGAAGTCGTGAAGAAAGCACTGTAGACTGAACCAAGTGGACACAGAAAAGTGCATGTCACTGCCCTCTCTGCTGACCTCCACTCCAGCGTGGCTACAGCACCTTGGGTAATGCCCGGCCACAGGCAGCAAAGCTTGGGAAGTGCTGACAGAGAGGTGGGGGAAACTTAAGCTTTTGGCAAGGAAGAGACAGAGATGAAAATAGAATGAAGCAAATATATCCAGTTCCTACCCCCTCTCCTCAGCGGCCTTCCCTCCACTCAATATCACCTTGGCTTCCATGCCACCCTCCTGACAAAGATAACAAGGCGTCAAATATGTATCTGTTCTCAAGCCCTGTGGGTCGTGGTACTGAACACAAAGGCAGCATCTAGGTTGAGTTCATTTCCTGATATACCACTTAAAGCAAAAGCGACAGGTCCAGGGTGTTGAGACCTGCCACTGTGGAGCTGTCAGCACGCTGTAAAACAGCAGGTTGGTCAAACTAAGCAGGCAATTTCTGTTGGCAGATTCTCACTCTGTATGAAACACTTTGCTCTGTTTATAATGCAAACACAACGCCACAGTTATAGGATATTTAGGGGGGATGCTCACTGATTAAAAGATTTCTGATGGCTGGATTACAGTTTCAAAATTTAAAATTGGGTTGAGTTCATGAGCAACTGAGTTAGGGCTTGTCTTTCAAGAAATGTCAAGAGAAATATTTAGCAAATGCCAGGAAGTTAATCCTCCTACAAACATTAGTACTTTCTTTTTTTTTTTTCAAAATTTTATTGATAAACATATAGCAATGAGACAGTTTCAAATCAAATTGGAACTACAGTTTCAACTAATAACACACTGCATATATTCTTCTTAGTGGTTAATTGCTGTACAAGACGCGGACTTGAGATCCTACTTACAAACACCATTAGAACAAATCATTCTATTCATTAAGAGAATGCAACTATATACCTATCCCAACCACTTTGAATACACAGATACAAAATGGACATTCATCTGTATATCCTATTTTTTCTAAGTTCTGTTATTGAATATTATAGGTGTGTAAACTCAGCAAAATATTCTGAAAGAGTCCAGTAGCCCATAATAGCATTGGGTCTTCTGTTTAACTGGCAATGTCAGAAATTGTTGACCTGAGTCCCCCACAGCTCAACATAACAGCATGGCTTTACTTCCTATATTTCGTCTTTATACTTTTCTACTGGATGGTTAAAACCAAGGTAAAGCAGGACCTATGCAACAAGAGTCAAACATTAGTACTTTCTTCTGCCAGGCAAACTACCTAAAACAAACTCAAATAAATAAATAAATAAATAAATAAATAAATAAATAAATAAACTCACTCCAGGCCTGTAATTGTCATAGGTTTAATTTTCTAATAGTTCTATTGGGCAAGTAGGTTGTTTGCCATGAGCAGCATAAGAACTCAAGTTATTGAGGAGAGTGTCATTTTTGCTTTTATGGAATACAATAACACCAGAATGGAAAAGAAAACAAAGCCCATCACATTTATATTAGTTAAAGAGGTGTGGTCAGAAACTCTGGTGAATGCTTCAATTTTTATGTTTTATTGCAGTAAGGGGTCCATTGCTATTCATCACCCTCAACATACCTTCTGGGGCTTCAGACACATAACCTATTGCTGAAGCAGCTTTGGAAATTCCTCTTTCTCATTTCTGAATGTCATTAGTTGCACTGGCCACAGCAGGCTCCATGTCCTGAGTCAGCTCAAGACTAAATTTCGGGCCCTAATGTTTTTTAGTTCTTTATAAATTCTAGAGAGAAGACCTTTGTGTGAGTGCTTATTAGTTAAGATGTTTTTTTTTTTTTTTTCCAGTTTGTGGGTTGTCTTTTCACTCTGTTGGTAATTTCTTTGGACTTGCAAAAACTTCTCAATAAGAGGAGGTCCCAGTTGTTAATTCTCTCAAGTGTTACTCATGCAGTTTGATTTTTGTTCATGAACTATTTGCCTACCCCTGCATCTTCAAAAATTCCTCCTACTTTCTCTTCCAGGAGATTTCTGCTTCTGTTTTAAGGTTTAGATCTTTAATCCATTTGACTTTAGTTTAGTGCATATCTGTATATACAAAATAGCATAGATGTGTATGCAGCTACTTTCCCTTAGTTCAATGAGAAGAAAGTTTTGAACTTATAGTGTTTAGACAGGATATCATGTCTGTATCTTGTACTATGAGTAACTACTACAAAGACAACAATATGCAATGTATTAATTATTGTAACTGTACTGCTAACCTGTTTTGAAACTATCTCATTGCTACTTCTTTCTCAATAAAATTATTTTTAAGAAAGACTAACTTTCATGGTCATTTTGCCCTTGGGACAGAGCCAGAAATAATAACATCAGAACAAGCAAATGTGGAGGAAGAGGACACACTGGGACATTTCACAGCCCTCTCTATTGGATGTCGATAAATGGCAGAATTCACTGGTCACACCTCAGAGACAGTGAGGAAGAGGACCCCCAGAACTGCCTCCAAAAATGACAAGAATGGTGGGACAGATATGTTCGAAGAGAGGAGAAGTATCTTGAGAGTAGAATAAAGGGTAACAGGTCTTCTGCAGTACTCAAGTTTTAGTTTAAGCATCCACTGTACGATTTAATCACATGTATACATTCAATACATGACAGGAAAGAAGTAATCTGTAAAATGCCGTGGCCTCTGATGCTTTAAACCTCTGCTTTAGTATAGGGAAGAAAGTAGTATTAAGTGCATAACTAAGGACATGTAGAGGACAGATGGATGGATAGATAGATAATGGATGGATGGATGAATAGATGGATGAAAGGATAGATAGATTGATAGATGATGGATGGATGGTTGGATGAGTGGATAGATAGATAGACAGAGAGATCTGTAAAGCAAATCTCCCTGCATAAGCTCTGACTCATATTAAATTGCATATATATTATTTATGATTTTTCTAGCTTTCATGAGTCCCTATTAACTGTTTTGCTCGTTTACTCATAAGATACATATTTACTGCAAAAAAAAAAATCTGCATTCTACACTGTAAAACAATTGTCCTAGAAGATAGACTGAGAAGGAAAAAAAAAGCAAGCTGTAGGAAAACAGAAAATGATAGCCTCTGTGGAAGAACCGAGAGTGCACGAGAGAAATTTATCAACTTCAATTTTCTGCTTCTCCGCGTCTCAGGTTGGGTGGTTTACCCTACGGAAATAAAGCAAGCCGGAGGGAAAGAAGCAGGCGATCTATCCATGTTCACATTAAGGAAAGGAGGAGCAGAAGGAGCCTGTAGCCTCTGCTTCCTGTCCTTCCGCTGAGCGGAGGTTCCTTTAGCTTTGCTGAGTTGAGTCAGCTGCTTCCAGTTCCTCTCTCGCAGTTTCAGGTACTAATCCTAAGTCTCAAAATACTATTCTGACTTTTGCCCAGCAGAGTCCTTGGGCAGCACAGTGTCACGTAAAGGGAAGAAGCAAGAGCCAGACGCTTAAGGGTAAGCCTAGTTGCAGGGTTCCTCGCAGGGAACACAAAACCCTCCGAGCAGCTTCCCAAGCAGGGAGGTTCAGCTGACATCCACACTCAGGGCTATCGAAAGAAAATCGTTGCTCCAGCCATCTGGTAAACTACTTCAAAGGAAATGAATAAATAAAAAGGGGAAAAGGAGTAGCACTAGGGGCAAAATCTCTGGGGGGTTAATATCAAATAGCATTCTCTCTCTCTCTCTCTCTCTCTCTCTCTCTCTCTCTCTCTCTCTCCCTACCTCTTTTTATTTGCTTTCTAGAAATGCTATTTTATATTTCTAAATGCTAGCATATATACTTGAAAGAAAAAAAGATTTAAGTCAACCTAGAAATGTTTGGACCGTACTAAGCTGTGATGGGTTTTAATTTTCTTAAAGAATTATAAAGTTTCTTTTCCTTCTGACTTTGTTTCTTTCTTTTTATTTTCTTTGTTTCTTTTTCTCTTTTTTCCTCCCTCCCTCCCTCATTCTTTCTTGCTTCTTTTCTTCTTTCCTTTTTTCTCTCTCCCTTTTTGTCTTTTCCTTCCTTCCTTTTCTTCTTTCTTTCTTCCCTTATTCCATTTCTTCTTTCTTTCTTATTGGCTTGCTCACATAATTTATTCAGAAAAGAGACACAAGGCAAAAATATTTTATTCTCTCTTAATGTTCTCTGACTTTCCAAGCAAGGAAATATTAAAATGAATGAGTTGTGACTGTTGCGATAGGTCGAATACAAGCGTGTCCTCTGCTACGTTCTAGGGCTGGCCCTGGTTTGGGCTACCCTTCTCTAGGGAAGTCAACTATCAGAAGATGACCTTGAAGGTCATTTCTCTCCAGTCAGCCATAACAGCGCTGCCCACCTTCTTGCTTCCATGCCTTGCTTTCTCTTTACATTTCCATGCCTGGATGGAAAAAGACAAGCTTCTCTGGAAGCCCACTTCCTAGTCTCTAGGGAACTCTATTTGAGTTTTATTACCTTGAATGGGTCCCCACTGTTTCCCATAACAGCAAAAGCAGTGGTCTCAGAGTGGCACCATTTCGGCTTGACAGATTTAGACAACCATCCTAAAACTCTCCTGAAATATCCCCCGCTAGAAAGCCTGTGAGACATCCTTGGATGGATATGGAAGAGTTTTCCTCTCCTGTGAAACACAAGAGCGCTTACAACTCTGCCAAAATCATGAAAACACCCAGGTAGCAAACTTTCCATTAAAGATCTCTGTTCCTTTTGTGTCACTTATGTCAGGGGAAGTGAATGGGATCGCTGTCTTGTGGCTATAAAATAACTCTGCAGTGATGTCAAGCATCACAACCACCCACTTCTCTGCATATCAGGTCCCGTGAGGACCCCTGGAACAATTCCCACAGAGCAGTGTCCTGCCCTCCCATTGCTAGGGTGACAGTTCGCAGCAAGCCTGATACGTAGCACTCAGGCATTTGTGGTGCTTGGCCTCCAGGACATTCTGGGCTGGACAGTGGGTGGAGAAGGTGACTCAGTGCCAAAGCATATACATTACCAGATGTCCAGGCCTGACAGCTGCTGCCTGGCGTTTGCATAATCGAGGTTGCTGTCTAGCTTCAACAGTAGAAATATCAGGGAGAGAGTGATAAAAGTTTCTAAACCTGCCTTCACAACCCCCTGTCTTTTCTTGTTCATCCTTCAGAGCTGCTGAGTTTCTATGTGAGGATTTGGATGGCTCTAATCTGCTCCACTCATACGACACCTGATGCTCTAAATATATAAATGAGTGATCGGATTAAAAATGGCAGGTTGTGTGGGATTAAATTGTGAAAATAGTATGGGGGGTTCCATCTGTAAACGTGGCCATTCTGAGAATGAGTTCATTAAAAGAATTGGTGGGGAGTCTGTCAGATCTTAAATTATCAATGCACTTGTGCGACAGAAGAGAAAAAAAAAAAAACCTCACAGGTCCCTCTTAGACAGGCTCACAATCAAAGAGGCTTCTAGGATTATGACCTGGATATTAGGCATTATGGATGGCAATCTGGTCAGAACAGTGGTTCTAGGCAGGGCATAGACCCCAGCTGTAAGATGTCTTTCTATAAAAAAAAAATACATGTAAGCATATGCACACACACACACACACTTTGCAAATAATTTTGAGTGTTCCAAGAATCTCTGAGACCCTGCCCATGAGCTCCAGATTCGGAATCTGGAATGATACTGGGAATGCAAAACTGAACACTGGAAAATCTCACATGCCGGGACCCTTTGACTTGGCACAGGAACAGCAAAGAGAAGCTAGTTTGCTTGCAGTTTTCATATAGAAAAGATCTTCACTCCCCTACAAGCATTTGTTATTCACAGGACAAGTACAAGGATTCTACATCATTGTTTTTCCCATCCCAAGTTCTGCACATCACATAGCCGTAACCCAGGGAATTTCGGGGGCAGAGTTCGATTGCCAAAGCCTGATTTGAAACTCTGATTTTTTTGCTAAGGGTAGCCGGAATATGCCACACAGGGTAACATTTCACTCTATGAAGTTCTGGGCTTCTTTTGTTTTGAAATTTTCCTGCACAGTCTCTCCTTGTTTCCTATAACCCTGATTTTAAGTTTCTTACCCATGACAGACACCTCTGTAGCCTTATCTTTAGGTACTCAGCTTCTCCAACTTGCCCTCCAGTCAAATGGCTTTCAATCCATAATGCACCAGAACACTTAGAAATTCTGTGTGTGGTTCAGTTTCATTCATCTCCTGGTTCCCAGCAATCTCCCTCAGCCCTTATTCCTGCAAAAGCGTCTTTTTATCCAAGAAGCCTAAGGCTATTTTTATAAAACCTTCAAAAACACTCCTTCACCCTGAATAACCTCTCTTACTTCTGAATCTTATAACTCAGATTTCCTAAATGTATTTTCTTTATAAAATCAATAAAGTGTCATCCTTTTTGTGAATGTCTTAGGATATTATTAAGTATTTACTTTGCTCTTTGGGCCTTAAAAATAACGTGTCATAAATGTTGTGATTAGACTCTCAGTGACCAGGAAAGTAACTGAACTCTTCAATACATAAAGTTATGTGCAGGTCGCTTACTCCTTGGTAAGTAATCTATAGTAGTTTCAACACTGAGTTAAGCAGACAACATGAAATGAAGAACAGAATAATAGCATTTTCTATTAACCGAAACCAAGGGCAAATGCACATGGCTTCAAGGTTCTCTAAAATTTATTGATATAAAGTTATTTCAGCACAGCTTGGGCTTTTGCAACTAAGGTTATGCTCTCCCAATTCACAGCAGTCTGTCTTTTACAAATTAATATTGCCCATTAACTATGACCATTCACCAGGTTAGAAGGGTTATCTATCACTTATTGAATGAATTCTTCTAGTGAATTCCTCAAATATACTTCCAGTTCTCTCCCACACCCTTGAATGGATTCATCTTTTCTCTCTTTTCCCAAATCTTCAGTTCTTTACAGAGAAACTCCAGGCTCTGTCAGTTACTTCTTGATACATAATGAAAAAAAAAAAAAATTCCCAAATGAAGTGGCTTAAAACAACCACCACTGGTGTGTAGAGATGGCTCAACCATCTGAGTGCCTTCCTAGGCAAGCACAAGTACCTGGGTTCGAAGCCCAGTACTACATGCCATGCTGGTCCCTTCCTGGGGGTGCTGAGCTGGCCACCAAGAGCAGGGTGATTTGGACAACTGTACTGTGTATTTCTGTTGTTCTATGGAAAGCAGCAGATAATACTTTGTTTTGTCTCCTCATTTCAATTGTTCATACTTTTTCTCTTCTTAATTTCTTAGAAGTTTCTTTCTTTTTTTCTTTCTCCTTCCAATTTTACATGCGTATATCTGGTAATATGAATAACTGGTTGGAAGACACTATGTATTACAACAAATACAGCAAAACTCACATTACTTTGTTAAGTGAAATTCTGTGTTCCTTGTAAGTTTTTTTTTCTGTTTTAATTCTAATGTGTGCTCTCTTTAGAAAGAAAGAAAGAAAAAAAGACAGGGTGTGGTGGCACAGCACACGCCTGTAATCCCAGCACTGGAGAGGCTGAGATAGGAGGATCACTAGGAATTCAACAGATGTTCCCATGTTTGGTCAAGTGGAAGTCATCAGGGTGGAAGGCTTTACATGGCATCCTTGGCAAAACCAGTTCCACAACCTACATAGCTGGGACCCCCTTCATAGCCTTGTATCTTCTCACTAGACGGTGTGTTCTAGTCCTCCTGGTCTTCCAATGTCTATGTTCTCCCTCCTTCTGTGGACATTCCTCCTTTTGGATGTCACCCTCTCCCTCTGGTGTATTTCCAGCCAAAATTATTTACGTAATCCAACAAGAGTTCAAGATGACAAGACAAAATCTGCCGGTCATGTTCCCGACAAAGACCCAGAAAGGCCTTTTTATAACTTTCATAAGGAGTGACTGGTTGTCTATCCAAAATTGTTAACCATGTGTTGTGAATCTTATAAAAATATGTACTCATCGACACAACAATAATGGGAAGAACAAGAGAGAGGACATACCCATTTTGTGACAAGTGACACAATATTAGAAAACAAATTATGGAAAGTTAAAGAAAATTTTCACACCAGGACAATTACATAACAGAAAAAGGGGCTATAAAAAATAAGCAAATAGTGACAGTAAAATAAATTATTCCTAATTAATGCCAAATAATACAGAAAAAAGTACAAAAATAAGGATGAGAAAAATAAAAATCAAATAGGCAGATGTAGCCTTAAATACTTAATCAATAATTATGGAAAGTACTGTATATTTGAACACTCATGAGCAATAGAGATTTTCAGATAGAAAAAATTTAGATCCAATTTTTTTTTTTGCCTACAGTATATAAAATTTTTTTGCCTACAGTATATAAGAATTACTTATAAGTAAGAGGGTGGAAAAGGATTACACATGTGCTTCTCTAAAGTAATCCAGAGCTCCTTTATGATGTCAAAAGGGGTGCTCAAAGTAGTAAATATTACCAGGTTTAAGAAGGTTCTGTAGGTAGTAAACCTGCCACTCTGGTGAAAGGTGCTGATAACAGACGAAACAGCAACTTTGGGACAGGAAGGACTTTGGGGAACCCTGGGCTTCCTGCTCTAAAGATCCTGAGCCATCTTGCTCCAGCTGTTTATAGCACTAATGCAGACCCTGCAATAGCATGAGGCGTATGGTTATTTCAGAGAGTTATTCACCAGGTAGGTGAAACATATGCAATGTCATGAAAAACTTTAAAAGAACTGAGACCATATAAAATGTGCTTCCTAAACTACATAGGAATTAAACTAGAAATAGGTATGAGGAGCTGGGGAGACAGCTCATTGGTCTAAGCATTGGCCTGGTAAGTATAAAAACCTGGGTTTCATCCCCGATACTGTATGTCATGTCAGCCCTGGCAACCCCAGTGTGTTGGTGCATCGTGTCAACCACCGAAACTGAGCATGGTGGTGCACACCTGTAATCCCAGTGCTGGGGAGGCTGAGACAGGAGGATCACTGTGAGTCTGAGCTGCACAGCCAGACCCTTGGTCAGATAAGTGAATAAATAGATTTTAAAAATTAAAAGATAAAAGAAATAGGTATGTGGAAGATATGTGGAAAATTCTTACATTTGTAAATTAAACTAATAACCTCTGAATGTGTCATGGGTCAAGAACTAGAAAAAAATTCATTGCATAAAAATCAAGACAAAATATCAATGTTTATGAGACGCAGTTAATGGAAAACTTAGGAAGATATTTGTAGCAATAAGGGCTTACAGAAGAAAAGATTCAGAATGAGTTGTTCAGGGTTTCTTTCTGCAAACTATAAAAAGAACAAATTAAAATTAAAGCAAGAATACATAATGATGATATTAATAGCAAAAGTTGAAAAGAAGCTAAATAGTCTTTTGATGTGAATGAAACCATTGACTGTAAGAGATAAAAACAAATGATCATCTCATAACCATATTGGCTGAGAACTCTGTCTCACCAAATATAAAGGTTGAAAGAGTTGAGAAGCCTGTAGATCCTAAACATTTTAGAAGGATGATTATGGAATGTTGCAAAGTAATGCTATGTGAAATTTTTCAAGATATATGTGAAATGTGGAAATTCTTCCAAAACTGCTATCAAAACTCATTCACGAAGAAGCAGCCCCATTTCCATGAAAGAAATTTAAGTCACTATTTTAAATCTTCTTAAGCAGAAAGCTCCAGACCAGGGACCTTACTGTGCATGTTCTTGCAAAAAATAAGAAAAAAAATAATGATAATGCCAGTTGTACAGATTATTCGAAGAAGAACATTCTCCACCTAATTTTATGAAACCAGAACGTTCCTGACATTAATCAAAAACATTACAAAAATAAAACCAAAACCACTAACTAGTATTTTCAATAAGGAGAGAAATATAAATTCTTTTTAAAAATTCTAGTAAATTAAATATACCAATATTTAAAACTGAAAAAGTGGCATTAATTTTGGGACTGCAAAGTTGCTGAAATATTAGCAAAGTGAATCAGTAGCGTAGATTACTTAAACAAAAGAGAAAAGAAGAATGTATCAATAGATGCAAAAGTATTTCACGAAATTCAGTTATTAGATCTCTCAATCCAGAAATAATCTGAAGTTTATAAATTAACAAATAAAATCTACAAATGCCAACAGGAAATTCTAAACTCACAATGAATAACTGAATGACATCTTCTTAAAATGGGCAGAAAGGCAGACATATCTGCTCCCACTATTTTTATGTCTGGGAGTAGAAATATATGCTGCCAGATAAGGAATCTATCTGCTTCCATATGATTGTAGTACTACAATATAAACAAGAAAAATACAGAAAGGCAGAAGATTGGAAATGCGCTTCATAGCATACATCATCGTTTATGTGAAAAACTTGAAAAGAATTTATGAAAGAGCTAACAGAACTCATAAATGAGTTTAACCATATTGGGGGATAAATACTAATACATACTGTATTCCTTTATATAGCAATGAATAAATAAAAAAATAACAGAATATCATCAGCAATTAGAGTAGCATCTACATCAGTATGCATAAAAATGTGTTTCATAAGATAAGTTCAGGATCTTTTTTTTTTCTGTATTTTTAGGGAAGGATCTACAGAGTGATCAGGATCTCACTACTGGATTGGACTCATAGTGATTCACCTGTTTACAGCCTCCCAAGAGATGGGATTACAGGCACATACCACCACGCCCAGTCTCAATTGCCCTCTCAGCACACCCAGGGGCAGGGCTGGCACGGCAGGCCTGGGGATCGAACCCCTGGCCCCTGTACCTGCTTGCAGGCACTTCAATCCACTGAGCTACTCGGCCAGTCCTTAAGTTCAGGATCTTAATACTGAAACTACAAAATGGTAACAAAAACAAATTTTAAAAGTAAAGCACATTATTGAAAAATACATAACATATTAATTGACCAGAAAGGACATGAACCCAGTCAAAATGTAATATCTCCCCACTTCACCCTACACTTTGGGAGCTGGGGAGTTTGCTCAGCAGCATATGGATTGAGCACAAAGTCAATCGAACACTCCCAGGCTTTGGGAGAACAATTGACAAGTGACTTCTCAAAACGTGGAAAGGCAAGAAGACCTAGGATAATGAAAACAATTTTGAAAAATAAAAGCAAAGCTGCAGAACAAGTAACTCCCTTTCAATTCCAACTAATAAATCCCACAATGATGACTGTGGCGGTCACGATGCCACAGACCTATGGTCTAATTGTAATGAAATTTAGATACGTAAACTGCATTCCACGTCCACTATAAAAATGTGCCCATTTCAGGTCCATCCACTCATCCCCCTGTCCTTATTTCATTCTCTGCCTGCCCTCCCAGTCGCTGTCTTCCCCAGAGGCAGCGGGCTCCCCTCGCTATAGCAATGCTGGCAATTTTACAGGTTTTCTAAATAAAGCTCCCTCCCCAAACAAAAGCCTGCGTTCTCTCTAAACACATTTTCCCTGACTTTGACAAAGTCGGCCAACTCTCCTGCTTTGAGTTTCTAACTGCCCACTCTTCTGGCTCTCCGCTATGACTGTCTCTTTCTCCTGTCGTATTTATTGCCTCCTTTTCCTGCTCCCAGGCTAGGCGTTGCTCTTTGCCGAAGGTTCCGGTCTTAACTTTGAACTCGTCCTTCCCTGAGTCCTTTCTTCAGATTTCTCCACTTCAGTCATCATCCCTATACGGTGCATCATTGTCAAATCCTCCAACCCAACCCAAGGCCAGCAAAATTCAGTTTATAATTCTACCTTCCTTGTGTCATGCACAAGACACTTACAATGCCTAAACATTGTTATAAAATTGACATTTTATAGCTATGGATTGGGGGTGATTTAGGTGCAATTAGCATCAGTGGTTTTTAACTTGGATTGCACCTTGGCATAATCTGGATACCTGTGACATGTACTGATTTGTCTGATGTCGAGATCCCATTCTCTCTGTCTAGTTAGATCAGAAAGCCGGGAAGAAAATCAGAGCTCTGACTTATCTATGTCTATAGATGTGGCTGCGGATATGGGTATGGAGGTAGATATGGGTACATGTTGGCTATAGGCATGGGTGTCCATATAGACCTAAGAGGTATACTGAAGTACACCAGGCCACTTCCTCTGAGAGGAAGCTGCAAATAGAAGCCTGACCTCCTAGCTCCTGCTCAGAAACTGTTCCCAGCTATGTCTGAGGAAGCAAGTCTGTCCTCTTTTAGAACAGAATTACTGAATTATCTTCACTTCTTTAATGCTTGAGGATGTAATGCCCACCTCGGTGAGGATAACTACATAACATTCTCGAGTGGTTTCAGTGTGTTTCCCTCAATTTGCCAGACTTTTAGCACACTCTATTTATGTGGAAAACCTAGCCAAGTGGAGCTGTTAAAGCTGCTTCTATTTAAAAAATAAAATGACAAAGGTATAAATCTTGGAGGAGGAACATTTCTGGAAGAAAGTCTTTCTTAGATGGTGTACGAGTGGGCTGAGGGTCACACAAGGAAGCAGAGAAGGGGCAGAAACTACTCCCAGGAGTCATGTGGCTCTACACAGTGTGAACCAAAGCGACAGGGGACCCTTCACATGACACTTGAGTGACTCTGATAAACTATAGCAGGTGGGATTGGCATGAGCACAAGGAAATAGGGCCATGCCACTGAGATTTTTTTTCTGCTTTTTATATAGTTCTGTGTGTTCTTATTTAAGTACCTTGGACACAGTGCCTCATGGTGCCTCGTTGATATTTAATCATAAGAAATGAAACATTCATGACTTCGTTTCTCTGAAACTCACTGTAAAGCACCTGGCTTTCTTTCTCCTCTGCTTTGTTAGATGCGTTGTCTAACACGTTTCAATCCCCAAGGTTTCTTCTCTACGTGATCTTTTTCGCCCATAGAGGTCATCGCTATTGCCTCAAAAGTTTGCAGTTTCTCAACATTATTTCCTCTTTGAGTCAGAGTTTGAAAAATACTTCTTTGAAATACTCCCTTTACAAGAAAATCTGGAAACAGTAAAATACACTGTAATACTTTTTCTTTCCTTAACTGAAGTAAATATTCCCTCAGAGAGGCAGATATTGATCTGCTGTCATGTTGAGATGGGTTTTGGTTTCACAGAGACTAGTTGGAAGTTAAGAACACCATTAAAGTCTTTCTTATTTGCTCTAATATTTAAAAGAGGGTAACTTGTTGGAAAAGAATATACATAAGATTCACATAATTTTAGAATAGGGGATGACGTTAGCTTTTATACATAAAGGATGTAGGGTACAGATAAAAAAAAAAATACTGAAGACAGTTTCTCAGCATTTTGCCAATCAGTGACTTCTACCAGTTTCCAACCTCACCTAAAGTTAAAGTGTGCCCAAAAAGTGTGATTTAGCAAAACATTCGAGTGCTACTTGCACAACCAAAAGCACATTTACCACCAAATATACCAGAGGACAGAAAAACTGATGTTTTCTTTGTAAAAACTGGTGTTTTCTTCTTATACCTGATGAATTTCTACCTTTGACCTTCATTTTCTCCATCATATGGCCATTATTTCTTTGGAGTACTTAGTAGGAGAGTACAATTTACTGAACTTTCTACCCATAGGAAAATTTATCTAAGTTGACAAACTACTTTTTTTTTTTTTTTTTTTTTATAGATTTTTTTTCCACCTGTACTAATCAAAACTGCTTCAACAAAAAAAAAAAAAAAAAAAAAAATCTTTGATACAG
>NW_004524609.1:9633755-9645347 GCF_000260255.1 Octodon degus | reverse complement strand
TTTCTTTCTTTCTTTCTTCTTCCCTTCTTTTCTTTCTTTCTTTCTTTCTTTCTTTCTTTCTTCTTTCTTTCCTTCTTTTGTATTTTTTAAAGAAGGGTCTACACGGTGTTCAGGGTCTCACTAGTAGATAGGACTCATAGTGATCTGCCTATTTACAGCCTCCTAAGATCTGGGATTACAGGTGCGTGCCACCATGCCCAGTCTCAATTTCCATCTCAGCCCACCCTAGGGGCGGGGCCAGCATAGCTACGGGTTGTTAACAGATGTCATTGTGTGTATTTGATAAAGTATTCAAGTTCTACAGACAGGTCTTGCTTCAGTTACAGACGTGCCCACCTAAATATTTCGAGAAGCTCATAATCCCAACTGTGAGTTGTGTTATGCATGCAATAGAAATACGTAAGCTGCAAAAGACTAGCAGTGTTGCGATAAATATCTAAAATTATCAATTTAGATGATCACAGTTGATGGGTCATAGATCTTTCATTTAACTGATCATACAGTGGCGGTCACAATGATTATTTCAGTTAATTAGCACAGGATTTTAATTAGTTGAGCTTTTAGTGCACCCAGCTTACAAATCTCTTCACTCTTAATCGCTTTTATAATAAAATAGATCTTATTTCCCTTATTACTAAATCTACCAGATAGAGATAAATATTAAAAACTAAAATAATTTGAGCTTAATTTAGAACATCTGTGAACTAATCAGCATTATAAGTTGAGAATCCATGAAGGAGTATGTGAATTGTGTTATAAGTAACCAATCTTAGATTGGACATATAAGGTATGTGAAATGATAAGATACGGATCTTGGTAAAATATGCAGAACAGCCTCTCCTTATAACCTCAATCTAAATTACTGCACTTTGTTTTGTTTTACTGTACCGAGGGTTGAACTCAGGACTCTGCGCTTGCCGGGCAGTTGTTTATTCTATCCAGCTATCTCCCCTGCCCAAAAAATTATTACATTTTGGAGAAGATTCAGAGCACTGGTGTAATATTTTGGAAGAAAATGATTGATTTTTTTGGTGTGTAACATTAGAAGAAAGTAATCAGTTATGCTTACACCATGGCACTCCTGACATTGCTCAGTAAAAAGTGCATGTGGGATGTGAATACAATCAGATGCATTTATTCCTTTATATCTGCACATCAAGTCCAGGGATGCTCAAATCCACATACAAAATGATGTTGTGTTTAAGTGTAACTTATCCATATCACGTGCATGCTTAATAATCTCCAGATCACATATAATCCCGAAGTCAAGCTAATCCTGTAGGAATATTTGTTATCTTATGTGAGGGATGGACATAAGAAAAAGTTAGAACATTTTCTGATACAAATGCTGAGCTTGTCCTGCCCTTCTCTTTCCACCGTGGCCAACTCAGGGATTACAAAACCTATGAACACAGAGGGTCAGACCAATTGTGCATGCAGATATTTTCCCGCAAATCTGTATGTGACAGAGTTAGAAGCTACAGCCAAAGGGATGCAATGAAAATTCCAAATACTATCAACAGAACAGAGAAGTGATACTTACACACAAGAAGAAATACAAAGATCAGATACATTAAGAACTAATAGAAAATGTAACACTCCTAATCAGGGATATCCAGTGAACGCTATCGTGCACGGTCACATTTCGCAAATACAAATCCAGGTATCCCAGCAGTCATGGAAAATGATAATGCAGCCTCCCTCCTCAACAACTGTCCCTAAAAACATATTCATTTCCTCTTTCCTGCTGGTCACATGCAACAACTCCATCAAAATAAAAAAAAGTACCTATTAATAACCACCTGCATTAGTTACTTAAACAAGCCAAAAAGTAACATCAAACAGAAGACAAATAACAACATGCATTCTATTTTCCACCTTCTGTTAATGGCTTTCATATGTTTCTTCATCTGCCACCATCATTGTGCGGAGAAGCATCTTTGTTCCTTTCTCTTTCACCTTTCAGTCAAAATATTTATAAATACCATCCTTCTCCTTTCAGTCCCATTTGTGTACATTTTAATTATGTCTCCAATTCTCTGGCCTCTTACTATCTGACTTATTGTTCTGTTTTTACCTTCCCTCCTGTAAAATCTCTTTGTTAAAATCCTCCCTTCTAAAACAAGGAGGCGTCCAGAATTTCTTGGCTGGAAATTTTACCATACGTACAATTGCGTGATTAGGTCAAAACACTTCTGCTTACCATAGAAATAGACTCTCACTCAAATGCTTGCTTCTGTTGACCCATGTACATATTTTCCAAATTCATTGATGTGTCAGTTCTGTTAGCTTGTCCCTATTGTTGCTTGGGGTTACCCTTGTTCCCTGTTTCTTGCCTTTTTGAGCTTCAACTTTAAAGGTAGAAAAATTAAATCTGTATGGGAAGTTAGCAGATCTATTCCTTAATTTCTTTGGGCATGCACATATGTTTTATCTCTTATGCATTAATCTATATGTCTCTCTCTTTGATAATGGAGAAAATTTTGCAGTTTTGCATCGCAGTGAGTTATCTTCAGCCACTCCACAGTAACTGACACATCAAAAGAATCTAATGTAGATTTCAAAAAGTACTGTGTAGATTGATGGGATGAGTGGATGTGATAATGCAGATAAAGTGATTCATCACTTTAGAGATTGTCTTTGATCATTACTTTTTGATCCAAATTTTGATTCAAATTATACTTCTCAGAGATTGTCTTTGATCATATAATTTCCATTCTATAATTCTGTGGAATGGTTCCATCTATGTGTTTTGTAGAATAACCCAAAAAAAACTCAGACATAATTTGGTGAAAATCTGCTAGCTACTAGATGTCTCACTTGCTTTGCTCCTGGCATTTTCCTAGCTTGTAAGATAAGAAGCAGGCATCCAGCTCCCACACTGCAAAGCCTTGACCTAATTCTGACAAGATGCTAGATGCCATTGTCATTAACTTTGGTATTGATGTTTCGGAGAAAAAAAAAACAAACCAAAAACTGATCAATCCTTGTACATACTGACACAAAACAACAGGCATGTTTCCAAGACAAAAGTAAAAATGTCCACAATGTCACCCACAACTTACTCCTCTACTGGTTAAAAATATGGTAGCGAAATGCTATTTTTAATGAAACAAGCGATTCATATTTCTGGAGTACAGAACATGTACTTCGCACTGTACAAATAACCATCTGGGAAAAGCTCCCCAAGCTTGCTAGTTGGGAGCACATCAGCGCTGAGTGTCCTGGGCCTGAAATGACATTACGTCGACTCAGCTGTTCTGCAAATTTCTAGAAAACTCTCTGGAAGACATACAGAGGGATTTGCTGTTGGATAATATCCTTATTTGAGACTTCATAATTTTAATTTCCTAAATAGCTATCACCCAAGAAAGGCTCGTCTCACCCAAAGCAGCAAAATCTTTGGACTGGTTGGTTTCCAAGGATATCAAAGGAAAGGTAGACTCATTTTAAAATGAAGGCTTTGCGTCAAAATAGTAGCAAATAAAAGAGATAGAAAAGTCATCAATTAATTGCATTCATTGCAACAGCTCATCTGTAATTTAAATTATAAATTTCAAGGTCCCCGATATTTTATGATGAGCCTTAGAATTAGCTTATTTTTTTTGCCTTGTTCTTTGATTAGATGGCATTAAGAATTTTATCTTTAGCCAGGAGTGGTGGCTCATGCCTGTAATCTCAGCACTTGGGAGGCAGAGGCAAGAGGATTGTTGCAAAATAGAGATGAGCCTAGGCTACAAAATGAGCTCAAGGCCAGCCTGAACTGCACAGCGAGACCCTGTCTCAGACAAAAATAAATAAATAAATAAATAAATAAATAAATAAATAAAAATAACCTCTGCTTTTGAAAATCTACTTTACAAGATTCACCTGTCAGGAAGGAGGAGGTTTAAGATGCCAATAAAGAAAGCGGGACTAAGTAGAGAAGATGGTCTAGCTAGACCTCCTGAGTAATATTTGCATCTATTGAACTCCTCATGGTCACGGGTCCTGGTATGGAGCTGTCTGAACTGCACTCTGAAGAACGTCTCACAAAAAATAATTGAATAATACACTGTCTGCCCGGGCCAATTGGGTAAATGGCCTTTGTGCTTTTCCACAACTTGTTCCTGCCAGATGGAATACTTGGCCCTCAAGACAGTGGCACTGGACCAGACCGTGGAGCACTGGGGTTTTTGAGAATGATTTATTTTTTCCTTCCACAGACAGTGACTCTGACACAGATGGCTGCACTGAGGGATGAGCCCAGAGTCTTTCCCATCGTATTTCACCACTGGGAAGGTCTAACTGCTGTAGTGTTTCTATTTGTCCTGTGTATCTAAACAGTACATGCGAAATTTTAAAATGAAGTTCAAATTTTGGCATTTGATACGTGTAAATTGAGGCCTTCGGGGATGGCTCCATGTTTCAATTGCGATCAGTAGAAATACTCCCCTGTTTATTTTCCTCTCTGTTCCTACCAAGGAACTCTGTCTTCAACAATTAATTTCAAAATGGAAAATACTCAAGTAGGAAAGAATGGAAAATTATAGTTGTCTTCTTTCCCTAGACCTACAAGTAAGCTTTGATTGCGTTATAGGAAAGCTTAGAACTGACTGTTAAGCTCCAGATATAAAGGGAAATTTAACTAGGAATGCCATAATCATATGGAAGAAGGAATTGTAGAGAGAAAAATACTTCCGTTAAAAGTGAGTGTTGGTAAGCATGTCTGCAAGATTCTCGGCAGGTAGCTGATTTCTGTAGAAATAAACCTTGTTTTGGAAAATAAATTCCTCAGTTCCTTGAGAAGCAATCATGGGCATAAATTCCTTCAGTTGCTGTAGGTTCTTAGCCTCTACTATAGTTTGGGTAAGTGTCCCCCTAAGGTCAATGTGGTAGACATTGTCTCCCAAGTGGTGGCATGGAAGGGTATATGAATATTTAGGAAGTATGGTCTAATGGTAGCACCTAAGGGGCCCAAGGCCGTGTTCTCCAGAGAGACCTGGAGACCCTTTCGTCTTGCTCTGATTCCTGGTTGATAATGTTAGAATTTCATTCTAGTGCACTTTCAGCATAGCAAAATGTCCTTAGCATCTTTTTGTTTCTTTTATTTGTTTTAAAGAGAGAAAATGAAGAACAAAGACAAAAACAAAGCAACATAGAAAAATAAAAATGATGTAGAATTTCAAAACAAGAACAGAAAAATAGCAATGGTTGTTCTGTTACACATTGCTATCATCAAATTTGTTTCCCAGATTACCAGATATAGGCATGCAAGTTTGATCAAGCAATTAAACAATGGGCCCCCATCATGTTGCACTGGGACCTTCGGAGCCATGAGCTATGTAAGTCTTTCCTTGGTATAATTTAATTACTCCAGGTATTTTGTTTTGGAAGTGGAAAGCTGACTCATTCAGCCTCATTTTATAGATAAAGTAAAAATTAGAAAGACTAGTTAATCTCCTTATGGTACTAGTTTGCAGGTAAGACATAGATTAACTGCACAATTCTTTCTGCCAGGGTTTCTCCTTTAGGACAATGTGCTCTTTCCATACAAATCCCACGTGGAAATCAGCAATGAATGCTTTTGATGATGGCAACATGGGAGTGGTGGATTCATTGATATCAGGAATGAGTTGAAGATTTAGGCTGTTTGCCTAGTATAGGACTTACAGGAAGCGCTGAAGATGGAGAAAGTGACAATGATCAGAGCAATATGTGATTCCATTCCATGCAGCAAAATCAAAAGATAAGCTCAGGGGCAGGGAGATAGCTCAGCGGTCTAAGCACCTGCCTGGCAAGTGCAAGGGCCTGGGTTCAATCCCCAGTACTGCATGATGTGCCAGCCCCAGAACCCTGGGTGCCCTGTGCCTCCCCCAAACCGTGCATGGTGGAGCATGCCTGTAATCCCAGCTCTTGGGAGACCGAGACAGGACGATCACTGCAAATCTGAGAACCTTTATCAATTTTTAAAAAAAGATAAGCCCATGATAGTGCAACACAAGCAATGATCTGATTACATGTAAGGTGTTTGGCAAAAAGGAACAAAAATGAAAAGAACAATTAAGATCGATTATTGTACTTCAGTTGGTCACAACTGTGTCACAAGTTCTTTTGTAACTGGAGCTTTTGGAAAGGGTACAAATAGTAATGCTAATTTTCAACATTTATTTCATTTTTTGACACTCAGAATCACAGTTTATATTTTTGTAACCGTGATGAGTCTACCAGAAGAGACGTGTGTGTGTGTGCGTGTGTGTGTGTGTGTGTGTGTACACTGCTTTAAACAGGCCACACCAAAACAAAGCTACACTGCAATCCAGTTTACAGCATTTTTTAATAGTCTTACTTAACTCTGTAAGTTTTGGCCGGTTACTTTTCTCTGTCAGCTTCCTCATAAGTGTGGTGACATAATAGGCATCATGCAGAAACTTCCTCATTTACAGGTTGAGGATAAAACGAAAAAGATTCCGAAAAATAGATGAAAAATGCTTCACTTAGTCCAGTTCTTATATTGTACATCAAGTTGGTCTCTCTCTCTCTCTCTCTCTCTCTCTCTCTCTCTCTCTCTCTCTCTTTCTTTCATTTCTATTGGACACAGGGTCTCACTATGCAGCTCAGACCCTAGTGATCCTCCTGCCTCAACCTTCACAGCACTGGATTTACAGGCATGTTCTACCGTGCCTGGTTTCCGTGGCCAGCATGGTGCACCCCAGGTTCTGGAGCATGGGGATTGAACCTGGGTCCTTGTGTTGCCAGGCAGGTACTTAGACCAGTGAGCTATCTCCCTAGCCTCTCAAGTTAATATTCACTGTCATTAATTTCATTATAAACCTCATGAACTGATTCACCCAACTAACACCTGAGATTTTCTTCTAATTCCCGTAATCTATTTTGCACGTTGTGATCGCTTGAAAAGAATTTTCTTCCTTTAGTTTCAATTTTACTGTTATCTCATTTTATGAGTAGATCAGTATCTTATTTTTCATTTATATCTTTATCCAAGAAACAATGCATAGTGCTTTTCATTTGTTTACTGAGTTTTTTGTGAACTGCTGTAAAATAGGTTCTCCTATTTGATAACAGGGTCTCGCTGTGCAGCTCAGACTCATAGTGATCCTCCTGTCTTGGCCTCCCCAGCACTGGAATTACACATGTGAGTCACATATATAAGTAAGATGGTAAGGGGATCGAACCCAGGACCTTGTGCTTTCCAGGCAGGCACTGAGACTACCAAGCTATCTCCCCAGCCCAGGATCTCCTTTCTAATCACTTATGCAACCTTCAAGGACCAGTAGACATTAGAAAATCTACAAACCATTACTGGTAAATTGTCCTCAGATTTAAGACATATATTACTGCTTCTCAATTCTGTTATGTGTATCTCCAAACTTTATTTATGGTATTTTCTTTTTATCAGATACCCCTTTCTCCCTTAATTTAAGTTAGGACATAGTTCAACACAGGTAAACAGACATTAATATGAATTCTAAATATCTTATTTTAAAACATAACTGAACTTAGGATAATATCTACATTGGGGTAGGTGCTTACCAAATTGAAAATGAAAAATGTAATCTTACATATATATCCATAACAAGTAAACCCACATAGGTAAAAATAAATGTAGTGCAAAGAAAGTTGGAGAAAATTAAAAATGGATGTTTATCAAAAAGCTGGAAGTAAAGTAAGTTTCTTTTTTTTTTTCTTTTTGTCTTTTTGAGACAGGGTCTCACTCTGCAGTTCAGGCTGATTTTAAGATCACTTTGTAGTCCAGAACAAATAGATAAAACACTATATAAAGAAAAAAAGACAGGGCTGATGAGACAGCTTAGTGGACTAAGCGCCTGCTTAGGCAGGCTCAGGGACCAGGGTTCAATCTTGGTAACACATGCCTGCCCATGGACACTCGAAACTGGCCACCAAGACCAGGCGTGGCAGTACATACCTAGAGAGGCTGCAAATGCCAGGATCACTATGACTGCAAGCTGAAAGTGAGACCCTATACCAAATACATTGAAAAAAAATCTAAGAAAAAAAAAATAAAAACAGCATATTTTGCTATATAAATTTGAAAGCCTGTATTTGTAAAAATTAACAAAAAAGGGAAAAATAGACTATATTTACAAAAAATTATACAACAGGTACTAAAAATACGTTACTGAAAATACCTGAAATTTGATAACAAATTGTGATAAATGGACAAAATGTAAAAAAGGTTTACAAAATATGATATGAAATTGGTGAACAAAATGACAAATAATTCAATATATTCACTTTGAGATTGCCTGTTTAAAAAACATTAAAGCAAAACAAAGCATCAGAAAGATTATTTTAACAAATTAGATGCTTTTAAAAAGTCTGCTAGATATTATAACCTACTAAAGGGCATTTTTATCAAATAACAAAATGAATGAAAAAATATTAAAGTACTCATTCTTTTATCATATAATTATACTTCTGGAAATATGTCTTTAAACTTATCTGGGACTGGCAAGATAGCTCAGTGGACTAAGTGCCTGCTTTGGCAAGCTCAGGGATGGGGTTCGATCACCAGTACCTCATGCCGTGCTGGCCCCATCCTGGGGGACACTGAGATGGAGACCAAGTCCGGGTGTGGTGGCCTGCACCTGTAATCCCAGCACTGGGGAGCTGAAAACAGGAAGATCACTATGAGTCCAAGTGGCATAGTTAGGCCCTGTCCCAAATACATAAAATTTAAAAAGTAATAGATAAATAAAATTATCTGAACTTCAAATTTTTATGCACAGGTGTGTTCTTTTTTAATGAAAGCAAAAACAATATTGAAGTACATTATACAAAATGTAAACTATAATAAAGGCACTAATATTACACACTATGTGAGTTATATTACACACAAATATAAGCAAAGAATGGGAGAGCTATGAATTACACTTTTTATTTATTACATAAAAATATAGGGCTCCAATTTTTATGTGTTTATTTTCTTGTGACTATTCGAAATGCACTTTAAAAACTTAGAGGAAACTTTAATAGCCTTGAACATATCTCTGTTTTATGGTTGTTTATTTTTAACTCCCACCCATTTTAATAATATTACCATAATATGTTATGCAATTTTCAAATGAGTGAACAAATTAGTAAAATTACACTGGGTAAAAATACATGTGGAGTAAATTCCTAAGACTCAACTGGCACAGCTAAGGGGCACAGCTAAGTATCCAGCTGAACATAGCTGTGCCCTGGCTCAGATTTTCTGCTCATGGCGAGTAGGTAGTATTAAAGAAAGGGTGCTTCCTTTCCCTCCAGCAACCTACCAAAGCCATACTCAGGTCTACAAGGCTTTTGTGAAAGCCATCAGCTTCTATTAATACTTCCTCTTTGCAGGTGTTTGACATAACTTAACATATGCACTAGGTATGTGCTTATTGTCCCAAAATTCATTGCTTGAAATCTTAATTTCTAAGGCCCTGGTTTTAAGAGATAGGACCTTAGGGAAGTGAGCAGTTCTTCAAAGTCGAGTCTTGATGAGCGGGATGGTTTCTTTGTAAAAAGGACTCAAAGGAATTTATGTGCTCCTGCCATCCTATGAAGGCACAATGATACATTGCTATTTATGAGAAAGCAGGCTCTCGCCAGATGCCAAATTGGCCAGTGCCTAGCTTGGACTTCTCCACTTGTCACGACTGAGAGACACACATTTATGTTGTGTAACCCAAGTGGCCTTTGATGTTTTGTTATAGCAAATCTAATGGACTAAGGCGAAAACTAACAACTAAGAAATGTGAACATGAGAAGTTATTTTTCTCTGAGCTGCCAGTACCAGAACCTCTCTTCCCATTCAGAGGAAAATAGGCATTCCAAATATGACTGGTGGCTCCACGTGCTGGCTCATCACCCATCATAACACCTCCCAGTATGGCTCAGGGCACTGTCTTTGTGCCCATTGGTCCGAGGAGATTTCAGGGATAAGAGACTTGTTAGTTTCAAATCCAGGCCATTCAGGGTACATTGTGACAAACTGGTCATCCTAACTTTCAATTACCAGATGTGCCAGGAAATTTGTGTGTCGCATCATTTAATTTCACACATTATAATCTAGACATTTAATGAACATGGTCCAAGCTACTTCCCATGGAATCACAGTGCAAAATATCTTGGGGTGATATAGTTAACAGAAGTTGAGATTGGTGCAGACTCCTCTTCCACACCTTCCTTCCTTCCTTCCTTCCTTCCTTCCTTCCTTCCTTCCTTCCTTCCTTCCTTCTTTCCTTCCACCACTTTCCTTTCCTTCCACTTTTATTTATTAACTAAAATAAATCAGATATTTGTTATGCGATGTATACTCTTCTGCTCCAATATTATGCTTTTCATTAAGTTCATATTTTCTAACTGTAACATTAGTCCATAGTCTATGAAAATACAGAAAACATATAAGGAAAAAAATTTAAGTAACAATACTCCTTCTCCTCCTGAGGGGCTTGCTTTTCTCACCCCCAGTTCCTTCTCACCCTTCAGACTCTGTGTCAGTATTTCCCCACACAGCGCTGCCTTTCCTGTCACAACCCCAGCCCATATGAATCTCTCAAAATCATGCACTTGGTCTTGTCACACCTGTTCGGGCAGGACCCAGAGGTTATCATAACTGGATCTACACTTGTAGTAATTGCTCACTTGTTAATCATCTCTCTCCGCAGCGGACATGTGAATTCCACAGGAGCAAAGCCTTTCTTTGTCTCAATCTGCACGACTCCTGGAGCCCAGTGCTTCCAGAACTTTTAATAAATGAAGACAACTGTGACCCTTCCAAGCAACAATCACCAGTGTCAATAACTTTTGTGGAATGATCGTGAAAGACATGCTGTGTTAGGACTTTCTTCTGTGATTAATTGATATTTATACATGTGTCTACCTTATTGTACTTAGGAGTACAATGTCAAGACGCATTCATTTACCTAGGAATATTTCAATTTTATCCTTCTTTATGGCTGAGTAGTACCCCTTTGCATTAAAAAGAAACACATCTTTTCTATCCATCTGTTGGTTGATGCACATTAGGTTGCTTCAGAGATTTACCTATTACAACTATGCTACTATAAACACAAATGCACGTACATCAGTGTGGTATGATGTTTTAATTCTTCTGGGAAGACATCCAGCATGGAGATTGCTAGGTCAAAGGGGACCTCTAATCTTAGGTGTTTGAGGAATCTCCACACTGATTTCCGTAGTGGTTGCTCCAGTTTGCAGTTCCTTTGCTTTGGGGAGTATGTATACTGCAAAAATATCTGTTCTTTCAATCCATGAGAATGGAATATCCTAGTCTTTTATCTTTATTGGACTCCTTCCTTGAGTGTTTTAGTATAGACATTTCACTTCCCTGATGAAATTTCTGCTTGAGGACATTTGCATAGTCATTATGGGAAACAACAGCAACAAAACACTAAACTTAGAAATATGACAAGATCCAGCAATCTCATTTCTGTGTATATATCCAAAAAAACTGAAGCCAATTTTCTGGTTGTTTTTTTTTTTTTTTTTTTTTTTTTTTGGGAACCGGGGATTGAACTCAGGACCTTGCGCTTGCCAGAGAAGTGCTTATTCCACTGAGCCATCTCCCCTGTCCCTTTA
>NW_004524609.1:9632947-9633655 GCF_000260255.1 Octodon degus | reverse complement strand
TTTTTTTTTTTTTTTTTTTTTTTTTGATCTGGGGATTGAACTCAGGCCCTGGTGCTTGCCAGGAAAGCACTTACTCCACTGAGCCATTTACCTGGCCCGGAAGCCAATATTCTGAAAAGACCTTTACACTCTCATTGCCTTTGAAGCACTATTCATAATAACCCAGATAGAATTTTCCATCAATGGATGAATGAATAGAGAAAATACCCTGTGTGTACGTTATTCAGCTGTAGAAAAAATGGAAATCCTATCATCTGCGACCACGTACATAACCCTAGAGAAAACTGTGATAAGGAAGTAAGTTAAACCAGGAAGTGAAAGACAAGTATTGTGTGATCTTACTTAAATATGGAAAATTTGAAAGTTAAGTCAAACTTGTGGATTAGGAAAGTGGTTCAACAGGCTATTTAGGAAGTGAACGATAGACAGTAGTTGACCAGAGGGTGCAAAGCTTATGTTACACAGCAGAAATAGGTTTTGGAAATCTACCACACTATGAGGAGCCTTACAGTAACCGATATGGTATAATTCAAAACAACTAAGAGATTTTTAAGCTAAGAGCCAGTTAAGAGTAAGCTCAGTGCTCAGAACATGTGAGGTGGTAGGCATATTAATTAAACTTAGTTTAAAAATAATAAAATCCAAAAAGGACAATAGATATTGTGAAAGGGAAAGAAACTACTCGAAAAGAAAAAAAAAAAAAAAAAA
>NW_004524609.1:9625795-9627372 GCF_000260255.1 Octodon degus | reverse complement strand
TCATAATGTTAGTAATCTGAATCCTGAACTTTACCATAATACAATTATAAGAGTGATCTATGTTGCCCGAAATAATCCACTTTGCCTTAAATCATGAGCTTTCTCAATTTTAATTAGAAATAAATATTCCAGCTGGGACAGGCCATAGAAACAGTGCCAGCAAATGTGGAAGAACATCTTTATGTAAGCAGTCAATACCAAATACAACATAATTAAGTTTTCCAATCTTAATTTCTTTTAATCTAGTAATCAAGGAAAAAGGAAGAGAAGCATTGATCTGTAGACTTCTCTATAAATGTTCTACTAATGATGATTTTCCTCAGTAGGTCATATATCACACCTAAGAATAGGAGGAAGAGAAAAAAAAAAAAAAAAGATTAGGCTAAAAAGGCGACATGACTAGAAGCAGCCAGCGTAATCCCACAGGGATTAATTTGTTTATTTGTCTTTCCTCTAAGGCCAAGAATTCTTTCTGTAACTCAGAAAAGATAAATATTCCCAGAGAGATTGCAGAGGGGAAGGACAGGTTGGCACAATAGAGCAGGAATGCTAACTATCCTGCAAATGAGAGAATTGAAGAACCTTTATTGCCATGTGCGTGTTTTCATGAAAGCACATAGCACGTGGATTAGGACACACGCTGGTTTGTGGGGCTTAGAAAAACACCATGAAAAAATTACACATGACCTGAGATTGTAGGCAACTCTCCTAGCCTCACAGGGAAGACAGCAAACTGTTCCATATCAGAAGGGCATTTTTGGCATTATTTATTTATCATAATGTTCAGTTAGTTGCTTTTCTTTTGCTCTTCGGAAGTCACTTCCAACAGGTCTTGTTATACTAACAATTCTCACTCATTAGCTACATATTTAGGGACTTAAGAGAGAGCGGAAGAAAGTAAATTTCTTGATCAAAACAAAGACGGAAGTGTATATCAGAAACTTGAGCCAGGTCTTCTTTCTGTAAGACACGCTGTACTTCCCCTGCCTCATTTAGCTCCGAACTTGGTGCTTCCAACCTGTGGTGCTCTGTGGTTCTCCTAGAAGTGCCAGGAACGTTTAGAGCGAGTCAGGGCTTCTGCATTCTGCTCTCTTAAGCTGGTTGGTGGTCCTTGCTAGGGCGGAGTCCGGCTCCGAACCTCTAACGCCTTCACGTTCACAAACACATTCACAACCTGTGTTCAACCTGCACAGTCCAACTGACCCCCCTGATGGTAGGAATTCCAAGAGAATTCCTTCCAAAAAAATGTGACAGTCACAAGCTCTCAGATGTCACCATTCTTGACCTGAGCCTTGAATTCAAGTCACGTATTAATGGATGGGCTGGACGAGTTGTATAACTTACTTCATGTGAAACAGCACAATGTAGTTTGCAGTCAGTGTGAATGTGAGATTAAATGGAGTTATTCTAGCCACTGATTCTTATATAAAACCAGATACATAAGCTTACCAAATAACCAGATGATACTTTTATTGTCCCGACACCAAAACTCACAACAAAGATTGATGTTCTATTAACAAACTTAACAATAAGAGACAAAGAAAACATTCAGTTAAAATCCTAAAAACCTTACTGGC
>NW_004524609.1:9621952-9625018 GCF_000260255.1 Octodon degus | reverse complement strand
TTTTTTTTTTTTTTGCAGAACCGGGGATTGAACCGAGACCCTTGTGCTTGCCAGGGAAATGCTTATTCTACTGAACCATCTCCCCGGTCCCCATCTATTTTTTTTTTAAACAATATACATCTAAGATTTTTAAATGTAACCAACTTAAATTTTAAATATTATCTTTATGTCCTATTTTTTCTTACACAGAAGTATTTTTCAAGAAAGGAACACACAGGTAACTGCTGACATAGCAGATATTTCAGAAACTATTAAAAAAAATGACTAGTGTTTTGCTTTTAGCAATAGGAAACATCATGCTTGTTTGGAGTACACAAACACATACACTGACCTACATGCACTGCAACAAGTCATTTTCACACCAGTATGAACTGAAACTGGTGTGTACAAATATTTCCATTGCACATGTACACACTCATGAATACTGCACACATATGCTCACACATACTCAACTACCTCATTCACAAATGCAGACATTCAGGCTTGGGGCGTCACACACACTAGGCAGTCACTACATGTAGCCTTCCTAACAACTACTAAAATACTTTAAGCCAAACCTATAGCCCTTCTTTAGCATGAATACAAAATGGCATGCCATCTGTTACTTAACTAGTTAGTATCATCCTTGGGTTTATTTTCATAGTTGATTTTTGGCCTAATTTCTCATGGTCTTTATGACTTTTTCATGTGGAAAATTGTGTAGCCTATCAAGTTTTGTGGAATAGTACAGAGAACTTGGGTAAAAGTCCTAAATATGAACTGCAGTGTGTACCCAGTGTTTCAGATTGCACTGGAAGGTGGATGTACAGGACAGACCCCTGCATTGGTAGCCCCTGGCAGGTAAAATTACTGCCTGTTTTCATTAATACAAAGTTAAGGCTTTCTCATTTATGGTACCTTCCTCCTCACCTGCCCATTTGTTGGAATAATCCTTTTCTGTATTCCACAAACTATCTTTAAAGTTAATTGCAACCTATAAAGAGCAAGCATAAAAGAGTTACTTGCAAATGACCAATAATGAAACATCCTGCCTTGGGAAAAACGCTATTTTTGAAAAAGAATGTGAATATATTTGACAATACATGCATGAAGTATGGGCGGCCTGCTTGCCCTTCAGCAGCCTGAGCTCAAGGGCCTTTGCCTCCCACTGAGGACTGGAAGGGCACCCGTCTGCTTTTCCATGAGCGTTCTCTCTCTGCATCAGGGTAAGATAACAAGGTCCAAGCCTGGTTCTTATCCTTGCATGAATTTGATGAGAATTGTCGATAGACTTACTGCTTTCCCTAAATACATATCTAGCTTCTAGGGACTTGAGAACCTACAGAATAAATCTCCATCTCCTTGGTCCACTTTTGTTCCCGTAAGCCAGCGCATGCACGTTGGTCCGACAGTGAGGAGGCAAAGTTCAGCCCCATTCCTTTTGTCTCCATGTGTTCCTCGCTCCTTTTTTCATTTTCCCTAGACCAGTGGGGAAAAAGTGGCAACATTAATCCTGTTCTATTCTGACCACGGGATTCTGTTTTCTCTGCATAGACTCATTCAGGCAGCATAAAGAGAATTTTATCGATCTACTTTCAGAATCTGCCAAAAAAGTCTTCGATCCAACCAACATAGCTACTAAGTAGCCAAACAATCTGATGCAAACCATCAGGACATCCTAGATTGTCACTTCCAATATTACTGACCCTCTACTTAGGTTCACCGAAGTCCTTTCCAGGTCTATTTAAAAATGTGTAATCACATCCCAGTAAGAGTCTAATTCAGGCCTTCAGTTGTAAATGAAGACAAAAATAGCTGCTGTGTCAAGGTTGCCACATGTGACCCTCTCAAGAAGGGTAAAGTTATTTTCCCTTGAAGTTAGACACCTATTGCTGTGTTTCTGCATGCATTTAATGTCAAACAGTACAGTGGAAGGATTTAACATAAGCTTAGGCATAATGGCTTTCTAAGCTTCTAGTATAGCAGACTTGGGCCTGTTGAGATTGGTTCCTTCTGTGACAATGGCACAGAATCCAAAGAGAACAGAATCCAAAGGGAAGGAGAGAGGGTCTCTAAGGAACTCCTCCACTTCTGTGACTTAATCTTCTCTAATGTGTCTTCTTTATTATTCATTACCATTGAAAAAATACCATTGCTACTACTTCCCTTAAGGATAACTGCTCTGAAGGACAAAGGAGAAAACTCTTCACACGCTGCGAGACGCCGTCCTCAGAGTCTGTGTGGAAGCTATTTTAAATCCTTTGCTCTTTGGAGGAAAATGTAAGATGCACCTCTCATTGGACAGCTGCCCAAGCTACAAGACAATATAGATGATTCCTCAGAAAAGAATGAGAGTGGCTTATTAACAAACACTCAAAAAGCACAGCTTGAGCCTGAGGCATCTTACAGTGGGAGAGGGCTCAGTAGCTTGGCTGCTCTCATCATGCAAGGCAAGCAGTTCCATTACTGCAGCGGGAAAGGGCTTTGGGACCAGACCGATCCTTTATTCAAGGATCCATTTAAGAGCTGCATCATTCTTCTGTTCTCTGCGCCTAATTCCTCCATCTTATGTAACACTAAGCCTGAAGCTAAAGAAGTGATTTGAGACTTCAGAGAAAGACGTGGAAACATAAGGATTACAAAGACAGTATTTTCTTGAAAACTGGCGCTTGCTTTCTTTTCAGTTGAACGGGCGATTTTGTTCATATTAGCACAAATTTCACCTTTCCACCACGTCCACTTTTGAGGTACTGGAGTGCCACTGCCTTCTCATGGCTGTGCCACCTTGTCGCACAGAGACTCGGCTCCTGTTCGGTCCCCTGAATGGGCCAGTGGGTAGAATATGTTGGGAAAAGCTGTGCCCAAACTCACTCTGGGCTTGTGGAGTCCAGCTAGTCCGTGAGATCTTGTGTGTCTATCACTGCCTTCCCAATTACCATTTGAAGGGAACTAGCAGCACTCTGCACATCTGGAAACAAGTGTACAGGACCAGTGTGGAAAGCAGCTAATAGTTACTTTAGCATCGTGCTCAGGAGAATCCAAAATTCACATAAAGCCTTGCGTCCTTTTAAAGAAGGAATATATAAA
>NW_004524609.1:9614490-9621852 GCF_000260255.1 Octodon degus | reverse complement strand
ATGGTGAATATTCAAAAATATAAAAATTATTACATAAGAGATGCATGACCATCAGCACTCCTCCAAGTATTCCCCACTCCATTTATTTATTTATTTATTTTGATTTTATGTGTTTAGTACAGGGTCTCACTATGCAGCTTGGACTCGTAGTGGTCCTCCCGATTTCAGCCTCCCCAGTGCTGGGATTACAGGTATGCACCACCACACCCAGCCTCTGTCGCTGGCTCAGCATGCCTGGGGGTGGGCCCCGGCACAGCATGCATTACTGGGGATCGAACTCTGGTCCCTGTGCTTGCCTAAGCAAGAGCTTACTCCGCTGAGACATCTCCCCAGCCCTCCCACTCTCTTTAAACGTGCTTACCCCAAATTCTCACTGTCCTCTGTAGCAGTTCTGGAAGACCTCTTTCATGACTGCCTCGTTTCTGTGTTGCACGGCTATGGTGGCCCAAATATTCTGAAGGGACCGCACACACTTAGCTTTCACAGTAACGGCTTTGGGAAGAACCCGGAGACTCATGGTACCAGATCTAGTGAAGGAGATGGAGGAGGACACACTACAATGACTTTATTTAACACAATTTATTATTAAGTTTATTGATGAGGGGAGATCATAATCTAAACTGAGTGTTCAAGAGAAGAAATCATTCTAATAAAAGAAACCCTGTCAGACATTTTTCCTCAAAATGCCCAAAATATGTGTCCTTGCTTTAGGCACACCTATTTTATTTTCTTAGCAATGTATCTGTTACTGTAATAAATTCTCTTTAAATTTAAACAGTTGTCCTATCTTTTGATCACTCCCTGCACCTCAAAATATTACATTGTGCCTAATAAATGTATACGATATTCTTTTTTTTTTTTTTTTTTTTGCCTTTTTTAAGGAAGGGTCTACAGGATGTTCAGGGTCTCACTACTAGATTGGATGCACAGTGATCTGCCTGTTGACAGCCTCCCAAGAGCTGGGATTACAGGCACATGCCACCACGCCCAGTCTCCATTGCCTTCTCAGTGAGCCCTGGGGGCGGGGCGGCACAGCAGGCCTGGGGATGGAATCCCGGGCCCTTGCGCCTGCTTACAGGAGCTTTAATCTGCTGAGCTATTTGGCCAGCCTTCATTCTTTAAAAGTACTGAATTCAAAATCAATTTAATACACAGAATGTGGATCTCTTGCTGTCAGCAGGTGGGTAGACTAGGCTAATAAAACAACTCACAATGATGTGTCTAATTTTGGAGGTTCCCAGTGTTTGGTGGCCGCACTCACAAAAGAGCAAAGCCCTTGGGTTGTTAAGTCAGACATCCACTGCACTGATAGCTCTCTTACTTGCAGTAAGGGACAGTGTGATGAGACAACTCTAAATGGGAAGGTTCCGGGGCAGGATTTCTCAGGAGCAAATAGCAAAGTGAACACTATGACCTGAACGTACGTTGTTGTGTAGGAGTAGGCTTCTTTCAATCCTTCTGATATCCATTCAATAAATGTTTAAGAATTTTCCAGAAAGAGTCTTTTGTGAAGGTCACTGGTGAGTGCACAGCAATCCTTACATAAATCTCATTCTCTGGATCTTTGGACCCAAACAGAAGACATATATCCCCTGGGAAGTAGCAAGTTTTAGAGGTGCTGACCCCTATGAACTTGATGTTGTGGTTTATAAAGTCTTGCTTTCTCCACAAAATATACACCGTCCTAACCCCTCCCACTTTCTCTCTCCTCTAATTGCCTCTCTGGCCCCGGAGAATGGAAAAACTAATTGACTTTTCTCGGGGCCCTCAGAGCAGATCAGGTTGATCTGGGCTGCAGTTGCGGTTTGATTTGTGAATGCGCAAATGAAAATAAAGCACTTATTGAATTACAGCCCCTAACCAACTGTTTAGCAAGCTGACAGTGTTGGCCAAAAATGTGAGGGTCATACTGTCGAGAGAAAAATGGTCACAGTTTCCAGAGGGGCGTCCTGGTTACATCAAGACAGGAAATTTATACTGATTTGTTTTAAATATATCCCTAGTCTATTTTCAGGATGAAGTCAAAGTAATAATCTGGATTTTGCTTTTCCTCATATAAGAATTGCCTCTAAATCTATAAGATCTATCTATCTATCTATCTATCTATCTATCTATCTATCTATCTCTATCTATCTATCTATCTATCTATCTATCTATCTATCTATCTTCTCCTTTCTCTGTTTGGTAAATGCCAAGTTTGGTCTTTTAATATATCAAATTAGGAAGAATCTCAATTACAGTCTTCTCTGTGTCATCCCAGATTTTCAAATTTACCTCTCTAATTTCAGGAGTAAATATTTCCAAATGGAGCTAATAGATTATCATGTGAAAAGACAAGTAGGTATCCTTTCAAAGGTACTGAGTACCTCTACAGGAATCAGAAGTCATTTTTGTTCCTCACCTACTTTCCTCTCCTGTCTCCAGCTTCCTTTCTTCTTTCTTCCCTTCTCTGTCTTTCTCTCTGTCTCTCTGTCTCTCTCTCTCTGTCTCTCTGTCTCTCTCTCTGTGTCTCGCTCTGTCTCTGTGTCTCTGTCTCTGTCTCTCTGTGTCTCTCTCTCTCCCTCTCTTTCTCTCCCTCCCTCCCTCTCATTCTCCACCTCCCTCTCTCTGCACTTTCTCTCTCACTCTAGCTACAGGAAGAGTATTATCATAAAAGGCCAAATTTATAAGTTGAAAGAAATGGCAGGTACCTACTCTACTCCTGCTTGCATTTCTCACCCATCATAACCTTTATACTTTTTTACCCCTAATTTGCAGGACAGCACTGACAGAGTCTTGGTCTAGGTTGGTCATCTCACTCTAAGCTTTCATACTTTAAATGGCAGTGATAGTAGGTTCAGAGCAGCACAACAGACATCTCTGCAATGTTAGGAATAAACAAAAATGGAAGCCAATTACTAAATGTAGCATCCTTACTGTTGGAGTTCTTGGAGAGACTATATTTTTGTTGTTGTTTGGTGCTGGGGATTGAACTCATGACCTCATACTTGTCTCATATAGCTGTGCTTCTGAGCTATATCCTGAGCCCCTTGAGAGGGTGTTTTAAATAATTTTACACTGTCTATTCTGGCAAATGGTTTCAAACGACTTAAAAGAAAGATGCAATAGTAATTTTAAGGATACATTGACTTCTTTCATCAGTTTAAGTAGATTATTTGATATAAAATCATAGTTTTAAACTTATTATAAATCACAGTTTCAAACTTATTTACCACTAAGCAAGATGTGTGTACCATTCTACAATTTTCAAGTAAAATGAAATCAAAGCACTATTCAGCTGTGTCAGCCAGATGCTGCCTGAAGTGGAGAGAGGGAAAAAAGCAGTGTGTTTATGTTGCAAATTGTACTTTTGCTACAACAAAAATGAATAAATTATCATGCATTTCACAAATTTGTGTTCCTAGAAATCAAAGAAAAATCGGTGTTTGTTAAGATTATTTTTGATGATGCATTTGTGCCTTGTTTGCTTAGCAAATATATTTTCAAGACAGAGGCAGAGACTGCAGCGAAAGTCACAGATGAAATAAAGATGGGTGAAAAGGAATTTGAAGGTCAGATGACAGATCCCAGTTACCCTGCCACTTATTTTAGCAACTGATTCATGCTCAGTACAGTGGGCTGGTCTCCCACACAACAGTGAGAAATGAGAATAGAACAACTCTACAAGCGGGCAGGGACAGATGAAGCGGGCCATGGGACAACAAAACTATAAAACCTACCTCAGCTGATGGCTGTGTATCGTGCAGACCGACTCGGCCCACCCGCTTCACCCTCCACTGGTCTCTTCCCTCCTGCCCTTTTCTCGCTCTTGTGTTTCCACAAATTTGAGTCCTTCTAGCTGAGCTGCATGAAAACGATTTGAACACATCTTGAGCAACACATTTTATTAATGCTCACCTTATTAGCCAAACCTGTCCCTACTCAGATGCCCCATTACATGAGCCAGACACGGAAGACACTTCACACGGATTCTTCCTGGAATCTTTTGGAAACAAAAGGAAGATGTTCAGTCACACATTTTCCAGTACGCCCATGTAGCTAGCACCGTGGGATTTGGGTTAGGTTGGGTGACTGGATCAGAAGTTTGTTCTTTGCTCTTGTTGGTCTCACCAACAATAGGGTTTTGAAAGTAGTCAACTTGAGATGACCTACAATTAAGACTCCATATATACTAAGTGAAAAAATATTAAAGTAACAGAAGACACAATGTGCAAAGCAATACTGTTTTATATTGACATAATTGAAAATCATAGATGATGCAGATGAGTGTAACCTGGACTTCTGACTTTTAAAGATCTTGAACAAATACAAGAATCAAATTCATTTCATGAACAAAACTACTCAGATTTTTTTTTGTACTCTTATAGTTTTTTTTAAAGAGAATACAAAATGGTAAGAAAAACAAAACATTAGAAACAATACAGAATTGCACAAAACAAAATAGCAGGACTCCAACAATGGTTGTTGTACTGCTTTTGAATTACTGCATTTGGTTGCTGTAACATTGGAATGCTGCCTTCAGATTAGTTGTTTAGATTACCAAATACAAGGGCAGGCCAAATAGCTCAGAGGATGAAAGCACCTGCAAGCAGGTTCAGCTGCTGAGGGTTCGATTCCCAAGCCTGCCCTGCTGGCCCCGCCCCTAGGGTGCACTGAGACTGCTATTGAGACTGGATATGACGGAGTGCACCTGTAATCTGAGCAGTTGGGAACCTGAAAACAGGCGGATCACTATGAGTCTAGTAGTGAGACCCCGAACACTCTGTAGACCTTTCCCTAAAATACAAAAAGAAGGGGGCCCAAGGGAGATGGCTAAGTGGAATTAGCACTTCCCTGGCAAGTGCAAAGGCTTGAGTTCAATCCCCGGTTCCACCAAAAAAAAGAAAGAAAGAAAGAAAGAAAGAAAGAAAGAAAGAAAGAAAGAAAGAAAGAAAGAAAACAAAAAGAAAAAAATTAGCAAATACAAGCATGCAAATTTAGTAAAAAAAAAAAAAGCTATAAGAAATTAAAAAGGAGGATAAAAAGAGTTAGGCATTAACTTCTCCTTTCAATAGATCAGCAGCAACCAGCAGTGTAACTATCCAAGCTATCCTGTATATATACATAAATATAACTTCTATCTGGTGGTCTGAGCAACAAATTTGATAACAATACATAATATAACAACCATTGTTAAGTCCCTATTCTTGTTTTGAAATTCTTTGTTTTTTTTTTTTTGTGGCACCAGGGATTGAACTTAGGACTTTGCACTTGCCAGGCAAGTGCTTATTCTACAGAGTTATCTCCCCAGCTTGTTTTGAAATTCTGTATCTTTTTTATTGTTTCATATTGCTTTGTTTTTGTCTTTGTTGTTTTTTATTTGTTTCTTTCCTCATTAAAATAAAAATTAAAAAATAAAAAGTTTCAGGGAAGTGCAATGAGGAAAAGGAGAAAAACACTCAGATTTTTCCTACTGTTATCATGTTCAGGTTTTATTAACACCATTTCATTGTTTGAAAAGAGTAAAGGAAACAGAAGGTGGATTGGGAAAAGCTGGGAAACATGAGCTGCCTGGGGTAAGAAGACTGTGCAGGCATCTTGTATTTCAAGCAAAATTTTATTCTATATTCAAATAAAGTTGCCTAAGACAAGCCAATACTAAATATAGCCTCTTTCCCCAAAGTTCTTCTCATGCTGTGACTTGAACCCTTGTCCTAGTACACTTTCCTGTTTGGTGTTGTTGCTCTATTTTCCAACACTTCACCAGATTATGAGTACCAAAGAAGCTGACCATAAAGAGGTAGAAGGAAAGTGAGTGAGTGTGGACCATAAAGCATTAGAGGCTAGGAAGGGGAGAGAACAGAAGACAGAGGGGGGATCGTGTTTACTGAGTTCCAGCTAGGTAGGGGAAGTAGGTCTAATGTCCCCTACACAACAGCATAACTATAATCTACTACAATTAATTATACATTTCCAGGTAACTAGTGGAGAAGAGTTGAAATGTTCCCAACACACCGATGGCTGGAAATACTAATTGCCCTGACTTGGTCATAACGTAGTGTCATGGTATATGCACAGAACTATAATGCTATATTCCTAAATGAGTATAAATATTGGATGCCTATTATATTTTTTTAAATAGCACATTGTGTTTCTCTGTAGCTTCACAGCCACTTGACACACACTTAGGTGGCAGTACACAGTCAATCCTTGGTTTAGGGGGAAAAAAATAAGACAAAATGCGGGTAATAAGTTTTACCTAATGCTGTGATGAACTAGGTAGGTGACAAGAGAATAATGAAATGGTGACTTCAAAAATAAGAACATACACAGTACGATAAGAAAAGAAATGTGGTTCTCTTGCTTGGGGCTCTCAGATACTGGACGGGGGAACCGATGTGTGATGAATCATGATAACCCATGACCTGCCAAAGTTAATTAGCATCCCAGGATTTCTCGTGTCTGGAGGCCTTCGCTTATCGGAACACTACCACATTGGTGATACGTTCCTCATTTAAAAATGAGACAATGAAAAAAAATGGTATTTCCTATATGCTTCCAGTATAAATATAAATCCTTGATATGGGATATATTTTTCACAATTACTTAGAAGAATTTACTGTTAATCTTATTTACTTACTTACTATATTTTTTCAGTAAGCGTCTGCAGGGTCTCACTATATAGATTGGACTCGTAGCGATCCGCCCGTGTTCAGCCTCCCAAAGAGCTGGGATTACAGGCAGCCTCTCAATCGCTGTCTCAGTGTGCCCCGGGACTGGGGCTGGCACAGACTCCAGGGATTGAACCCCAGCCGCTGTGCTCTGCTTAAGCAGGTGCTTTAATCCACTGAGCTATTATTAATCTTAACAGAAAATTAAGATTAGAAAATAAGAACAATAAAGTTTAGATCAAAAAATCTGCCTAAAAGTTTAAGTATAGTAAATAGCAAAAGTGGGACTTAATCCAGGGTCCCCGCTCTGTCCCACTGCCTCTCATGGAGGAAATGATGGGGTAGCAGGGCCGGTGGCCAGGGCCTGTCCCTGACCTTGAGCTCCAGACACGCCTCCACCACCTCTGTGGTGACCGTGTGCCTGCCTCACCCCCACTTTGCGAACAACATGGTCCATTCAGGAACAGCACAGTCGGGACGGGACGGTGAGGCGTGACGGATCTGCGCTGCCGGGTCTCTGCGGACCTGCACGTTGCTTCTCCAGACCTCAGCGAGGTCCTAGGAAACCGTTCTTTTCCCTGAAGGATGCTCGCATGTGGCGCTTGCTCATGTTTCCTTGTCACGGCTTATGAGAATTTTCAGTACAACAAAGGCCAGAGTTCCTGTCTGCGGAGGAGATTGCGATCTATCAGTGTGAGAAGGACAATGCGGC
>NW_004524609.1:9595629-9606100 GCF_000260255.1 Octodon degus | reverse complement strand
GCCACCACGCCCAGTCTCAATTGCATCTCAGGGCGCCCTGGGGGCGGGGCCAGCACCGTAGGTACGCCCATTCCTTTTAGAAAGCAATTCCCCATGTGTGTGTTATCTACACAATGGCATCTGCTCCCGGGTTCCTCCAGTTTCTTATTGGCTGATCTTTTCAGGTTCTCTGTACCTCATTTCCCTTCCACGGTCTTGTAATAAATATGAATTAAGCTAGTCGAACTTTGTAAACATTATGAACATTGAAAATTGCTGGGGTTGCCACACACCAAACTTGGGAAGCAACAGTTTTGATCAAGGATCCGTAAATCATAGCCAGCTGGGTAAATCCAGCCCATCTGCTGCTTGAATGTATTTTATAAGCAAAGGAACTTTTCACATTTTCAGTGATTGAAGATGCATTTACTCAGCTGTTCAGAGCAAAGGCATTCTGACATTGAAGTATACACAGCACCTTGCCTTTTCCTTACTCCTATGCATTGGGAGATGCCAAAACACAATTCCCAATCCCTTATCTTTCTCTAGGGCCGTGCATTTCTGAATCTAGAATTCAGGTTTTCCCCTGAGACATATGAGAACTTCTAACAGGCAAAGTGAAGGGAGTTTAAAACCCAAGAGATCTTGAGATCCTAAACTAATTTTTCTGAGTTGATATTAAACTTAAATGGTTAGATAGAGATATATGTTGTCCTACTGGAGACCGAAGCAGGGTGTACTGGGGATTTGTCCTTAGAAAAATTTCACATCCTCTCACCCTTTGTTGTACTACTTAGCCTACATCTTTTTCTTGGAAGGCTTTTTTAAAAAAAAAATAAGAAGAAGCATTTTCTTTTGTCCTAGGTGATGAGGATCATGGGCTTAATCACTTTCCAAGGTAAGCAGTCAGGCAACAAGAGGTGGCTGCTGGGTGGGGTCCACCATTCTTCAGAGCTTGGACTCCACTCCTGGCCCTGGGTATGCATTGTTTCTTGGTCTCCGGAAGTAAGTGGGAGGACCTGCGGGGTGCAGGCTCATTGACCACAAGAGGGAACTTTCTAAAGGTTGTGTTGAAGACAGCAAACAGGAGGAGCATTGGTGTCCTTCTTTATAACATTCCTCTTAAAAGTTTTACAAAGATCATTAAATCATTTTTTTTATCAAATCAAGTGCCTTCCACGAGCTGAGAATCTAAATATTGAAGTTCTCTCTCTCTTCTTTTTTACTATTATATGTTACATTATCTGTATACTTCTGTTGTTACCTCATATGCACAGTGAATTATCCTAAAATTACCCACTAAAATAACACATTGTTATGACATCAGTCTTTCTACAAGTCAGAAGGGTTTGAATAGCTTAGCTGGGTTTTTTGCTTCAGAACATCAAAGGATTGAAATCAAAGAGCTGGCCCTGGGGCTGCAGTGTTAACTCCAAGTTCAGCCAGGGAGGAGCCCTCGATCCTCCACGCATGTGTAGCTGTTCGTAGAGTCCACCTCTCTGTGGAGGATGGACCGTGGTCCTCAGTTATGTGCAGACAGTTGTCCGGAGAGCTGAGGCTCTTCCTTGTCATGGGATCCATCCTTTAAGGCAGGTTACAGCGTGTACCCCCTTCAACAAAGCAGGTAAGATACTGTATTTTTGCAAAATAAGTTCTAAGCTTATATATTTTAATTACAGGTGTGACATTCATCATGTTTTCTGTGTACTTCAATTATAAACAAGTCCCAGAATCTACCCACATTCAAGAGGACAAGAGAAATGGGAGCTAGTACTCAAAATGCAAATGGGTAGGAGCTGGGTAGTAACCACTCTCTACATACAAATAGGTGCTCCTGAATTCTTCAGGTTGGCCACAGATGTCTTCAAGCACAGAGATAAAAATATGAGCAAAGGGGGCTGGTGAGATGGCTCAGTGGTCTAAAGCACCTACTTAGAACAAGCTTAGCAAAGCACAGGGACCATGGTTCAATCCCCCAGCACCACATGCCAGCCAGCCCAGCCCCCTGGTGGGCTGAGCTGGCCACACACACACACACACACACACATAAATAAATAAAAATAAAAATAAATATGAAGAAATAAGAGAAGTTCCAAGAAGAGCTATTGATGTTTATTTTGTTGCTGGTAAAATGTGCTTTTGTTTTGTTTTTTTTTTTTTTTTTTTTCATTTTTTTATGAATTAGTACTAAGCGCCAGCCAAATACCTCAGTGAATTAAAGTGCCTGCTTAGGCAGAGAGCAGCACCATGTTCGATCCACTGTGTGCAGTTCCACCCCAGCCCGTGGAATCTGCTGAGATGGCGATTGAGACTGGGTGTTCTGGCGCGCACCTGTAATCCCAGCAGTTGGGGGGTTGAAAACAGGATAATCACTATGAGTCTAATCTACTTAGTGAGACCCCGAAGATCCTGTACCTCGTAGACCCTGTACTAAATTTAAAAAAAAGAACTAAAAGTGTTGTTGTACAATGTTAAAGGTTGTAGGTGCTCCATGTCGCTGAACCCTTGCGCTCCATTATATCCACCTCGAATAAATCCTTTTCGTACCTCGCTAAAAACATTACCAGGCTGGCCCTAATTTCTTCTTCTTAGATCTGCATCACACCGTGGTACATCCTTTTAATCCAGCATGAATGCACTGATGGATAAGCACCACCCGACACCCTGGCTACCTCATCGTACTCATTGTTTTCCACACCGACCTTCATTTGATCATTGTGACTCTGGCCGGCTCAAAATAAAGCCAAACTAAATGTCTGTTTAATGAGTGAACCAATAAGCTAATAAATGAATAAAACCTTCCACACGCCTATTTCTCTTGGGATGCACCATTTACAGCACGTTAGCGTGATGCAAGAGAGAATAATGTTTGTGGATATTTTAATATAAGTTCATATGTATAGTTTACTTAAAGCCAAGAGTTTACAGATGTTTCTCAGGGTTAGCATTTAAAACCTGTGCTTTTGATTTAAATTCCTCATTTTTTTTTCTCTTTCAGAGCAGAAACCTGATATTTGACCTTGTCTTTGAAACCCCTGACCAACTGACCTCAATTCCATTTATATCTGACAACACGTTCCCCAGAAAGGTGTGGAGTATAGATGTAAGTACCAACATATGGTCAAGAAGGTGCTGGGGGCAGGGCTACGATGGGTGAAAGCCACTGTGCTTCTCACAGTCAGAATCCAGAATGTTCTGAAGTGAACTAAAAATAAAGTATCTGAGCAGTTCCTTTGCTGGGGTAAGGAACACGGATTTTTTTTTGAAAGAACATCGGAGAGAATGTTTTGGTGAACTTGTATATTGTACCATAAATATTTTTGCTAAAATTATAGAATTGTCTGTTTTCTCTCAAACTGCATCGTGAGCAGGCAAGAACGATGAGTTTTTAATGTGGAAATTTCATGCACACGTTTCAGCTTCTTCCTTTTCTTTTTCAACTCTGCCAACTCTCATTTTATGTTTAGTAAAGATTGATTTATTGGTGCTTCTTTGGCCTACCTGATGTGTTGTGTAACCCTTCACCAAATGCGGGGATACAGCCATCAGTTTGCAAACATGCTTGGTTGTAGCCAAAATGAACTTTATTAGATTCAGGCTGATTTATTTACTAAGTCGAATAATTTTTATGCAGCCTCAAGCAGGGTTCTTTTCTTCCATTGCTTCTCAAAAATTAAAAAAATACGAGTGAGACAGTGAAGCATGTTCTGTTCTTCAGAATACAGAATAAACAGATTCTGACCTGCTGCTGTTTGAAAACAACAAAATGATAGAAGCTGCTACTTTGGATGGTATAAAAAGGGAAGATGTTGATGTCTAATCCCCCCACCTCTGCCTCCAAAAAATGTCAGTAAGACAGAAAAAAGCTCTCACCAGGGCCATTTGCAGAAATAAGTAAATATGTTGCCCTTTTGTAACTATATAGAAGAGGATGTTGGAGGCACTGATGCCTTTCGGCGGAAAGCATTCTGGCCAGCATCACTGCACCTGGCCCAGACACTAGGGAGTATTCTCTGTGGAGGGACTTCAGATGTAGTTCTAACGAGTGTAGTTGACATAAGCACATCCATACATGAGTCAGCATCCCAGTAAGGACACTGTCAAGAACAAGATGCAACTGAACACGGCAGATCTAGCTTGTTCCAGGGTCTCTGCATTTTCCCCTTATCTTCACAATGGCACATCCTGCAGGGAGCATCTTAATGCACTTTTGTGTCTTCAGAGGGCTGCACATCCCTTTCCCTGGGACCATCACCACACGAGCTTACTTATAAGTGAATGCATTGTTTTAGGTGTGGTACTTACATGTAGAGGGAGTCAGAAGATTTCAGTGTGAGTGATGATGAATTTGAAGGTGAAGAACTTACGCCAATGAGTAAGGCATCACAACAAGAAGGTATGGACTGAATTGTCCTCCAAATTCACATGTTGACATCTCAATTTTCAGTATCTCAAAGGGTGACTATATTTGGAATGGTAATCAGGGTTAAATTAGGTCAAAGGTTTGGAACTTAATCTCATGTGCTCTTAGTGAAAGAAGAGACAAGGTTACAGAAACACAGAACCCCAGGACAATCAACTTAGGGCACAACAAGTAGCCGAACATAGAAGGCCTCAGAAGAAACGGGCCCATGTGACACTTGGATATGAAATTTCTAGCCTCCAAACTGTGAGGAAAAAATTCTAGTTTTAAACCATCCTCTCCATTGTTGTTGGTTAGGGCAACCCTAGCAAATTAGTAGAGACATCTTCTAGAAAACTTGGTCTCTTCTGACAAATTTTTTTGAGAAAATTTAAATTAGTCCTTGTTTTAACAAATCACCTCTCTCTCTCTCTCTCTCTCTCTCTCTCTCTCTCTCTCTCTCTCTCACATACACACACACACACAAAATTGTACATGCTAAACTAATTTCACTGATTACTGTATGTGATATCTTTATACTTTCTGCTATATGTTTTGACACTGAACCTATATCCTGACTATTTCATGGGTCCAAGAAAGTATACACAGACAGGAGATCTACAGGATATTTTTCTTTGAAAACACATGCAGTTAAAAATAAGGAAAGAGTCAGGTCTAATAAAAGCATAAAGTGGATAAACTTTGCACACATTACCTGGGACTCTCTGTTATATAAAGGCGGCTACTTGATCAAGTGGAAAATGCCTTAGACTAGAAGCACACACAACACGCATAATTCTTTGAAATCTGTAAAGCGCTATACAAATACAATCTGATCTTCAGAACAACCTCAGGATTTAAGAGGAACTACATTACTTCCACTTCAGCCAAGAAACAAGAGATTCAAAGGGATTAGGTATCTACAAAAGAGATTTGTAAATCAAGAATTTGAAAGTGCAGACACAGATTGCTGGTGGGGAAGTCTGTATCTTTTCTGTCACCTCCACAGACTGTAGACTTAGGTCATCCAATAAGGAAACACATGTAACATATAACTATCATATAGTATGTGATTACTATATGAGATTAATACTGCTGTTATAGGAAAAACCTCCATTAATAAGACGGACATTTGTTTTCTTTCGGGAGAGGCTGATGCTGAAATTGGTCCTGTGGATGAGGGCAGGACAAGGTCATCTTGCCCAAAGCAGTCAAGCTACCCCAGTCTTGAGAAAAGCATCCTGCCTGGACAATTTCAGTTGTTAGTCTCTAAGCAACCTTGTGTCACATGATATTAATTTTGTGAGAGTATAAATAAACACCCCTATTGGTATTGTTCAGGTCTTTCGCCTATCAGGCTTCTGCCTAACCCCAGCCTTTGTCTCTTCTCTTTATTGTCTAAATCCCTCCACTGTTTTCTCCCAGGGACCACTCGGAGGCCAACAAGTCCCAACAGTTTCCATTTTAATTCACTTATTCTTTACTGAGAAGTCTTAAATAATTCTTTTGTTAGCCTAAATAAAAATATTTGGAAAAATTGCTTTGTTTAAGTGTACAGAGTAGCATGTATAATTTATATTTAATTACATTTCTAACTTACCAGATTACAATTCTGTCCCAAAGTGTACATTCTGGGAAGGATATTATGGGAAAGTATGTTGCTGTTTGAGTTTATCATGACACAGAATTTTACCTGAGATAAACATTTTAACTTAAAAAAAAAATCAGTTGATATATTGTTGAGGCAATTTAGAGTCTACAAAATTTGAGAGGGTTCTTTTCTTTTAATGGCCTTTTCTTGCAAAACGTTTGTGTTTGATCTAAAGCAGGCCCCAGAAACATATGGAAAATATATTTGAGAAAAGTGACTCTGAAGTTCTGAGATGGGAGAGATAAAGAAAAATCACCCCGAAGTCTCATGTAATTCAGGTTTGACCTGTGTGGTCATAATGCGTTTTATCAAGTACTCTTGAAACACCAGAAATTGCACATTATCATGAAAACCTATTTAATATTTTGACATAAAGCAAAGATGTGGAAGTCATGAAGATGGTGTCTGATTTCCTATGGACACCATGCAGATTTGATGGATTTTTTTTCCTATTATGCTACAGGCTCTGTAATGTCAAATGTGAACTTTTGAAAGACTGATAAAGTGTGACACAGCTCAGAAAAGATATGTGCAAAAGCTACCGTTCTCTTCTCCTTTATGTTACCTAGCTCTGTATCTAAGTTTTCATCTTTCTTTACCATGCTTCTCACCCATGAATTCATAAATCTCTCATTTTAATATGTTTTTGAGCCAGGGTTTCCCTATGTAGCCCAAGTCAGCCTCAGACTCCTGGCAGTCTATCAACCTCAGCTACCCCAGTGCTGGGACTATAGTTGTCCACCATCATGTTTGGCTGTCCTATCTATATATGGATCGGCATGTCTTTCCAGGGGTGCCTTCATCAGTGAGTTAAATAGGTATTGATTAATGATCTCTGTATATATTCATGAGATTCATGCAATTACCTCGTGGAAATTATGAGAGAGAGAGAGAGAGAGAGAGAGAGAGAGAGAGAGAGAGAGAGAGAGATTGCTAAAAATGTATACACATTTCAAAAAAGAGAAAACTTGCTTAAATACATTGATGCTAAATTTACTGAAGCATCATGATATTAACACATGGTACCTTTGGCCTGTACAATTACAAGAGGTACTCCAGTGGTAGCTGTTAGCTCCCAGAGATTTATCGGTAAGGTGAGCGGCTGCTTTGGTAACCTCGGTCACTGAGATGGCTGCACATGTATTTTAAATCTCTTCTCTAAAGGCTGGAAGCATAGTGGATTTTCTGCAATATACAACAACAGTTAGGGTCCCCAGTATGAGGGCCACATCACTATTGGGAAAACATCACACTATTTTTCTTTTCCTGAAGTGCGTATACATTTTTTGGCAGACTGCATATTATTGTTTCCTGGATGGACTCTACTGATCAGTACAATTGTCTCATAGATCTTGCACTAATACAACCTGTCCAATGTTATCAAATTAAAAGGCAACCCACTGGCATAATGCAGTAACCATCTTTCTTTTTTTCTTTCAAAAATACTACATGCTACCCCTTCATACAGCCTTGATATTCTTATGGGGAACCTCTCTCATCTACTGCAAATGAAGTTGTCCATAACTTCATTTAACATACACTCTTTTGTCAGGAACAAAATTTTATTTCCAAAATTGCAGTGTTATAGTGTTCATAAGAATGCAGAACCGGGGCTAGCCAAACAGCTCAGCAGATTAAAGCACCTGCAAGCAGGGGCAGGGACCAGGGGTTTGATCCCTGGGCCTGCCGTGCTGGCCCCACCCCCCAGGGAGCTCTGAGATGGCAATTGAGACTGGGCGTGGTGGCATACGCCTGTAATCCCAGCTCTTGGGAGGCTGTAAACAGGTGGATCACTATGAGTCTGATCTAGTAGTGAGACCCTGAGCACCCTGGAGACCCTTCCCTAAAATACAAAGCAAAGAAAAAATGCAGAACAATTTCACTGCTTGTGTCTATACTAGAAGACTTCCAGCTACTTCAGAGAAATCCCTAAGGGAGACACGATACACAGGTGGGTACGCTATGAAAACCCAAGCCTGATCTGTTTCAAGTTTTATTCCTTCCTTTTATTCCAAACAGAACGGTCCTGAGTCCCACTAACTCTCCTCCTGGTCCCATCATCCTGTTGCCAATGCTCCTTCCTTTCTGCTTTTCATCGCTTTTCCGTTAGGAGTGTCAACCCTACCCAATGGAAGAATCAGTAAAAAGCTTTCCCCTTACCTACTATTCTCTCTTCTCAAAACTCAGTCTAAATGAAAACCTTTCTCTCTTACCCCAGTTTCTCAGCAGATGACTCAGTTGAGCAAAAGCATACTTTAAATTAAACAGCTTTGGGACCGGGGGAGATGGCTCAGTAGAATAAGCACTTGCCTGGTAAGTGCAAGGCCCTGAGTTCAATCTCCAGTTCTGTAAAGAAAAAAAATAAATAAATAAAAAATAAATTAATTAATTAAATGGCTTTTAATAGTTCTACCTTGCAAAATGTCATTTGGGATAGATAATTAAGCATAACACGAAGTTATGAAATGCAAGCATTATATTATTGATCTTGTGTCAGCTTCCATGAATATTAATGACTCAGGCTGTTTATTTCACTTCTTTTGTACACTGAATTGCCAAATATTACATTAACAGGCTGCCTTATGTCCCCCGGCTTGGCCAAGAGGAAGCCAGATAGCATGTAATGAACTTTGTCATCAAGGATTGAGAAATGTTTCATCTCTTCACTCCCAGTCTTTGGATCCCTTTCTGAGATTCTGATAGCAGGTTCACAGTCATAACTAAAGATGTCAGTGCCAAAACCTTGCAGTGAAAGTCAACAGCAGCTCAGCGCAGCTAGGTGAACAGCTATACCATTAAGATAACACTTAACTTCTTCCCACTCTTAACCCCCATCCTTGAAACCATTTGAGTGAGGCTCAGGGAGTTTGCATGTTCATAGAAAGTCCTTAAACTAAAAGCACTTACAACTAATTTGAAATGCATTTTTTTTTTTTTAAATTTTAGGGAAGGGTCTACAGGGTGTTACAGATCACACTACTAGATTGGACTCTTAATGATCCACCTGTTTGCAGCCTCCCAAGAGCTGGGATGACAGGCATGTACCACCATGCCCAGTCTCAACTGCTGTCTCAGCTCACCCCAGGGGTGGGCTGGCACCGCAGGCCCGGGGGATCAAACCCCTATCCCCTGTGCCTGCTTGCAGATGTTTTAATCTGCTGAGTTATTTGGCTGGCCCTTTTGAAATACAATTTTTGAACAGCTGTAAAACAAATAGAATTTTATGTGGTAACCAAATTGCCAAACAAAGGGGCTATTTTATTGTGCGTGATGAGCACAGTATGCCAGAAGAATTTTATTTGAATTTTAATGTACTGGAGTTTGATAAGCATTATATATTGATATGCATGGTAGAAGGATAGAAAGAAAATTTAGGAGGTTTAAATTGATACCCCATTCCAATTTTGCCACGTTTCATGACCATAAGGAAGTTCTTTAACTATTTGGGTGTGCGGATTCATTAATTTATGAACCTCTTCTTGTTTTTGTCATGAGGAAGTATCATGCCTTAGCCAAAGTGAATCCTCAGCACATAAAGAATTAGAAAACAGGCAAGAGGGTAAAGTGAAAACAATGACTTATACTCAGGAAAAGTAAGAGTAAATGTCTTAGTCACTTTTTACTCCTTGCTGGGATAAATACCCAACACTCAAAATGAAGGCAGGAAAGGTTGATTTAGCTCACAGTTTGTGGAGGTTTCAGTTCATACTCTGCTGGCTCCAAGGCAAATGACAGCAGTTCAAGCGGTAGAAAACAATGAAGAGCAGAGGAGGAGCAGCAGCTGCGGAGTCCATCAAGCCTCTCTCTTCCTTCTATGCTCACTGGAAGGACTTCTCCAAGGAAGCAGGGCAAGGCCACCACCAAGTCTTTCTCAACTCCTTTATATACACTTTTCGGTCAGAGTCACTCTGGGTCCGCCCATGGCCCTAGGGTGGAACCAATCACACCCCAGGGCAGGCCCAATGGTGCCTGAAGGTGGAACCAATCACGCCCCAGGTTGGGCCCTGCCCACCTGCGAGGGGAGGGGGCCGCAGGGAACTGTGGGAGCCGATTCAGCCAAGATGACAAGTATCACCTACCACAGTGAATGAACACATAGAAGAGAAATATGTTCCTAAATGGGAAATAGAAAATCACTATCACTAGTATAGGCTGGGCATGGATCGCTTCGGGGATAATATAGTAAAGAAAGAGATTCTAGTTTTCTTGCAGTGTAGGTGAGAGGAAGAGAAAAGTAAATGAGGCAAAGGAATTTTAAGCAGTTTGCTTTTATTGTAAATGCAATCCTTTCTTAGAAATGTTTAGGTTTTTGGTATATTTACGAACCTTTCTTCTCTTTAATTTTAAAGGATCAAGGGGGAATTGAACTTTGTGTGTATGAGTTTGTGTGTATTTATTTGGCGAATTTTAATACATGTTCTGATCCATATGCCTGCTAT
>NW_004524609.1:9588678-9595379 GCF_000260255.1 Octodon degus | reverse complement strand
AACTCTCACTTTGCCACCCCATCACATTTATACTTTCTACCTGATCATTTCTCCAATCCCTATAAACAGCAGATCTCTTCGGCATGACCACAGTTTTCTCTGTTCCAGAGTGCTACGTGAATGACACCATGAATGCCTGCTCTATCAAAACTGACTTCCCTAACATAGCAGTAAAATTCCTTGGGGGCTCATCTAATTTTCTGTGTGAAGTAATGTCATTTATTTCTGTTGCTGATTGACTATATGATAAATGTTTATCAGGTTTTTAATCCACTCCACCATTGAAGATGCTTGGATTCATTTTAGCTTGCAGGAACTTTACAGTTTTGGCTTCTTTATTTTAAATATTTAAGTCTGTCTGATTTTTAAAATAAATGTTCTAGGAAACATTTATACATTTGAAGGCAATGAGCTTTATTTCTTTTGGCAATTATTAATCAAGTTCCTATGAAAAGTTGTGTCCAATTCTGTGTATATATTTAGTAGTGAGTTTTAACTTCTCTAAGATATAGAACCAGCAACTGAATTTTTGAGCTAGATAATTAAAATTTATCTTACATTTTAAGAAAAAGCATTCTATCATGATTTTTTTATTGCACATTGCTGTCTTCGACATAATTGCTCAAATTACAGATACTAGCGTATAAAGACAGAATCAAAATTTTAAACATTAACTGTCATTTTCTAAAACACTGATGGAAATTAGTAGTACAATCATCTCAGCTATCCTATATATGATTTATCATTATATTCTCTTTAAAATAAATTTTAAAAGTGAAAAGTAAAAATGGACAAGAAAAAACAATTAATGTTCATTGAAAGCAAGAGCTAATGTTTAATTATTTGACCAATCTTGCATAACTATATCTGCTAATCTGAGGAATAGATTTGATGAGAAAAATAAGTAATCTGGCAATTATTGTTAATTTTCTATTCTTGTTTTGAAATTCTGTACCATATGTATTGTTGTAGGTCACGCTGTTTCTTTGTTTTTGCTTTTTGTCTTCATATTGTAATAATAATTAATTGTAATAATAATTAAAACTGTGTTCTACTTGAAACAGATGAACATGTAGATCAACAGAGTGGAATGAAGACACCAGGAGGGACTTGCGTGCATACAGCCAAAAGATTTTCGACAAAGGAACAAGAGAATTTCATCAGGAAACAATAAGCTTTTCAGCAAATAGTACTGAATCACGAGAGCATGTAAGAAACAAACCTCAATTAAACATCACATGCTATGCAAAAAAGTAATTTAGGTCATAGATCTGAATGGACAGTGCAAAACTATGAAAATTTACACAGAAAATACATGAGATCTCTTCATGGTACAGGTTTTTGCTGTATTCTACTAGGGCTACTCTAGCTCTCCTTTCAGTTCTGGCTTTTTTCTTCTTCTGGACTTCATGTTTCTGCAATTAAGTATTTACATACTTATGTCAACCCCTTATTTCTGATAATAGTTTGCTCTGAAATCTATTTTGTGTATATTAATATAGTCATTTCAACTTCCATTTAATTAGTTTGTGCAACTTATAAATTTTAACCTATTTATATTGACTTACTTGCAAATTCTTGAACCATATCTTTAAATTCATTCTAACATTTTTAAGATCTGTATATTTAAAAATTCACAGTCAATTCAGTTATTTGATGTTGTTTACCATTTTTTAAGAATTTTTTTTCTCCTTTTACTTTTCTGTGTTTTTTTTTTCAATTTCTTACTTTCCAATAATTTATTTGGAAATGCTTTTTCTTTTGGTATTTTATTTTGCTGTCCCTATTGAAATTTTGATTACAACTCTGTCAACTTATTTTAGCAATCACTTTCTAAATTACAATGTGCATCATTTTTGTCAGTCTAGGAAGACTTGGAATTTTAGCATTTCAAGTTGAATATAGACAACCTTATTACTACATGGCTCTTTTCATCCTTCCCTCCTTGCACGATACCTGTCACGCATTACTTCTAGATTCATGAAAAATTGTTATAATTTTTGCTTCCAACTGTCAAATCTATTTTAAAGAATGGAAGAATAGTGTAATAGTTTTGTTATAGTCACCCAGATATTACCATTCTGTTTCTCTTCCTTGGTGCTCCATGTTATAAACGTCTGTCAGATACCATTTCTCTTTCATATATTTGAAATCCATGGTGCAATTATTTTAGAGCAGATACTCCAGCATCACAAACGTTTAGTTTTACTTCCTCTGAAAATTTCTTTATTTCACCTTCATTGATGAAACAAACTTTTGCTCCATATTGAATTCCATGCTATAATCTTTTTCATCATTTTAAAAACAGTTACGCTTGGCCTAGTGTTGATAATGCAAAATCTTCAGCAATAAATCACGGTTCCTTAAGACAAAGCAAGGCCTATAATAACAAAATGCGTAAGTTTGATATCTTAACCATCCCGCAGAAAAATACAAAAAAATGAGGTATAAAAAGTAAAGCCGTATTAATATACTGAGCTGTAAAGGGCTCAAGTCAACAACTTCTGACATTGCCAGTCCGACAGATAACCCACTACTATTATAGACTACTGGACTATATTGGATTACTTTGCTGAATTCACACTCCCACAATATTTAAATGACAATGGAATACCCATCTCTGACAAAAGTAAACAAAAAAGGAGGATATAAATGAAGGACTATTTTGTAGTGAAAGAAAAAAATATATATATATATGTATATCTGTATATACAAAATAGCATAGATATACAGCTACTTTCTCTTAGTTCAATGAGAAGTTTTGAACTAACAGTGCTTAGATATCATGTCTGCATCTTGTACTATGAATAACTATTATAAAGACAATAATATGCAATGTATTAATTATTGTAACTGTCCTACCAGCCTGTTTTTAATCTGTCTCATTATACTTCTTTCTCAATAAAATTATTTTAAAAATCACTGTTCCTTTATTGATAATCCTTCATATTGTTCTATATTCTTTAAGAATTTGCTTTTGCCTTCCTTCCAGCACTTTGATCATTCTAAACTTGACTTTCTAAACATGACTTTCTTTGGTTTTATCTGGTAAGAAGGTCACCCTCTTTCTAGAAACTGGGGGTTTATTCTTTTGCTAGGTTGAAGCAGGAGCTGTTTTGTTCTTCTACAAACTGTTTTCTTGTTCCACTGTCTTATAATTCTCCTCTCTTTCCAGTAGTCTGGGAACTCCAATATTTCAGTTTCTACAGTCCATTCACGCTCTTCATTCCTGCTAAGTTTTTGCTGCCTAGCACTCAGGAGAAATTTTTTGTTAGCTTATCTTCACATCTCTGAAGGATTTCCTTTGTCATCCCCAAACTTCCTTTGAGGCCATGAGGTGAGTTTTATTTTAAATGTCCCTTATTGTGTTTTTCAGTTCTATACTTTCCACTTAGCTCTTCTTTATATCTTCTACTTCTTTTACAGAACTGTGTATTTCTACTCTTACCCAGAGGGTTTGTGATTCCTTACAGGGCATTTAATAGCTGATTGTAAATTTTTGTCAGATAATTTCAATATCAGCATCAACCCAGTGTTGGCATCTGTGAATAACCTTTTCCAATATGAGTTAAGTTTTCCTAGTTTCAGGATGTTGATTAACTTGGGACTCTCATCTGTTCTTTGTGAGTATTATAAAATGACACTCTGGATACTTTTTCAATGATGTAGAAAATGTTGACATTTTTATTTTGGTAACCAGCAAACTGGTTGGTCTCAATGAAAAAATTATAACCCACCTTCTGTAGTTTATAATTCCAAAGTGAAATCCAATGCCTCTTGCTCTGCTATTTAGACACATTCCATGTGCAAGGTGGCTTCGCTGTTAGTTTGCTTCTCCATGCACTGTGTGGTAAGGATAGGAGCTACAAAAACACAGCTCAGAGTTATCCCAAGAGTTCATAAACAGTTTTATAAGATTGCTTTTCTAAGCCTGAAGGTATTCCGCATATCATTGATTTTGTTTGTTATTGTTTGTTTTTTTGTCCCTCTGAGACTTACCCTTTCTGTCCTCCACTTTAGCAGCAGGCTTACATTTATTTCCCTGTTCTTGTGTGCATTTTCCTGACTGTATCTGCACCTGGGCTATATTATGATGCAATGGAGATACTCCGAAATGCACCAGAAGGTTTACCCTACCCTCTATGGTCTCAGTCTGCTCATCTGAGGGGGAAACTGTCCTGCCCCAGAATGCTGGCTTTCTCCAGTTCCCACTGGACTGATATTCATTTACTCTGGGATTGCCAAGCAAAAGTATTCAGAAAAGAAGCAGTGAACCAAAGCAAGCAAAATAAGAAATAAGGCTTAGGTGGACTCACTGTGAAATGTCTCTCCCTTCCCTAGAGCTGGAACTGCATGGCTTCTCTTATAGCTCTTTCTGGTTTATGCTGAGGATTGGAGAGGAAAACTGTAGAGCCATCACAGGTTAAATGATCCATTGCATTCTCATATTTCTTCTTACCTGGTGTTCTGCTACCAACTCTTTCTAGTTTTGAAATAGTTATGCATTTCAAACAGTTCAACATGTTTGAGAAAATAAAAGGCTGAAGAGACACAATACTTCTCAGCTAGTCTATCTTACCTGGAACTTGCAGAAAATTAAATGAATTTCTAGTTGTTCTGTGAATTGATGGGCTGATTTCTTTTAAACTACTTGATATTGTTCTAAGCGTAGAATCACAGTTTGTACTAATATAAGAATGAGTGATCAATGGCAAACTTGCACAGCTGTGAGAGAGATGACCCAGCAGACACCATCTGCATGTCACGTGTCCAAAATCAGGATTCTCCTTACTGTCATTATAAATATCTAAGACTCTAGTCAAAGCTTATAGTCACCTTGCATGTAAGGCAAGAAATAAGGGCTCCAAAAGGGAATGCTCACAGAATTAGACTTCAAACAATAAAAGAAATCTGTGCAGAAATTTCCACAGCTCCCTTTCCTGGGGCTGTTGGAGGAGATGGCTCTGAAATATTCCAAAACAAATTTCTAAAATTCTTCACCAGGGCTATGTGCCCATGGCCCACTATCACTCCTTGGTGGACTTTCAGTCTTGCCCTTTGCCTTGCCTTTCCTCTAGTATTTCCTGAGAACACTTTGCAAATAATCTATTATTCACAAAACCTTCCCTGGGGTTGGACTGGGGGTTCAAACAGTGAACAGTACAGTGTGCATAGCCTTTAAAGAATCATTCCATAGAATTTCAAAGTAAACCTTAATTACAATTATACTATGAATAATTTTGATAAACATAGTGAGAAGTTGGGAAAGTTACTCCTTGACAGATCATAAAATATCTCAATGAGGATGATGATCTTATAGCTAAATAAAATATGTAATTTGAATAGTATGAAAATGCATGAATTCTGTTATATTAATATCTTGGTATATTTACGTATGATGTCAATATGTTAAAAAAAGATGCTGTTTAATTATAGATATATTAATGATGGAATTCCCATTTGGCATAAAAGAACCTGAGATTTGATTCTAGCTTTATGATAGCAGAACTACAAAATGACACTGAGTAGCACAGAATCCAGTGGCTTGGGAGTGATGTGACATGTCCAGCTCTGTGACCTTGCACAAGTTCCAATATTCATTTTATTCACACACAAATCTCGAGCCTTGGACTTAGGCTTTCTTGGTCTTCCTCCAAGGATTTCTGAAGAGTTTGTGCCTAGCTTGCTGTTGGTAAATGGCAATGTAAATATGAATATGAATGAATGTGAAGGTGTGTGACCTCTAGGAGATGCTAAACAAGGCGATTACTAAACACGTAAAAACTCTTTTTTGTTGTGAGTCCTTCTCTAAAGGTAATGCTTTCACAGAATTATCCAGAAAAAAGAACTAGAGAAGAATACTGCTGGTAAAGTGCATATAAGAAGAAAGAATGTAAGAAAAAAAAACAAGGAAATTCAAAAGAAAAAAAATGAAAATTGTGCGATGTATTTTTATGAATAGTTCCTTTGGCTTATTTGCACTGATTCGATATAGAAAGTCCTCCAAGCCAGTAGCAGTGCAGAAGGGACTCAGTCATAGACAAGAAGACAAGGAAGCATTTTCCTTCCAACGAGCGAATAGGATGTACACCTGTTAAAATAATCAGCATCTGCTAAATATTCTAGGGGCAAGGGTAGAGAACAAAAGTAAATACACTTGCTGGATTGTCACACAAAAGGGCAATCTGCACAGAGCAGACAATTACAATGGTCCAAGAAGGGAACAGGTGGGCCCCATTGGAGGGAGAGAAAGAAGCCACTGTGACTTCCTCCCGGGGACAGAAGAGCAAATTAAACATAAAAATTCACGTACTGTGGAGCCGGAGGAAGACAGGGGCTGCTCAAGAAGACCTTGTTATTCAGATGTGATTCCAGCTCCCAGTGGGGAGTCAGTGGAGTATGTTATGAGGAGCCTGGAAATTACTAGATGTTTAAAGGCTCACTCTGCATGCTGCGAACAGAAAGGGATTGTAACTCTTTCTGTTTAATTAGAGTCTACTGAGTGGCTGCTGTGTCAGGTGCTTTGTTGGGTGCATCACGGTGAAGCAGAAGTTTGATCAGATAATCACGATTAAGATTAAGGAGGGCTATTTGAAAGATGTAAATAATTAACTCTAGAAACAACTTTCTTCTTCAGTGATATGTATGTATGTTTGTGTGTTTGTGTGAAAGGGAGGGGAGGTGAGCGAGAGAGACAGAGA
>NW_004524609.1:9579502-9587868 GCF_000260255.1 Octodon degus | reverse complement strand
ACACCCTGTAGACCCCTTCCCTAAAAAATACAAATAATAATAATAATAATAATAATAATAATAATAATAACAGTAGATATTATTCTAAATTTCTACTAGTAGAATCACATGGACCCTAAGTGGGATTATTTCGAGTGTTTTCAGTTATTTAACTGATGACCCAGAATGAGAAATGCCTTTCATTTTTCCGTGAGGACAGGTAGACCTCTATATGCTACAGTATGTCTAAAGCAAAGTTTCATGTGGTAGTTCTGATCCTTACTATATACAAGACAAGGTAATCTTCAAAGCTTTATTCATCCAGTATCTTATTAATATTATTTTAAATGCTAATTTAAGTTAATTAAATTAATGGACTGCATCCCATGGTTTGAAAAATGTGGTGAAAATGTTTGCCCCAGATCATCCAGCGAGAAAACTCTTTCTGGGCTCACTCGTATCTGGTGTTCTTTCCACAATCCCTACCTTTTCTGGTCTTTCCTCTTACGCATGTGAATCCACAATGCAAGGCTCACACTGCCCTGGACCATGTTTATCTTTCTTAGGCACCATAAAGCATTTCAATTCCATCCCTCAAAGCAAATAAGAACGTTGTAGTGATTTCTGAGTCTGCCCCTGAATCTTCACTCTAGGACTTCAACAACAGATCTTTGTTCAGCGGTGCAATAAGCCTCATTGTCTTCTGCTGCTGTTCCTGGAACCCTAGCAGTCTTGTAAATGAGCTTGGAGGAAACCATCTCTCCCAGATAACTTAGCTTCCTTCTCTTAATGTCCTCAAACCCACTCTAGAATTTTATGAAGCATCTTTCTTGTCGTTCTCTGAAAACACCGCTGTGTACCTACCACAGGCGTGTTGCTTGTGGTGTTCTGTTGCTATGAGTATGTCAACACAACACATCACTACTGATGAGGTGTGAGTGATGCCACAGCTTCCTCTGTGCAGGAGAAGTTGGTTAATTTGGTTAAAATTGTGATTAATAGAAATTTCACAACATGAAGTCATGCAAGGATGATACCAGCCCCGAGGTATGAAGACATCAGCAATGCGATTCAATGCATATGAGTTTATTAAACTCAAAACAATATTTTTTTCTGTTTAAATGTTTAGATGTTGCACAACATGAAAAAAGACAGTAAGAAATAAAGCATGGATAGATATAGAAGGCTGTAAAAGTTTTGCACGAAATTTTTTGTCAAAGTAAACAATATCTACAAAAACTGAACAGAAGTAATGAAATGTGTTAATTTTTTGCCCAGATTGTCTCAGTTAAATTCGTTTGCTTAAAGATGATGGTGGGAGAGGGGGTGCTGAATCATTTACTGGCAGATATATTAAAGCAAAATTCAAATTATTGTCCTCAAATTCTCCTTAACTTTTTTTTTTTTAATGTGTTTAGTACTGGGTCTCACTACATAATGATCCTCCTGTTTTCAGCCTCTCAAGTGCTGAGATTACAGGCATACACCACCACACCCAGTCTCAGTCAGCGTCTCAGCATGCCCTTGGGGTGGAGTTGGCACAGCACTCCGGGGATTGAACCCTGGTCCCTGCACCTGCCTAAACAGGTGCTTTAATCTGCTGAGCTATCTTGCCTGCCCTTCCTTTTAACTCTCTTAAAATGCGACTATTATAGGTTGATTTTATTTTCTAGGTAGTATGCTCAGATAGCAGAGATTATAAACCTTATCACACGACTATTATTTATTTAACAAGCCTTTTATAATTAAATATACAAATACAAGTTTAAAAAAATCTTTACTTGGGAAAAGAAAAGTTTTAACAGTTGCATTTCCTGATGTCTAGTTTTAAAATATTTGAGAAACATCCTCAACAAAGGAGTATCTTACCATTCGTTAGAAAGGAAAGAATACCGATTTTTGAGGCTTCCAAAAATAGGCTTTCTGTACAGATTTCTGAGATGACATTGCTCAGATAATTTTCAGAATGCTTTGATGTGCTCAGTCCAGAATTCTAGGAACTCCTTTTATTCTAGAAGCAGATGTGTTTCATGAAAGTAGAGGTCTTAATGCCTCCCACCCCATTCCCTCGGAATTCACCAGGCCACAAATAGATTAAGAAAAATCATATTTTTGTTACTGTTTGAATTAAATGCAGTTAACACTACTATTTATTATTGATGAATATACACGGGAGACCTTTCTGTTTTGTTGAAATCTATCTCTGCCTAGCAACCTTTGGGATGCATATTCAAAAACTGAAAGGAAACATTTTTAAAGTGGTGCTACATCTCTTACTCTCAGAACTCAGGAACAAATACATGTACAGAATTTATTAAAATATATCTTCCTTTGTACCCACATTACAATTGGTCAATAAGTTATGCAACCAGAACCACCCAGGAGGGTCATATTTGAGTATGATTCTCACTTAATAAGGCCTGACAAAAGCAGTAGCAAGGGGCCAGGGACATATAGCTCTACAGCATAAGCACCTGCCTGGCAAGTGCAAGGTCCCGAGTTCAATCCCTGGTACTGGGAAAACAAAACAACAGTAGTAAGAAATATGAATTGATTTTGTGTGTGGAGTCAAGGCCTACAAACTTCTCAAGGGAACATGACCCATTCCTGGCTCACAGGCAGTAGTAAAGGAGCTACTCGTGGGATATCAGAAACATTGGCTAAATTTGTAGACCTCAAGAAAACCACCCAAATTCATGAGTGCTGCGATGAAATTTGGTGGAACAAATGCTCCGCACCAGGTTTCATAGCCTCGGGACAGAAAAGCAAGGCAGCCAGGCTCTTCAACGTGTAACGAAGATTAGTTTTGAAACTGTTCAGAGAGAAGTAAATCCTGCAGCGTTAGCATTTGCTCAGCTCAAATCTATGGCTCTAAATTTGCAGAGAAAATTCAAGGAGACTTATGTGTTTAGTTTATATTTTTACTGCAGGCCAAAAGTAAAAAGAGCAGACTATCTTTGAAAGACAGATTATCTTTGGATCTTTGCTTATGTCCGCAGGAACCTATTGAGAAGCGAGCGTGAGAGAAAGTCAGATAAATGGTCAAATAATCCAACATTTCAGGAAAGGTCAAGCAGATTACTAAGTGGTATTGCAGAGAAGGACTGAATTTGATTTTTCAATTGTCTGCTTTTTTTTTATAGCTGTCTTTTATAGGAAGAAGGAGATTCTTGTGAACAATGAAAGGCAACCCAAATGCATCTCCTTTTTCTAGTGTCTTAACCAATTTAGAATCTGATTCATCAGTCCTATTTCAATTTCCAAACCAAATTTCATAGAGCTATGTATGGACAGAGGTACATATATGCATACACATGATGTGAGTATAGTAGTCATTAATTTATAGTTTATTAATTAGTTAAAACGAGTTCATGTTAGTATCTTTGATATGTCCTTATATTTGTATGAATTGCCATTTCCTAAATCTCTTGAAAATTATCCTGTACCAGTGAGATTCTGTTTGCTTTCCATTATCTTTAGCATAAATAAAGATCCAGCTTCTATAAGCAATGCTAAATAAATAAAATGGGCCAGCATCCTGATTTTCATGAGTTAAGGAGCCTTCATACCTGATCACATCTTAAACCAGATAAGGGCCAGCCAAATAGCTCATTGGATTAAAGAGCCTTCAAGCAGGCGCAGGGGCCAGGGGTTCAATCCTCAGGCCTGCCATTCTGGCCCTGTCCCAGGGGCACTCTGAGATGGCAATTGAGAGTAGGTGTGGTGGTACGTGCCTATAATCCCAGCTCTTTGGAGGCTGTAAACAGGAGAATCACTATAAGTGCGATCTAGTAGTGAGACCTTGAACACCCTGTAGACCCTTCCGTAAAATACAAAATAAATAAATAAATAAATCAGATAATTAGTTTTACTAAAAATGTTTTCTAAGTGTCCTTAGGGTAAGTTGTACGTGAGTCAGAGAGACCAGAGAACTTCTCTGCAGGCTTGTGTCCTTCTTTCATGTCACCCACTCCAGTGGTTGTCTTGGAACATAGAGGAATTTTCATTTTTTGTAAGTCATTCTGATTTTCCTTTCTGATAATGTTTTGTTGTTATTGTTGTTGTTTTTCCAGTACCGGGGATTGAACATAGGACCTTGTACTTGCCAGACAGAAAACAGTAGCATTTAAAACACAAAAGTTTGCTCATATCCTTCCAGAATTTCCCTGTACACTTAGAGTTAAGATTCTAATTCTGGGCTTTCTTTTGTCCCTCACCTCCTATACCGGTGTTCCTGACTGTGTCCTAGCTGGTCCCTCTACAAAGTACTGCTATGCTTGCAGTTGTATTGGTCTTTTTTTCTTTCTTTCTTTCTTTCTTTCTTTCTTTCTTTCTTTCTTTCTGAACCAGGGAATGAACTCAGGCCCTTACACTTGTCAGGGAAATGCTTATTCTACTGAGCCATCTCCCTGGCTGGTATTTCTTTTTTACCTTTCTGGACTGTATATTTGCAGCTGTAACAAATAATCACAAACTACTGGTGCTAAAAAAAAAAAAAAAACCAACATAGATTTATTTATTTTACATTTCCATAGATTATAGAGATTCCAGCATAGACTTCATTTGTTCACATCTAGGTTTCATCAGGGCTGTGTTCCCTTCTGGTATCCCGAGAGGAAAATGACATTCTTTACTTTTATTTCTTTTAGTTATAATTTTCTTTTATTTTGAAGAGTAAAAACAAAAGAACAGAAATCAGAAACAGTGTGACATACAATAATACATATATTACAGATTTTCAAAAAGAGAATACCTGATTAACAGTGATTGATATAGTATCTATTTTTTTGGGCGGGGGGGCTGGGGAGATGGCTCAGTAGATATAGCATCTATTTTTATCATCGTATCTGTTGCTCAGATTAAAAGATATAGCTATATAAGATGGGATATATAATTTAATATTACCATATGCTTTCAAGAAATCTTAAATTTTTGCTCTTGACTCCCATTTTTTAAAATTATTTTTTTAAAAGAAATTATTTAAAGACAGTATAGTAATAATTGATATGACATCAGAAATGATACACATTTAGAAGACCAAGATGACAGGTATTTCAAGCATGGTTTTAGTATTACACATTGCTGTCCTCAATGAAGTTGCTTAGTTTACAAATAACAACATAGAAAGTTAGTCAGGGTGAGAATTCTACCATTAACTGCTATTATAGAAACTGGATGGAAATTCTTAGGACAATTGTCTTATCCAACTTGTATACATATACATGTATAGCTTTTCCCCTACCCAATTTACTAATTTTTCTCCTTTCTCTCTCTTTGTTGTTTAATCCTTAAGTTCTACTTCTTTCCATTTAACTGTATCTGTTATACTTTCCAGCTTTTATTTCTTCTTTTGAATTCTTATACTAGGGAGACAATGTGATATTTACCTGTGTGGGTTTGCTTTATTTCAGTTATGAGTATAGCCTTAACTTGCTTCCACTTATTTATGAAGGATTTGAGTTTGTTTTTCTTTATAGCTGAGTAATACTCCATTTTATAAAAATGCCATATCTTTTTCATCCATTCTTCAGGTGATGGGCATTTTGGTTGTTTCCAAGTTTTGGCTATCACAAATTGTGCTTTCTGGACCAAAACTCAGGCACCCGAGTGTGTGAGACCCTCTACTAGGCCCTCGGGACACCTCCAACCCTCTGAAGCCCCTGCCACCACGCCCTCTGAGTGAGCAAGAACTTCTGCAATATTCTTGGGTCCCCTAGATCCAGCCCAAGCCCAGACCTGGCTAGTGTGTGGGAGAGCTTCTGTACTCCCCTGTGCCCCCTGGGCCAGGGGCACCACAGGTGGTTCACTTCCAAGGGCTGCAGCAGGAAGGAGCTAAACCCTTCTAGCAACAGCTAGACCCAAGCCAGGCATTAATGGATAAACTCAAACTTAATAGACATGCACCTGAATTTCAGTAGGTGGTAAGGTTATAATGGCACCAAAGCTCTACACCAAAGGTCAGTGTTATGTGAAATGACAAAGACAAGGAGTAAAATGCAATCTCAGACCTTGAGCCCACCCAGAACAAATGCAGAGAACACTAGCACAACTGAAATGAACGAATTAATAGTATTGGAAGCAAAGAAAGAACAGCAGAAAGATATGGAGGAACTCAGAGCAGAATTAATTCCTGAAATAAAAAAAAAAAACCTCTAAACTCATAGCATCTGAAGTAAAGACTCAAATACAGAAAAATATGGGGGAAACCCAATGCCCACCCAGAACAACTGCAGGGGATGTTAGCTCAGGTGAAATGTATGAATTAACAGCATTGGCAGAAAAGAAACAAAAGCAGAAAGGTATAGAAGAACTCAGAGCAGAATTAATTTCTGGAAAAAAAAAGAAATCTCTGAATTCATAGCATCTGAAGTAAAGAATTGAATACAGAAACATATGTAGGAAACCCAATCTGAAAAAGCTTTTCAGTAAAACAATAACTGCCTCTAAAGAAGACATTGATTAAAAAAAAATAGAGGACATTAGAAAAATGACAGATTCCTTGAATGAGCAATACAGGAAACAAACAGCATGAAGCAGAGTGAGAGAAATATAGAGGAACTTAAAATCTCAATCACAAGCCTGCAAAACCATTTGAGTGAAAGTGAAGACAGAGTTTCAGATCTTGAAGACGCTGGTGCAGTTAGTGAAAAGGTAAGAAAGAATCTCTTAAAAACAACTAGGATGCAAGAAAAAATAATCCATCACCTGCAAGACGATGCAAAGATGAACCATGTGAGACAAATAGGCATCAATGAGAAAGATGGAATCAATACAAATGATATCAAAAGAATATAGGCAGAAGTAATAGCAGAAAACTTCCCAAATATGAGGAAACAATCTGACATTCAGGTAACTGAAGCATACAGAATGCCAAATGACTTCAACCCAATTAAAAACACACAGAGACATATAATAGTCAAGATCCCAGAAATTCAGCACAAGAATAATATACTGAAAGCTGCTAGAGAAAAGAAGTAGATCACAGTCAAAGGAAACCCATCAGAATTATGACCAATTTCTCTTCACAAACCATGAAGGCAAGAAGAGCACGGAGCAGAGTACTTCAAGTCCTCCATGAAAACAAATTTGAGCCCAGACTACTATGCCCTACAAAATTTTCTTTCAAGTTTGATGGAGAAGTTAAATATTTCCAAGACAAAGAACAACTAAAGAATTTCGTGATGACAAAGCCAACCCCACATAGACCACTGAAAGATGTTCTAGAGAGGGATCAAAATGATCAGAACTGCATGAACAAGAACAGAAGGAACCCACTAAATAGGGCAAACAGTTAAACACAGGACAAAAAGGAGACAACAACAGCAGGTAAATAACATCATACATAAGTCAACACATCTCAATTATAACTATTCATGTAAATGGACTCAATTCACCAATTAAGAGAAATAGACTTCCATGGTGGATTAGGAAACAAAATCCAACAATATGTTGTATGCAAGAAAACACACATAACTCATAAAGAAATGCATAGGGTGAAAGCCAAAGGATGGAAAACAATACTACCTACCCGAGTACCTCAGAAAAAAACAGGGGTAGCAATCCTGTTTTCAGACAGTCTCAACTTCAAACCAAGAATGATCAAATGAAATAAGTAGGCCATTCTATACTGGTTAGGGGAAAAATTCAAGAGGAAGAGGTAACACTCATAAATATGTATGCACCAAACACGGGAGCACCCAACTATATAAAGCAAATCTTAATGGACATGAAAAATCTAATATCCAATACCACAATTTTAACAGGAGACCTTAACACCCCCTTATCTCAAAAAGATAGGTCAACCAGACAAAAAAATTAACAAAGTAGCTGAACTGAACCAGAGCTTGGAACAAATGGACTTGGTGACATATAGAGATTGTTCCACCTAAACACAGCTGAATGCACATTTTTTTTTCAGTTGCACATGGGTCATTTTCTAAAATAGACCACATATTAGCCCATAGATCATGCTGAAGTGTATGCAAGAAAACAGAAATTATCCCAGGCATGTTATCTGACCACAGTGTAATTAAACTGGAAATAAATGACAAAAGAAACCAAGAAAAACCCTTAAATACATGGAAATTAAACAACATCCTACTCAGCAGTCAATGGATCACAGATGAAATTAAACAAGAAGTTAAACAAAATCTGTCATTCAACCACAACTTATGGGAGTTTCTGGGATGTGATAAAAGCAGTTTTCACAGGGAAATTCATAGGTGCGAACTCACACATTAGGAAAACAGAACGGGACCAAATAAACATCCTAATGCTGCACCTCTATCATCTAGAAAAGGAAGAACAAACCAAACCCAGAGCCCAAAGATGGGAAGAAATCATAAAGATTGGAGCAGAAATTAATTCAATTGAGATGAAAAAAAAAA
>NW_004524609.1:9576664-9578174 GCF_000260255.1 Octodon degus | reverse complement strand
ATCTTTTCATGGAAAATTACGGTATTCTGAAGAAAGAGATCATAGAGGATTTCAGAAAATGGAAAGATATTCCATTCTGTTGGATAGAAAGAACCAAAATCTTGAAGATGGCCATACTCCCAAAATTGTTATACAGATTGAATGCAGTGCCTATCAAACTACTACCAACATACCTCACAGACCTAGTGAAATCGTTCCTAAAATTTATTTAGAACCAGAAAAGACCTAGAATAGCAAAGGTAATCCTGGGCAAGACAGACATTGCAGGAGGCATTACAATTCCTGACTTGAAATTATACTACAAAGCTCCTGTGATAAAATCAGCATGGTATTGACACCAAAATAGACCTGAGGATCAATGGAATAGATTAGAAGATGCAGAGGCCTCTACGAACACACTCAGCCACTTGATCTTTGACAAAGGGGCCAAACATGCTTACTGGAAAAAAAGATAGCCTCTTTAACAAATGGTGCTGGAAAAACTGGTTCTCTATATGCTGAAAACTAAAATCATGAATAAAAATAAATCAAAAGAGTAACACTTGAAAGAATTAACAACTATGACCATTTCTTATTGAGAAGTTTTCACACATCAAAAGAAATTACCAACAAAGTGAAAAGACAACCCACAAATTTCAAAAACATCTTGACTGATAAGCACTCAGAAAAGGTCTGCTGTCTAGAATTTATAAAGAACTAAAAAACATTAGGACCCCCAAATTTAAAGACTCAATCCAGAAATGGGCATCCGAGATGAACACATGCTTCTCAGAGGATGAAATTAAAGAAGCAAATAAATATATGAAAAACTGTTCCACATCACTAGCCATCCATGAAATGCAAATTAAAAAGTTAAAAACACTGAGATACCATCTCACCCCAGAAAGAATGGCTATCATGAAGAAATCAACCAACAACAAATGTTGAAGAGGCTGTGGGGAAAAGGGAACCCTTCTTCACTGCTGATGGGAATGTAGACTGGTAAACCATTGTAGAAATCAGTGTGGAGACTCCTTAAGAAACTAGGACTGGAAATCCCATTCAAGCCATCTATCCCCATTCTGGGAATCTTCCTGGAGGAGCTGAAAAAGTCATATCATAGTGATATATGTGTACTTATGTTTATAGGAGCACAATTTATGATAGCCAAATATTGGAAACAACCAAGATGCCCGTCACATGCAGAATGATTGAAAAAGATGCAGTATTTTTATAAAATGGAGTATTACTCAGCTATAAAGAATGATAAATTTGCAGCATTTATTACTTAAGTGGATGTCACTTGAAAATATTCTTATAAGTGAAATAAACAGGACCCACATGTGTAAATATCATATAGTCTTCCTAATATAAAACTCAAAAGAAGAAATATAAATAGAAAGGTATTACACAATTAAAAAGAAAGCAAGAACTTGAGGACTGGACAATGAAGAGAGGGCAAGGAGAAAAGCTGGGAAACAGGACAGGGAGAAAGCCATACATTTATATGCACAAGATGGGCAAGGCAATG
>NW_004524609.1:9567748-9575424 GCF_000260255.1 Octodon degus | reverse complement strand
AAAAAAAAAAAAAAAAAGAAACAAAGAAAGAAACAAAGAAAAAGAAAAAGAAAAAGAAAAAAGTACACAAAATAGTGACAGGAAAAAAAACAATAGTAGAAATGATACAGAATTTCACTAAACAAAGTCATAGGAATTTGATCATGGTTGGTATATTCCATGATACTATCATTAAATTGCCTGCTCAGGCTACCAGACATAAATGCTCAAGAGTCATTTAAAGAAAAAACAAAAACAGAAAAATTGTGAGAAATTCAAAAGAATGAAAAAAAGGGGAATAAAAAACAAAAACATTAAGCATTAGCTGCTCCTTCCAAAAGACTAGCAAAAATTGACAGAATTGCCAAACTACTCTGCCTATATGCCTAAATATATCTTTTTGCCTTCTTTCATTGGTCTTTTTCCTCATCCTCATTTTTCATTTCCATTGAACAAATTCTTTCCCTTTCCCAGTATCTATTGTCCCTTTTAGATTTTAATTACTAGGTTCACACATTAGTGAGACAATATGATGTTTGCACATGTGAGTCTCATTTATTTCACTTACCAATATAATCTCTAGCTGCATCCGTTCGTCTACAAAAGCTTCAAATTTATCTTTTTCTATAACTGAGTAATACACTGCTTTGTGTAAAAACACCATATTTTTCATATCCATTCCTCAAGTGATGGGCATTTGGGTGCGCATATGTCACTGTGGTATGATGATTTTAGTTCTTTGGGGAAAATATCTAGGAGGGGAATAGCTGGCTTGAGTGGAACCTCCAAATCCTAGCTTTTTGAGGAATCCCTATACTGGTTTCCATAATGGGTGCACCAGCCTGCACTCCTACCAACAGTGGAGAAATGTTCCTTTTCCCCACAGCCTCTTTAGCATTTGTTATTGGTTGATGTCTTGACGGTAACCAACCTTTCTAGCATAAGATATTATTATTTTCAAATTTTTTTATTGTATTTAAATGTGCACAGGGCTGGCCAAATAGCTCAGCAAATTAAAGCACCTGTAAGCAGGTGCAGGGGCTGAGAGTTCAATCCCCAGGCCTGCAGTGCAGACCCTGCCCCCAGGGCGTGCTGAGATAGCAATTGAGACTGGGAGGCTGTCAACAGGAGAATGACTATGAGTCCACTCTAATAGTGAGACCCTGAACACCCTGTAGACTCTTCCTCAAAATCCAGAAAATAAAACAACAAAAATAACATGAACAGATGTAAGAGAAATATTGCACGGACCCTGATGAATCCACCATTCTCTTTAGTAATCATCAACATCTTACCAACCTGGTTTCAACTATCTTCCCCAAATTGTAACTCATTATATTTTTTCCTTGACTATTTAAAGCAAAGCCATGCTATGTCCCCCCAAAATTTTCTACTTCTTTCTAATTAATAAAAAATGCTACATTATTTATCTATTCATAGATAATTATTAATATGAATCTAGTCAAATCTTCATTTTTAACTGAACTGTAACCTGTGGAAATTGTTTAGATTCTGAAAAGACACTTATAAATTGACATCTTGAAGATAATCAGAGAAATTTGAATGTGTTCTCATTATTTGATAGTCTTATTTTATTTTTAGCAGTAACCCTCCCTTTACCTGTCACTGATCTGTACTAAATGCTGTCTTGAATAATAGTTGAATATTGCAAGATTTTTCTTCCAAATTTTTGTGCTAATCACAGTGAGTGCCTACAGTAAAGACAAATTAAGTTTAATCTGCACTATTAATCTTTGTACCATAATCTTCATAATTCTAGAAATAAACAAAACAGTAAGCCACCATTTAAAACAGTGCAGTTTCCTGGGCCAACTCAATGTGAGTGCTGATACCAAAGAGAGTAGAATGAAACAGAGACGAAAATCAGCACATTCCCCGCTCCTTTCCCTTGTTCTCCTTTTCTTCCTTCTTTTCATGGATATGAACTAGTTTCAGGTTTGCTTAACTACTGTAATACACATAAGAAGTGACATTGTTCATATTTGTTAGATTTTTCCACCCTTTTTGTAGTATGCAAAGTACTTTTCCTTTATCAATTTGCAGAAGAAATTGTCTTTCTCTTTTTTCTAGCCATCAATTTCTTATTGTATGTGTGAATATTAACAGTTTCTTGGATTGTCAAGGTGTTTCATTTGCTATAGAACACAATGCTGATGACTTTGAGAAAGGACATATATAGGCAGTGTAGATTACAATTACCAGGAATCAAATGAGTGGAGAAAACAGGCAAGGCATGTAGTAGAAATCAGTATTGTTTAATGGCTATTTCTTTGACTTTTGAAGTGAAAGAAAACTGGACATGATGTTTGGTATGCTTTTTCAATAATTATAAATCCTGGTGAAGATTGGAGTCACGAGAGACAAAGGAAAATTTTGCATAGAAATTTGCATAAATCTTTGCATAGGAATGGGATGGGGTAAAAGCACTAAGACACAATTGAAAGGAAATTGTACAAGGGGACTGATTCTAAAGAATAAATTGTTGCCAGGTGTGGCGGTGCATTACTATAATCCCCGCACTAGGGAGGCTGAGGCAAGAGGATCGTTTAGAGTTCAAGACCAGCCTGGGCTACAAAGTGAGCTTAAGGCAGTCTGAACAGCATAGTGAGATCCTGCTTCCAAAAGAACAAATAAATAAACAAACAAACAAGTTGTTAAGGCAATGATACTGAAAATTTGAAATGGTGGCAAACAGTTGTATGGTCTTTTTATTTTAGCCATATCACATGACTCAAACATGTCCGAGTAACTACTTTGAAATTAACAATACACAGTGCAATCACAATTGTTATTCTCTGAGTTAATTATGAAACTTTGTTCTACTTTTCATAAAATAAAAATGTAATGAAAACAGGAATTGTTTTTTGGCAGTGATGAATTAGAAAAACATAAGGAGTCTGCGGAGCCCAAAATCATGCTGAATTTGAAGATCAAACCCAGTGAGAATGGGAGACAGCAAAGCCACAAAGGAGGATATTAAGGAAGGACTTAAACATGGCAATGTCACAGGTCATTTATGGAAGCAAGGAAATTGTTAAAAATGGTAAAGATGAAGTGTAACTGAGGCTATAAGCTTAAGGATATTAAAACTAGCACACTGCATAAATCATTTACAAGAATATGGATGCTACCTAATAAAAGATAAGTGGTGAGAAATTTTCAGTGAGAATAAAGTGAGAACATTATCCACAAAGAACATTTGCTAAGTGCTCAAAAAGAAAAGTTGAAAGAGGTATACATGAATAATTTGAGTTTTGAAGAAAAAAAACAGTTCTATCTCTTTTTACTTTTTTCCATAATAGGTAAGGAGAGGATCAGAGTTGCAGGTAGGAGAATAAGAGAAAATATGCCCTGACTTTGGACTATGTATATTTTATTGCATTGTATATAGCAGGTGTAAGTATAAGCCAAGAGCTGAATTAAAAATGGGGTGCTCAGAAGATTCATGCTTCTAAGAAAATTCGTTGTTTATATTGAAACGAGGGTGTCAGAATTTAGGAAGTTTACAAGTTACATGGTTCAAATCCTTATTCTTCTTGTGTCATCTGGTGAAAACTGCTTTGCCCCTGAACCTTGCTAACTATTCATGAAAAAAGGAGTGATGATAACATTCCTTCCATGTAAAATACTTACCCTGGAGCTGGGCATTTAATTAGTTCTCTGTAATTGTTAAGTAATATCCACAGAGTATAAAGGAGTTCAGCAGGGAGTCAATAAGAACTACAGATTAAAGGGAGCCATCGAGATAGCTCAGCAGACTAAAGTGCTTGCTTAAGCAAGCTGAGGCAAGTGCAGGGAGCATGGTTCGATCCTCAGCATCCCATACCATGCCAACCCTGCCCCCACAGCAGGCTGAGCTAGCCAGAATTCTGGAGTAGTGGTTCATGTCTTAATCCCAGTGCTGGGAGGTTGAATGCAGGAAGAGCACCATGATTCTGAGCTGTGTAGTGAGAACCTGCAATAACCAAATACATTTTTTAAAGAAGAAGAAATATAGATGAATGTAGGAAAAAGAATCAGTGGGGAACAGAGGAATATTCTAGAAAGAGAGAATATGGGCCAGAGTTGAGCAATAGCACTAAGGATGTGTTTGAGTGGGAGGCTGAAAGAAATATTTTGGAGATAAAAGCAAAAGAACTTGGCAAATGTTTTGGTGTGGGTATATGAGAGTGGAGACACAATGGAAAACGTCCAGGCTTTGAGGTTTGGTTGCCAGGGTGATGATGACATTTGTATAAGTCAAAAATGTAAGAGGAAGCTTCACCTGGGAACGGCATAGAGAACCAGGGTTTAAGTTACAATGACTTACGAGTGTCAGATGAACATTCATGCGAAGATGTGCTTCAGAGAGTGAGAAAGATGCGGCCAGATGGAGAGTACGAGGGAGCCTGGCTAGAGCTTCTCCACGTCCATCTACCTCACCTGGGAATAACACGCATGAGCAAACGTGTGTGTCCCACAATATCCTGAACTGTTTGAGACCAGTTTGACGGTAGAATAGGGGCCGAGATGAAGGCACCATCTCTAGACCTCATTAAAATATATGCATCATTCCACTTTTACTTACTTCATCGCCACTCAACCAGCTCACAGCAAAGTACCCTGGAATGGCACAGTCAGAGAAGGAAGAGACCTGTGCTCCAGAGTCACATCTAGGAATACAGTCACCTTCGCTGCAAACTGTGAGAAAAACATACATAAACAAGCCTTCATTGCTTTCAACCAATGATATTTGGGAGTTTACTTCTTTCTATGCAGCCTAATATCAGTCATAAAAGAGTCAAAAATGGTGGCCCGTGCACGCATGTTTCCTCGGTTGAATTTTGTTTCACACACATATGTTGGCTGGGTCTGAACTGCCTGGGTGGAGGGAGAGGAGATGCTTTTCAAAGTGACTGTGTCTAGACTTCAAAGTAGATGTGTTGTTTGAAGCTATGGACAAAACTTGGGTAGAGTACCTGCATTTACTAACTAGAATTTTTAAAAACTGAGTCAGAGATAACATAAAGATGAAAAGCAGTGGAGAGGGAGAATAAAAGACAAGAAAATTTTGACTGGTCTTGGGGGTCCTCAGTGTCGAGTATTTTACATCAGCCCTTCTCAGATGTTGATCTGTGTGTGGAGCATCTGGCTGGTGCAGGAAACTGCAGATTCTCACGTAGTAGCTGTGCATGAGGCCAGAGGTCGTACCTTCCCACGACACGTTTCAGTCTCGGTGATGCTTCTACACTTCCAAACACATTTGGAGTTTGAAGACTTCAACACAGTCAATTAGGAATAGCAGAGAAGGAACTATTAGATTTCTCTAAGTGTGATGTCAGTGGTGACATTTGAAGGTGGGAAAGGAGAAAGCCAGATGGCATGGGATTTAAGTCTAAAGAGTATGTAGATAATGATGAAGCGGAGGCATAAATAGCAAACTATCCTTTCCTGAAAATTGAGCCTAAAGAGCAGAAAATCTAAAGGATAGAAGTACAACATAGCAGAAGGATTCTGATGAGGAAAATTATTAAATACACAAAACAATGGAGAATGAAAGAGAAGTACCTCCTTATCACTCAAGAAGGATACAACGTATTGTCTATATACAGTTAGAAAGACAGAATTAATTTTACTTTTTAAAATGTGTTTGGTACAGGGTCTGCAGGGCTTGCTGGGTCACACTACATATGTCAGACTCACAGTGATTCTCCTGTTTTCAGTCTCCCAAGCACTGGGATTACAGGCGCGCACCACCATACCCAGTCTCAATCGCCTTCTCAGTAGCCCTGGGGGCAGGACTAGCACAGTATGCTGGGGATCCAACACTAACCACTGCGCTTTGCCTAAGTAGGCACTTTAGTCTGCTGAGCTATCTGGTTGGCCCTTCAATTTTACTTTCTTAAGCTCAAAGATATAGTCAATAACCCTCCTATGAAACCTAAGAATATTCTATGATTGTGTTACTCCAATCTTCCATGCCATTTTCTTCTTTCTTGCTTTGTTGCATTTTTTTTTTAATGTATTTGGTACAGGGTCTCACTAGGCAGCTCAGACTCCTAGTGATTCTCCTGTTTTCAGTCTCCCCAGCACTGGGATTACAGGCATTTGCCACCATGCCCAGACTCAGTGGCTGGCTCACGGAGCCCAGGGATGGGGCCAGCATAGAATGTGGTACAGGGGTTTGAACCCTGGTCCCTGAGCTTGGCCAAGCAGGTGCTTAGTCTGCTGAGCTATCTTGCAGGCCCTCGCATAGTTGTTTTCTAGTACTTCATATCAATGAGGCTTTTTCCTACAAATTAGTTGCTGTGGTGGTTGCTTGTGGTGGTCTCTTGTGGTACACATTTGTATTTTGTCACTGGAACCAAATATCTGACATGCATGGTGTTAAAAAGAAAACGTTTAATGTGGCTGCTGGTACCAGCGGGTTCAGCCCATTGTCAGAGCACAAATGCAGAGCAAAGCTGCTGAACTCCTGGCCTACAGGAAGCAGAGAGGGCAGCAAAAAGCCAGAGAAAGGTGACAGGGAAGAGAGGAGATGAAGGATGCACTCTTCAAAGCCAGGACCTAGCGGCCTGTGTGACGCTGTGAGGCTTTAACCTCTAACACCTCATTCACCTCTGAGGTCATGAGCGATGAAACCAATGACAAGGTTAGTGCCCTCATGGTCTCAGACCCCCCAAAAGTCCAACCTCTGAACACATGGGCCTTTGGGAAAATTTTTCTTCTGAGCCATAGCAGATTTGGCTAGATTTATCCTCATGTCTCACAATTTCTTTTTTCACATGCCTGTTGATAGTCAATTCCTTTCAGGCAATGTCATTCCTGTTTAGTCTCATTACTCGAAATGTTGATTTACAGCCTAGAGATGATTGAGAGTTGTGGTAGAAATGGAAAACTCAGACTATCAAAAGCAAACCCAGTCAGTGGGTTAACTAAGTATAACAGACACAGTGAAGTTTGTGAAGTTCCCAGCGTTTTAAGTTCTGTATTGGAGCTGTTGCATGAACAGGGATGAGTGTGCGCTGATTTTTCAGTTGTTTGATTTCCAGGGCCATTCATGGAGTATGAATTTGGGTGTCAAATCACCATTAGGATCAGGTGTGCGCTATGAACTCTCAGAGGACAGCTTTCTCCTCCCTTTCCTTCCAGCCCAGTGCTAGTGACAAATCTGGTACTTTGTGTTATTTCCGTTTGCAGATAAACAGTTGTTGTCTATCAAAATCCCTCACTGAAGGAGTGATCTGTCAAAGGTTCTTATTTTCCTTGATAGTATTGGGTCTGATTTTCCAACTTGAATGAGGTAGGCTTTCTCTTCTTTTGCAATTTATTTATTAAACTCAGGTCCTCAGGATAGTACTTTAGAAAGATGGCTTAGCCTATGATTGCAGCTGGCATTTCATTTTTTGAGCTTTGCAGATTTTTTAAAAATTTTACTTAGTATTCTAGACATTTCATTTTGAAACTTATTATATGTCGCGAAATCTAGTGTTTATGTCATATAAATATGATTATATTAGAAATATTTCCAAGCAGGGTAGCCAGAAGTTTCTTTTAATTACCAATGCCTAATTACCCATTAAAACCCTAAGCATATAGAAAGTGTCAATTCTAGAGGATTTCTAAATAGATGAAATTTTACTCTATTTAGATTTTTGTCAACTAAACTCTACCATTATGACAGTGAATTTTTCCTT
>NW_004524609.1:9545256-9567449 GCF_000260255.1 Octodon degus | reverse complement strand
AAATATATTTGGCTTCAGTAACTACAGCACTCTCAAAAAATATTTCTATTGGTACTTTATTCTACTTCCCCAAGAGCAGACTGGCTAGGTCTGGTTTAGGTACTTTGTCATCTTTCAAATTTTTTAATATTTACATCATTCTACAAAAATTAAATAAAATTTAAGCAAAAACGTTGAGAAATCATGAGTATGTCATAGGCTAGAATCCAAGAACCATGGCAAACAAGGTTTCCAAGGTGAATGTCTTTCAAGGTTTGGAGAGTAAAATGATTTTAAATATTTGTGGCTCAGGTCGCTATCCAGAGGGCCAGTGTTGTACTTAAATGACACTTTGATTCAAGAATCTTTGGGAGAAAGAAAAAGGCAGAAAAATAGAAAAAGCTAGAAGCAAGTAGGCAGGAAGAAATAATAGTTGAAAACTTAGATGGGGGTGGCAATTGAACTATAACAAGCAGTAATTCATGTCTAGGAAATTACTTATTCATACCCAAACTTCTGGGATGACCTCGTGATATGGAACAATATTATATGGGTTCTAGAGGCAATCTATCTGACTACAATCCCAGCCATCACATTTACAAGCTTTGTGATATTTTGCAATGATCTTAACTTTTCTGAGCCTTCATTTCTCCATCTGAAGAATTAAATGAGATCCAAACATAAAATTCAGAGCGCAGGGGGCCGGGAAGATGGCTCAGCAGAATAAGCGCTTCCCTGGCAAGCACAAGGGCCTGAGTTCAATCCCTGGTTCTGAAAAAAATAAAATAAAATAAAATTCAGAGCACAGTACCTGGCATCTTGTCTGTGCTCAAATATAATTTACAATGATGATGACCATCATGATGATGGTGGAGATGATTCATAAGAGGCTAGCTAGAACCTGGCCAAGAAAGCTGGCAGGGAGATACAATTTGTTGGACCAATTATCACTCATTGAAGCATTCATCAACATTTAGTACACACTAGGTATCTAGAATGTGGGCAGAAAATAAAAACTAATGCATACATTCATAGACTTGCCAATGGAACAAAGATGATGCTACAAATGGGAAACTCTCTTGTGGGACTTTTGTGTAGGGAGGTGAGAAACAAGGCTTTTTCCCCAGGAAGAGGCTTTATTCCAGGAGTCAATGACTCAGCAGATTCAGAAGCAAAAGCTGAGTGCCAAACATGGCGGAGCTGAAGTCTTTTATACAATTTGTGCATCTCTGTCTCCCTTATATGAGCATCCGCTGACACTTTTGAGTCTGATGGGTGTACATGAACATCCTGCAGTCTGTCTTGGTATGATTTACGTTACAGAGTTACATCAGAGCTACACATGTGGGTACAGAGGCTGATATCATGACCTTGTAAGAAGCTCCCCCCTGGGGGCTGGAGGAACCCGATCACCTTCCGGCTTTGATGCTTGGACCCCATCCTATATTGCATCAACATTGTATCATCCTGGTTCAGAGGCTTATACTTCTATGACATCATGTGTGTGGTCATTTTTCTTTTAACCATTGCTTCAGTATAGTTGGAGACAGAATGTATAACCGAGGGAGCCAGAGAAGACAGGAAGAAAAGGGTGTAAATGCTTAGGGGCTCTTTGCCTCCCCAGAGAGTGGAAGATCATCCTCCAAGCAGTTCCTGAGGACCTGGTTGGAACACGAGCAATTTTCCTCATGGGACCTCCAATAGTCTCTATGACCTTTCCCTCAACATCTATTGTGGGTAGCAGCTGCTTAGGGTAAATTTCCCATAAACCCCTCTCTGAAGCAAGCAGAAAGCCAAGCAATTCTGACAGATGGTGGTGTGCATTTTGGTCTGTTTGGCTAACAAGTTAAGAGCTTTGGCAGTTGCATTAGTTATAATTTGCACAAACACTTGCATCTATTTACACAGTTCAGCATATCCATGGGGGTATGGTATCCCCAGAACCCATCCTCTAAACAGGTGGCTGGATGATAGTACTGGATGGTGTGTTCAAGGGACTATTAGATATCTTCCAATTGCCTATTTTCAGGGTACATCATTTTCCATGGAATTCCCTGCCCCTATACACTTGGACTCCCAGGTGTGCTTCCCTGGCAAGTGGGAGTATAAAGATGGGAGGACAGTCTCTAATAGGCAATACTGACCAGTTTGGGGCAAGTATACCATATGCAGCTCTCTCTATATCCAGTAGAGTCCATCTGGAGCCTACTGTTTACATTGGCATTGTCTCAGGCTCCCCTTAGATGAGAAAAATTGGACAATGGGTGAGGGTTTGTTTCAACGTGGTCAGCAGGGTAAGATCTACCATTGGCTCTTCAGGCTGTTGAGTTGTAGGATTTCACCCTGACATGTTGGGCACCCTACAGAGACACTGCACTACCCTGGGCAAGATGGTTTCTTCCACTTATTGAAGCCTTGAGAAGCCAGGGCCCTAAGGAAGAACTGGGGTGCACTGTGCCTACATAAATCTCATTGAGATCTAATTCTCTGATGTCCCATGGCACTGATCCTCTGTGTTGGTTCTCACATACACGACAGAGATCTCTAGAATCTGACCTGTAGCCTCTGCTGCACTAAACACAAGTATTTGGTTGTGGCTGTAATTGGAGAGGGAGGGACTACTTTATATTTTCTTATGGAATGAGTGAAAGCTGTGGTAAAATGTGGCCATTCTATCAGATGGTACTAATGGTACCCTTTTGGAACGTAGTACAGTCCCTGAGTCAATACCACATAGTCCAGATCTCCTGAATTAAAAGTAGTAAATTTTATTTTATATTTTATTTTAAAGAGTAAAAACAGAAGCAAAAACAAATGGCAGAAACAGGCAACATACAACAATAGATATCATACAGATTTTCAGAACAAGAATAGCAAATTAACAATGGTTGTTGAATTATCTATATTTATCATCAAACCAGTTGCTCAGATTAACAGATATGGTTGTGCAAGATTTCACAAATAGTTGAATATAAATGCTTGATTTTAAAGACAAGAAAAAGAAAAACACAATCAATAAGGTTACAGGTCTCTAATTCACAGCTAAGTGTGTCCACCCCCTTTTGAAGGAGTTCTATCTTAACTTTACCTTTTCAAATGGTCCACAAGCCACACAGATCCAATAGTGGCAAAAAAGCACAGCAGTCACTGTAACCAGCAGATTGGGTTTAGACCTGTCCAAATGTATTCTTATCATTGAGCCTGTATCCTTATTCCTACTCTAACCCCCCACATTTTAGGGCTATGGAAAGATTTCTCTCAATGACAGCACACACATCAAAATACCAATACTAGCAGTTGGGGATTTACAACTGGCATTCAGACTTAAATCATTCCTCAGTCCAGGAGTACTAGAGGTCATGACAGGTGGACTGATTTTCATGTTGGCAAATAGAACAGGTTGTTTTTTCGTGTGCGCAGATCCTTGCATCTTCTCTAAGCACAAGAAAAAAGTATGGTGAAGTCCAAGTAACTGCCTGGACTGACTTGATTAGGGGAACACACAGTCACATGATGGGGAACCCAGGTTCACCAATGGGGTCCAAAGCAAAAGCAACACCAGAAAAACATCCCATCCACAAGAGGGAAGTGAAAGCAGGCAGGTACTCTCGCACACTTCCAGTCGATTGAGGCACTATCTGCAAGGACTGGGGCAAAACAGCAAGGCGAGAGCCCCAGAGGTAGCTAAAAACAGAGGTGGTAGCATGCTGCAGATCACCACAGAAAGTTTGCAGTCCATGTGTGACATCAAGCAGCCGCAACCTCTGGCTTCTGTGTGCATAGACTAGGCAGCCACTAGAGTAGCGCAGGGATGCTGTCATGCAGTTGTGTTCTGGGAGTCACGTTCTGCTTCTTCCAAATTGTCAGCTTACGTGTTGCCAGCAAGTCAGGGCCCCACTCCCAGTCTCGAGCTGCGGTCTTACTGTGCTGTAGAGAGTCTGGGGGATGATCACTTCCACCTTTACTGTCTTGGGTAAATTGAGTAACAGCGAATGGGGGCTGCCGGAGGAGTTTCAGGGGCTCACATATCATTGTTTAGCCTACAGCTTGAAAGAGTGAATATTTGTGGTCCAACTCATGGCCAATCATTCTTTCACCCATTGATATAGGGTAGCTATAGCTGAACTGGATACTTGGATCTGTCCTCTCTGAAGAATGAGATTCTCAAACCCCTTTAAATCCCCCTTTATGCTGTTAATAAGAGGAGGAGCTACCCAGGAGAATTTTAAAATGGGAAAAGACCGACCAGATATCTCAGTGGACTAAAATGCCTGCTTAGGCAGGCGCAGGCACTGGGGATCGATCAGGTGCTGGCCCCACCCCTGGAGCATGCTGAGAGGGCAACTGAGACAGAATGTGCGTGGTGGTGCGGGCCTGTAATCCCCGCTCTTGGGAGGCTGAAATCAGGAGGATCACTACGAGTCTGATATGCGGAGTGAGACCCTGTAGACTCTGTACTAAACTACCTAAAAGGGGACCCTGTCTGCTTAGTGTGTCTAGAGTGAATTCTCATCAGAGATATTGGCAAAAGTTGGACCCAGTCCAGGATTGATTCCTGGATCAAATGGCTCAGCTGTTGTGTTAAAGTCTAGTTTATTCACTCCACTTTTGCTGAACTCTGGGGTCGGGATGCGCTAGGCAATTTCCAAGTAATTGTTAGTCTTTGGCCGCTAGCTACACCACCTCTATGACAAGTCCTTACCCAACTGTCTGATTCTGTGGTTACTGGAATTCCAAAACAGGGGATGATCTCTCAGGAAGACACAGGCCACCTCCATTCCCTTTTCCCTGTGGCCAGGAGAGGCCTCTAACCAGCCTGAGAAAGGACACACACAAACTAGCAAGCACTCACAGCCACATACTTGGGGAAGTTCAGTGAAATCCATAACCATGTCTGCATATGGGGCTTGTCTGATGCTGCAGAGCCCAGGATCAGCCGTGGGCCCTAAATATGGATTACTGCGGGCACACATTTCACATTATTCACACACCCCTGGGCTATGCTGGAGCACCAGGGGACTTAGAAATGTTGCCTCATGGCAGGCTTGATTGCTGTCCAGCCCAGATGGGTGTCTTGATGAAACTTTCTGACAAAGTCTGGGGCTACCGCCTGAGGGACTGCTATTTGGTTGTCTTTAAGTTTCTACCATCTTCCTGGGAGGTAACTTCTATCCTCAGTGTTCAACCAACCAGTCTCCTATTGTGAGGAATTTGGGGTCCCATTCTGTTAGTGGATTGGAAAACAGCCTGGTGACCATGCATGGCCATTGACTCTTGACTCTCCTGGTGGTCACAAGCTTAGCTCCTTGCGCTGCTTTATGTTCCCCAAGCGGCTGTGGTGTCTCCCCTTCGATGTCCCCCACAGCGCATGACTGCCACCCTTTTAGGGGACCATACAGCGTGCATCCAGGAGTTCAGGGATTTCCCTGCTATATTTTAGCTCCCCCCCCTCCGAGTTTATCAGACCTTTTCTTTATATAGCATCACAAGCAGATGAAGGATGGTAAAGACATACTTGGCATCTGTATGTGTTGACTCATATTCCTACCACCAGCTAAAGTGCTTGGGTTAGTAGAGTGAGCTCCAATTTCTGCCCTAAAGTCTTTCTTGGTAGAGATTTTGCCTCAGTGACCAAATTTGGGGTTATCACATGAAATACCCCGCAAGTTGCTCTTCTTTCGCAAAATTGCTATTGGCTGTGAAATGCTCATCATTGGGATCTGTTATGGCTGTGTCTGGTTGTCTCCCCTAAAGCCTCATGCAGTCATGGGTCAGACTTGTAGAGTTAGTGATTAATTCATGATCTAATGCTGGGATTATGAGTGTGAGCACTACCCCTGCCCTGGGGCGAGAGCCTGAATACAATATTAGGAGGGACAGAGGCCTGCTGTCTGCTACTGCGCCTGCCTTTCTGCTCTTGCTGTTTTGCTGTTTCCCCCACACCGTGAACTGCTGCCCTCTGCCTTGTCCACCCTGCTTTGGAGCCAGCTGATTATGGGATGAAACCTCCACATGCTGTGAGCTAAAAAAACCTTTCCTTCCTTAATTTTGTATGTCAGGTATTTTGTCCCTGCAATGAGAGAAGTAACCAATCAGGATCCTCGAAATACAGGTGGCTGGAGAACACCTCCCCCATGACTTCAATGTAATCATGATCTGACTGGCCTGCCCCAGCTGGCAGTAGGGTTGCTGGATTCAGAGTCTGCATCTCCTAAGTGCATGTGCAGGTTTTCACATGACAACCTCTAATATGTGACCACAAAGTTGTTGTTCCTCATACTCTACTAACGTCAGCACAGGGTGTGACATTGGGCTGCTAGTTCTTGTCCCATAGCCAACTTATCAGCCTTTGCCACCAAGAAGGCTTCAGGGACAAGTGGTCCTGAACAGAGTAGCCAGTCTGAAAGTCAAGTTGCTTGGAAAGGTACACCATGGAATGATGCCAAGATCCAGCATCTGGGTGAAAACTCCCACCATGGCACCAGTATACTCCTGGATGTACCAGTAGAAAGACTCGGCCATGTCTGGATGTTCCAGGCCTGGTGCATTGGTGCAGCCCTCTTTGAGCTATTCAAAAGTTTTCTTTCTGTTCCCCTTCCCAGAACAGAGTTTCTCCCTTCCTCTCTTTATGACTCTGTAAAGGGGTTTCAGTAAGACTGAGGAGTTAGGTACTCAGATCCTACAGAAACTTTCAGTCTCAGGAACTCGTGGACCTGACCTCAGTTCTCAGGATCAGGGACTGAACAAACAGCTTGTTACTGCTTGTCACTCAGGTCCTGTTGAACCTGAGGTGCAGTTGTTCCTATGACAGTGGAAACAGAGGTACTTAGTTATCTCCTGGAAAATTTGTGTTTTCTTTCTTGAGACCTTATACCACACATCCCACAGGGGAGTGAGGAGTCATTGTGTCCCTTCTATGAAGGCTTTCTCTGTCTGGCCAACAGCAGACCATCTGTGCATTGCACTGATACACAAGCACTTTGACCTACAAGGAAGGCCTTCAGGTCAGTGATCATCACCATGACAAAAAGTCACTGGGGGATTTTTGAACCCTTGCGGTAGCTTTGTCCAATTCAGTTAGTCTTTGTCACCATCTTCTGGATTTTCGCACTGGCAGACAAATATTGGCTGGCTTCATAGGACCAGTGAAATGCAGAAGAAGGCATCCTTAAGGTCTAGATATTTGTAAAAGGCTGCTTTAGTGAGGCAGAGGCCCGAGAGAGTGTAAGGGTTTAGGACAGCTGGGTGTGAGGCAGCAGTGGCCTGGTTTACTGCTCATGGACCCTGAGTTGGCCTATGATCCTCTTTGCCCTGTGTTTGCACTGGCAGGAGAGCTGTATGCCTCGGTGGCTAGCAAGATCAGAAGATTCCATAATCTACAAGCATTGCCAAGTGCTTTTGGGTCCCACTGTGTGCCTTGTGAAGGATGATGTATTGTCCTTGGTGAACTGGCTTTGCCCTTGGGTGTAACCTTAAAGAGTTGTCCTGAGCATTCATCCAGGCCTTCTTTGTATCTGTGATTCTCCTCCCACACAACCTCTTGAGTTGGCTGACAACAACTTCCAACAGTTGGTTAGTGTTCTTTCCAGTGCCTCCCTTCAGGTTCTACAACGTATGACTGGTATCTCCTTGATCCTGGCTGACAAATGCCTCATTGCTACCCACTGATTGTCAACCACTTCTGGGTCGATGGGAGTATACAGACAAACATTTCAAATGGGTTTTCATTGCATGACTTGAGGTTTTTTCTTTTGTGTTTGCCCTGGAGCACCTCCAATCTTTTGCTCACACTCATAGCTGTTTCCTCCTCCCATTATTTCCTTTAGGAGGCCCTCTTGCACTGTGTGATTGAGGTGAGCATTCCTTCCAAGTTCAGCCCACTGGGTGTCCTCTTCTGGTTCTGTGTATAAGCCTGAGGATCCTGCAATCCAGCAAGGGCACACCTTTCCCGCCATCATAGGGAAGCTTGAGTGACTCATCAGTGCTCCTTGGTGTTGAATAGGATTAGGAAGATTTGCTTGCACTCATTCCATGTGGGATGTTAGTCTAGATAATGGATTACACTAAATCAATCATTTTCTGTGGTTTATCACTATATGAAGGTGTATGGTTCTTCCAATCAAGGAAGTTAATAGTGGTGAAGGGTTGATACACTAATCCGTGTTCCTCCCTTTGGATCTGCCTCTATGGCAGATCATAGTAAACGGGTCCTTGCATCTTTTGAAGAGGCATCTGCAAAGTGCCTTAAGAAGGTCTGTAGGTTTGGCTGCTGGAAGAATTCTCTAGATTGGTACACACAGGTACACGGGGAGTCAGAACAGACAGCTCAGGGGAGGCTGCCATTAGAGAGTTTGCAGAGAGGATTTAGGCAGTGTTGGGAGAGAGACAACCCCTGGGGGACTGACTGGCTTGAGGAGAACTTCTACAGTGGAAGCCATAGGTGGCAATGGTATTAGTGAATACAGTAGGACACAACTTATGATTCTCCAGGTAGAATAAATTTGTTTGAACTTGGCCAACATTAGGAGGCAGCCATTAACCTAGCTATGACCACTCTATACTTCTCCTCATGCAAGATTTCAGCCTTGCCAATAGTCAGTGTAAGGCAATTGGTCAGGATGGCTGAGGATCCCCTGCAGCAAACCCAATCACTTGACTTCTTATTAAGGGAGAACACAGAGAGCTATCACACCCCAAGTGATGGCTCAAAGTTCACAAGTAATCCAGGAGTTAGATTAACACCATAATCATCTGAATATCCCTTTTTGAAGTTCTTCAACATACACTCAAGGGGAGTTGGCTTAATCTATTTTGCACTCATTTCTTCCCTTTAACAGACAGCTTTCACACACAAGCGAGAAGGGAAGAAAGGTAAAGGGTTTTAATTGGAAGGATTTCACACTCTTCATTCATATCTAGCTTCTCTCCTTTCAGAGATATTTCAGGCCCCTGTTAGCATTGGTGGAGCTCCTAAGGGTCTATTACCATCATTCTCAGCCATAGCAGAATTGCCATAGCACTGTAGATAAACCCTGAGGTCAGGTCAGAGCCTTCATGTTGTCCATCTTGTCTAATCACAAACTCACTAGGACTCCACCTCACCATCCAGCCAGTATCTCAAGGCGATGGCTTAGTTCTTTGGTGAACTACTCAGGCAACTCATGCCCCAGTCCACTTCCCAGTTCCTTAGAAGTTTGGCACCAGTTACAGTGAAACTTGGGCAACTCTAGCATTGCGATATGCTACTCAGTTCCTGAGAATTATAGTTTCAGTTTTAATGAACTCTGCAAATCTGGGAGGTAATTAATATTTCCTGATACCTCTTTAAAGGCAAGTCTAGGGACAGTGATATAATTCAGTGGTGAGAGGGACTGCCTGGCAAGCTCAAGGTCCTGAGTTCAATCACCAGTACCACAAAATAAATAAATAGCAAGACTATGGAATCGAACCCAGATCTTACTACATTTTAATGAAACCTAGATATCTATCCGGTGGGCAGCACTCTGTGACCCAGTTCCTGGGCTTCTAGGTGCCCCTCAAACCAGCATATTAGAGGGGCCAAGCTCCCCGTGGATCAAATGGTCCACTGTTGCCAGGCAAGACTGTGTCTCCCACAATGTCAAGGTTCCTATTCTAGCAACAAAGGAGTTGGTAATACACTGTTTCTGAATCCTGGATGCACCCTCAGAAGTGCTGCAGGATTTTCCTGTACAGAGGAGACACTGAGGAGTTCTTTTTCCCAAGAAGTAGCCTTATCCATGTTGGCACTGACTCAGTGGATTTGTACCCGAGGGCTGAGAGGCAACCATGGTACAGCTGCAACTACTTATTTCTTTATTGATTATGATGCAGGGTCTACAGGGTGTACAAGGTCTCACTACATGGGTCAGACTTGTAGCAGTTCTCCTGTTTTCATCCTCTCAACTGCTGGGATTATGGGAGCGTGCCACCACGCCCAGTCTCAATCGCTGTTTTCGCGCGCCGCGGGGGTGGAGCCTGATGGCACGCCGGGGATTGAACCGTGGCAGCTGCTCTCTGCCGAAGCAGGCTCTTTAGTTGGCTAAGCTATCTGGGCAGTCCTATCTGCAACTCTTCATGTAGGTTTTGTGTCTTTGTTTCCCCTTTATGGACATATACTATCATTTTTACAGTCTGGCTGAGTATACATGAACATTCTACAGTCTGGGCTGGAGAGAAAGCTCACCAGTCTAAGTGCCGGCCTGGCAAGCACAAGGACCAGGGTTCAGTCGCTGGTACCACATGCTGTGCTGGCTCAGCAACCCTGAGCACACTATGCCAGCCACTGATACCGGGCGTGGTAATACATGCCTGTAATCTCAGTTCTGAGGAGACTGAGGCAGGAGGATCAAAACGAATCCAAGTTCCACAGTGAGATTTTGTACCAAATAAATAGGTTAAAAACTAATTTAAGAAAACTTTCTACAGTCAGGATGGGTATGATTTAGGTAACAAAGTTACATCAGAACCACGTGCATGTACACAGAGGCAGTAGGAGGCCTCCAACATCATCACTACCCACGGCTTATCATTAGTATAATTTAATCTACCAGAAAGAGTGAAGCAAGTGCTTGATTACGCTGGATCCACTGAGGAATTTTCTCACGTATTACTACTGACTTAGAATTCAAGCAGGGCTGCTGGCAATAGCAGCAGTATAGGGCAGCAAGATAAGACACCACAATCTGAAATGCCTGCAGATAAACCCAGGCTGTCATTCCTCTGCCAGGCTCTTCATTCTTCTTGCTGATTCTGAACTAAATTCTGTTGCTAAAAAAAAAAAAAAAAAAAAAAAAAAAAAAGAATGTAAAGTGTTTAGCATTGAGCTTAGAGGACTAAAGTGCCTGCTTAGGCAGAATGCAGCGGCCAGGATTCAATCCCCAGCGTGCCTTGTCGGCCCCACCCCCAGAGAACGCTGAGACAGTGACTGAGACTGGACATGGTGCTGCAGGCCTATAATTCCAGCCCTCAGGAGGCTGAAAACAGGAGGATCACTCTGAGTCCTATCTATGTAGCAAGACCCTGTAGACTCTGTAGACTTTGTACTAGAATACATTAAAAAGAAAAAAAAAAGTCCTGATTTCATTGAAGATCTATGCTAATCTTTGAGTGTGGGTTTGACTCCCTCCTAATTACAGGTATTAACATATGCATGCCCTTTCTGATTACCACTTTCTTTGCTAAATTCAGGACTGGGAAGTTGGCTCAGTATGGTAGAGGACAGTGGATTGTAGAAAGCCCTTCTAGGCCTCATGGTAGTCTGGAGGAGTCTACATTGGTAATCGCAGGGAAGAGTTACTGGAATTCCAATAAGTAATTCCAATTAACCAGTTCTGGTGAAATTCACAGGGAGCATAAAAAGACACCAAGGCATGTTTTAGCTGTGGGGAGCCAAGAGTATCCTAAATCTAGTTAGAAAGATGGATAGCCATAATGAAGGCCTTGACTCAGGGCCCAACCTGAGGATTATTAGTTTTTGAAGGAGAGAATGTCTCAGTGACAAGTTACTGAAAGAAAGGCTGCAAGTACGTGAGTGCTGTGCATTGGGCTAGGTTGGAGGCCTGGTAGGATCTCTGCAGTAGGAGAGAAAGAGAGTTAGAGACAGAGAGACAGAGACAGAGAGGCAGAAGAAGCAACATGTATGTAACAAATCAAGCAAGGATCTCATGTTTAGGGGTTGGTACTTTGGCTCTGATGTGTAATTTTTATGCCTTGAGATGACATAGTCCTTTTCTGGAGGCTCAATCCCAGTCAATATTGTGTTGTCACTTGGCCCAGCTCACGCAGAGTTGGGAGCTACAGGCAGGGCATCAACAACCTGCTGCTTTGCAGCCCCTGAGTTTGACCTATTTGCATTGTTAAGAGCCTTTTAAGGGGATAAAGAAATATCGTAGCCAGTTCCATGAGTATCAATATACGGAGCAGAGCCAGAGTTAGACAAATGGAGACAGATACTCTTCTTTCAAGAGGAGCCATCCTGCTGGTCCTCCGTCATGGATGTGGGGGGTCTTACCAGACCTCTTCCATTGCTTTTCACCTAATCCATCTAATTAGGTGAACTATCTATCAAACTGATCCTCTGCTTGTTACCTCTAGTTCAGTTTGGACGAGAAAGAGAAGGCACTGAATGGGAAGGAAGAGAGTGATATCAGAGTACTGATTTCTGCATATACCGGACCTAGACGGTGCCTTTTAACAAAGCTGACAGCATCATTAGAGAGCACCTCAGTATAAATATCATTCCACACCCCGATAGTTGTTTCCTTTCCAAATCACTAAGGTGCTGTCTCTATTTGATACTAGTTCAAAGGTACTGAAGTATCATTTTTTGTAAGCTGTAACCAAACCTGCCTACACCTTGCTAATAGTCCATCTTTGAAACTCATTCCAAATACCTTAATTGACCTGTGCTCATTGTTTCTTGCAATGATCTTCCCCTGGTTGAGGAAGCTCTGAACTTTCAGGCTGAATTCATATCTCTTCTCAGCCATGTTATTATGGTTTGATCTAAAATGTCCACAGAGGGCTATGGATGGAATATTTAGCTAACATATTTTTTTTACAGACCTTGACTCAGTTACTTTTCTCTTGTGGCTGAGAAAAACTAACTGACACCTTGAATTAAAAATGGAGAAGTTTATTTAGCTCACAGCCAGTAGAGATTTCAGTCCATACTTGGAGGGCTCCAGCACAGGTTGACACATGGCACAGGGCAACAATTCATGGCAGCTGAAAACAGTGAAAGCAACACAAACAACAAAAATGGAGTGGCAGAGAGCGAGCCTCTTCTTTTCTTTTGTATTGTATGCCAGGCTGGCTGCTCTAGGACAGGTGTAACATTCACACCATAATCCCAGCATTGGACCATGAATCAATCAAAAGCTCTAGAAATCTAACCCATGCCTGAGTGTGGCTTTTGTGGAGAGAACATCAAAATAAACCATGGCATACATATCAACATACAGCGATAGAAAACACTTGCCCTGTTATACTGGGGGTTCTGGGTTTGATAACCAGTAGCACCAAAATAAATAAATTAAATACTGCACAACACAAACTGAGGGATTTGTGAAATGATTGAATCATCAGGGCATTAAGTTCATAGATGGAGTCAGACGATGATGAATTCATGACTGAAAGGGCCACTAGGAGGTGGGTTATGAAGAAACAGTCACGAGAACTACATCATTCCATCATTTCTTTCTCTTTGTCTCTCTCTTTGCTGCTTGCTGGGTGCTGTGATGTGAACAGCTTTGCTCCACCAGGCCTTTCTGTCCTATTCAACCTTACACAGTAATGGAACCAGAAGACCACGGGTGTAGCCTTTGAAACTGTGAGGCAAAATGAGATCCACTTTTTAAAGCTGATTCTCAGGTATTTTCTCACACTGGCATAGAATTGAGTAACACTTATGGTGACCTAGGCAAACCGGATGACCTTTGTTGCCCCAATCTCCTCATCTTTTGAATTCAGAATACCTGTGAGGCCTGCATGGTGTTTAAAAATGCAAAACATAGTAATAATTGAAAACACAAGCTTTTTGAAGTAAGAATAGGAGTTTGATCACACCTAGATTGGCAACAAATTTACTATTATGAAAATAGTGAAAGGCGTACTGCGCAAATGGAAATAATACCAGATTGCAAAATAAATTAAAATTGATATGGAGCTGGGTGTGGTGGTGCGTGCCTGGAACCTCAGCACTCTGGGAGGCTGGAGCAGAAAGACAGCAGTTAAAGCTCACACTTGGCCAGCAAGACCTTGTCTCAAGTGAACAAAGTTCAAAATGGTTGGGGATATAGTGCAGTGTGGAGACTGTTCACTTTCCACTTTGGGGTGACAGCAGTCACTGAGTCATGGAAATTTACAAGCACCACTGCGAAGATGGCCACCGGAGGAGGACATGAGGCCTCTTGCCAATATGTCCGTCTGACCTGCCTGTATGGGACAGCTTCCCCAAATCTCCAGAGTGGAGACTTCAGCTCCACTCAAGTCTTTAGAAACTGAAGTTACAGTGACCTCTTGCTCATTATTTCATGAGAGACCCAAGCTAGAATTGTCCAGCCAAATGGAATTACTCCCACGTTCCTGAACTATGTGACATAGAAATATTTGTTGGCCTCTCCAGGCACTCAAATTTATTACTTTTCAGGCAACAATAATAGATAACAAATTCATTTCTTTTGCTTTACTGTATCTGTTTAATACTCAAGAATTAGTGATTATTTTAAAAAATATATAAGCCCAGAATTTTAATTCTTTGAAAAGAATTAAATACTTGAATCTCATATAAGTGAAGCCATAATCATGTAGTACCCCAATGAGGAATATTCAGTATATAGTTCTTTCTAACTCCTGAGTAATAAAAAACTTCCTTGTGGTCTAGACTTAGTCTTTACTGAGCATAGAACAGCTTCCACCATTGTCCTGGAGACGTCAGCTCATACCATATTATCTTAGACACAAGAAATTCACTTGACTTTGTAAGGATTTCCATTTCCCTCTTGTGCTCTATCGTATCATTGTACTACGTAATCATTTTTATTACTGTTCAAACTTTTTGGTGATGTCTACTTCTACTATTTTCATGCTCTTATCCACAGCTTAGACAAAGTCTATGTGTTTGGCCTCTTCAGTTTATCCTCTAATCTTCATTCCCAGATCAGATGACCCTTCTTTCCTGGTTCTTCCAGTTCGTTGAACTTGTTCCAGTTGCAGCTTGAGATAAGTTTCCTACTAAGGAAAGCATTTTGACAAAAATGTTATCTCAGCATGCACAGAATATTTGCTTATAATACCTTTCATTCATTTTACAAGGCAAGGTAACTCAAGAATTGGAAGTATTTGGGTTGTACTTAAATCTATTACCTATTTAGAATGTGTTCCAGTGAAACACGATGGGATAGCCAATGGTTCAAGATATCAAAAGGACCATTCATACATCCAACTCAAGATTACTACTCTGGAGCAGTGAAAAATTTAAAGAATAAGATGAAACAGGAATTCCAAAGATCATGGTCTCCACAAGAGTTTTTTTTGAAAAAAAGACCTTTCCTTGTACTTTTTTGTCTAAGATTCCAAGTGCATGCATTCTATTGGCATTATAATAAAAACAAAATTTTCATTTATTTTGCTTGATTTGGTAATTTGTCTGGTGCCTATTAGGTCAACAAAGTGATTTGGAATTCAGGATGCTTGGATTTTTAGTTTCATTCTTACTAATGAAACTTCTCTCCTAGGAAATGTGATTTGCCTTGTATACCCGTTAGTATATTCATAAATAAGACACAAATATTACTCTTCCTTTCTCAGGAAACTACTCTTAGGTTAATCAAAAATATTTATAAATACTGCAAGTATAATAATTTCAAAAAAGTCTAGAATTAGCCAATATTATTAGTTAGAACTCAGTACAGAAGGCTTCATTGCATTAAAATCATACTAGTATAAAATAAAGATCAACACACATGTTCAGTTAAATTATTACTATTTTATTTACTTATTTATTTATTATTATTTTTATTTTAGGAAAGGGTCTACAGGGTGTTCAAGGTCTCACAAGTAGATTGGACTGGTAGTGATCCTCTCATGTACAGCCTTCCAAGAGCTGGGATTACAGGTGTGTGCCACCACACCCAGTCTTAATCGTACCCAGTCTCAGTGTGCCTGGGGGCGGGGCCAGCACAGCAGGCCCAGGGATCGAACCCCAGCCCATGAGCCTACTTGCAGGAGCTTTAATCTGCTAAGTAAATTAATACGATAGTACAACAAATATTTTGGTTGGTTTTAGGGTCATCCTAAGCTATACCAAGTTCATATATTTTTTACAAGCAAGAGTTTAATTTCACATAACCAGATGAACACTATACCTATGGTGGGAGTAATATGTGTTAGTGATAGCAGGATCCCATATCAGCGTCATAGATTCATAGAAATCCCAAAGGCATTATGTCTCCATTCAGAATTCTCCTTACCCCCAATTAAGGGTGATAACAAGTCACTTTTAACCCCTTTTTGAGACAGTCATTTCAAGATGATCTATGAAGCATCCAGACACCAAAAGAAATATGTATCATTCAGTTCAAAAGTCCCTTTCCAAGGGTGCTGCATCTTTAGGTTCAGTGTTTTCTCTTAACAGAACAAGTTAGATAAACATTTGAACTGTGACAACACATGCAAGGCCCCTTATGCCATATCTGGAATAGCTTAATGTGTCAACACATAATAGTAATTATTTTTTCTTGTATGAATAACCTTTCTATGAAGTACTGGAAACTAGAACCAGCAAGATAGCTCAGCAGAAAAAGTGCTTGTTTAGGCAAGCGCAGGGACTGGAGTTTCATCCCTGGCATTGTGCCAACCTGGTCCTGCCCATGGGCACACTGAGCTGGCCACCCCGTCTGGGCGTGGTGGTGCACACCTTTAATCCCAGTGCTTGGGAGGCTGAACACAGGAGGATCACTAGGATTCCAAGCTGCATAGTGAGATGCTGCCCAAAATACATTTAAAAAAATGAAATACTGGAAACCTATATACTCACAGGAAGCATCTTTTTTTTTTTTTTCAGAAGAACTTGTAATTGTCTTTTTATGACTACAAGTCCAATGACAAGTAGTCATAAAGAGAAAACATAAGTTTAATGTTCTTATAGAAGGCACTTTATTTTTATTAACTCTCACACATTCAATTCAGTTTTCCAAAAAGAAACACAAGTGAATTAACTAGTAGATATAACAAATGGAAGAAGAAAATCAAAACATCTGGGATATAGGTAGGTTTGTATCTGAGTGGAGATGCTAAAGAAAACCAGACAGATGGAGACTTTGTAGCTTTCCTGTAGTTTCTCTGAATCAAACACGCTTTCCCAATGTTGGCTTCTGATTGTTTTCTTCACCTTCCCCCAACCTGTGAGGCTAGCAGAAACCCTGCCCCTCATCTTTATCATCCTTTGCTGTAGAAAAATATAACGTGTTCACTAGCACGCTCGGAAATGGTCACTTGAACAAAGCTGAGTAAATATTTTTAGGGTAAGTCTGGGAATCATACTGTCTCTAAATCATCACCAGAGAAAGAGAAAAAGAGAGAATTTCCTATTTAAACATGTTGTTTCAGCCCTAATGGAAGTATTATTATGATTGATAGGCCAGAATCTTTGTCTTTAGAGAAAGAAGTAGGAACACTTAACGGGCTAGGAACTGACCAATATTTACATTGGACAGCAAGCCACATTTTATTTCTTCTGAGGTCAAATATCACAGAATGCAAAATACATTTCTCAGATGGATGTAGCCCTTCCTTCACCCCAATTTGGATGGCTGCGATTCCTATGAACTCTTCCAATCAATCTCCATTTACAATACACCCGAGACTCAAAGTTTCTCAGCTAAGGAAGGACAATTACTGTTGTGCTTTATTCTTGGATGAATGAATAACAAAGTCCAGGTAAATAAAGCCTGTAATTCAAGCTACCTTATAAAATGTGACTGTTTCCAATGACATGAATGTTCGCTGTCTACAAAGTGTAACGAGCTCCTCATAAATCACAATCTTGAGCTGAATATTTAAGATTATAGACATAATAGCAATGTGTTTCTTACATTCATGATTGTGATGGGAAGAAAATAAGGTTTTAAGAGTATGACTACCAAGGGCTGACCAAATAGCTCAGCAGATTAAAGTGCCAGCCAGCAGACTCATGGACCAGGGTTTGATCCCTGAGCCTGCTGTGCTGGCCCCACCCCTGGAGCATGCTGACACAACAATTGAGATGGGGCATGGTGCCACGCACCTGCAATCCTAGCTCTTGGGAGGCTGAAAACAGGTGGATCACTATGAGTCCTACCTAGTAGTGAGACCCAGAACACCCTGTAGACTCTTCCCTAAAAATGCAAAAAAATAAAAAGAGTATAAATACCTTAGACAATGCAAGGAAAATAATTACCTCATTTTAATTTGGTCTTTTTTTTTTTTTTTTTTTTTTTTTTGCTTTTTAGGGAAAGGTCTACAGGGTGTTCAGGGTCTCACTACTAGATCAGACTCTTTGTGATCTGCCTGTTTACAGCCTTCTAAGATCTGGGATTACAGGAGCTCACCACCACGCTGATTTTAATTTGGTTTAATTGGATTAAAAACAGAAATTTCAGAATGGCAATTCTGTCAGTGCCTTCTTTTCCTCTCTGTAATGTGACAACTTTTTAAAATTAAAGTGAAGTGAGCCAGGCCACCTTTGAGATTAGCAGTAAGGGTGTGTTGGTCAGGACTTTGTAAGAACACTCAAGGACAAATACCTGCTTTCCATTTGGTAACCAGTCTTGAGTGAAAGTGAGTGGTGTTTGCTCAGGACTACTGATATTGCCACGTTTTTATACCACAATTGAAGATTTTGGGGGGAGCATCACCTCCAGGTCTCTCAGCCTGACACTGGTAACTTCATAAAATTACTCCAACCAGAGTTTTGCTCGAGCACAGTTCTGATCCACACTCACCCACAACTTCTGCTCTGAAAGCAATGGCCAACTATCTTTTCAGATGCAGTTGATCACTCCCTTATTCTGAGCTTCCAAGAGATTATATTTCTGTATCTTTCTGCTATTTTTCTAAAAGTTTCCAATGGTCTTTAAATCTCAGTAAATTCCAAAGATCTTTTTTTTTTTTTTTTTACCTTTTTAAAGTTGTTCTAGCTGCACTCATTCTCTCAGAAAAGCTGATGCTGTGTGTTTTTCTGCCTCAGCCAAGATCCCTCTCTGGACATCTTGGCCCTGAACTTCCAGCTGTCTACAGGAAGTCCGTTCTACAACACAGAATAGGAATCTCAAACTAAGCATGTCTACAAGTCATCTTCTGGTGTCCTATTCAAAAGTGGCCTTGGTTGATGCTAATTATCCTCCTAGTTGCTCATTCATATGCCTTAGAATCTTCCTTGATTTCTCTTCTGCTTCTGTCCCATCTAACAACAAATCCCACCGTCGATTCTAACTGCAAAATGTCTACCACCTCTGCCTGTTTCTGGCCAACCCCATGGTAATCGCCTAGACTAATACCTTTCTTTGTTCTGCCAAGTGGGTCCTCTTTTTCATTTCACCTGTTTTTCTCTTAGCATTTACCGTCTTTTCCAAATGAAGGTCCAACGATACCTTTGAATGGTACAGTAGACTCCGTTAGTCCTCTGAAAAGCTTTCCCTGTCACTAAATGGTAGCTGAAGTCTGTATCGATACCTGTTTCTCTGTCCTCATCTGATTGCATTCTTGTTCGCTCATTCTGTGACCCTGGCCTCTAGATAGACATGTCAGACACGTTTGTGCCCCACGGCCTCCGCACAATGCTGTTACTTCTGCTTACAACATTCCTCTGCTAGATGTTTACAAGGCTTCTTTCCTCACCTGTTTGAAGATCTTGTTCCAAGAGTCTTGTCCTCAGCAAAGCCTTTCTTGAAATGTCCTTCCAGAACTGAAGTTCAAATCTTCAATCCTTGCCTCTTTAGCTTTATTGGTGTTCAATGTAAGTGCAGTTTAAACTTAACTTCTTTGCTTTGCTTATCATTTACTTTCCCCCACTAGAATCCAAGCTTCCCAGGGGCCTACTTTCTTTGGTGTTTTTCCTATTCCATCACCTGACACGTAGAACATGTTCAGTGATGCAAAAATGCATGAAAGCAAAACTGAGGGTTTGTTTGTCAGTGTTTTTCTTCCACATGCCTCTCACAGTCTGGTCCTTTTCTGTACATGAACACACATTATCCTCTTTTAAGGCACCTAATGCCTTCATGTTCAAGGTCGGGCACTTTCACAGCCAGTGAACCTTATCAAAAATCTTACACTGTTACTCTTTCCCTCAAACCTTATAGTCTCAGAACTTTTTCCTAAAGGCTGAGAAATTAATTTATCAGTTTTTATTGACTGATGATAGGTTGTATAACCAGTCTACCTGTGAAAATTCATTATGTTAAAGAAGAGGATTCCTGTCATTTAAAATATATGTCTATATTTTTTTTTTTTTTTTTTTTTTTTTTTTTTTTTTTTTTTTGTGGAACTGGGGATTGAACTCAGGCCCTTGCGCTTGCCAGGGAAGAGCTTATTCCACTGAGCCATCTCCCCGGCCCCTATATGTCTAGATTACGAAGACTTTTTTTATACATAGAAGAAATAAACATTATATGGGAATATGGAATGGCAATCTTAGAAAAAACAAATGCTGCTAAAATGAGCACTGAAAACTTAACTTTTATGTTTAAGTACTAATTTTAATGCAGGCTAACCAAATACCTTACCCAAATGACACCTTCCCAACTTTCTCCCTTTAGCTCTTCAGTGCAGGGTGTGATTTGTAACGATCTCCTGCAGCTGAGAAGCTTTGCCTCACAGTACTTCTTGTGACTGTTAATCATAATATTTCAACTTTGTGAGTAAGAAATGCCTCGCATATTGGTAAAACATAATTCTGGGCATATCTATGGATGATTGACATGCAGGCCAGAAGACTGAGGATAGAAGACCCACCTCAGATGGGGTGTGGGGCACCAACCAATAGACTTGCAGCCATGATGAAATAAAAGGGAAACCAGAGGGCATTCCTGTCCTTACACTGCCTTTGGACATTGGTTTCCAGTTTCCTCAGTCTTTCAACTCAGGCTCATATGGGTATCTGGACAGTGAGCTTCTAGGCCTTGAGCCTTAGACTGTCGCTGCTTCTTTGATCCCTCCTATTCTGAGCCTTTCTGGCTTGAACACTTTTCTTCTACCATGACTCTCCACCATCCTGTTTCTGTCATGGAACTGGACTCCTGTGGAATGAAATTGTGATCCAAAACCTCTCTCTTCTCCTTTAAGGTGTGGGTGTTGGATATTTTCTCCCAGAGATAGGAAGGTGGCTGAGTCTCTTCTCGATCCTGTAGTCTTCCTGTGTGCTTCTTTATGAGGCCCTGTGTTTAACACAAACCTCTGTCAGTCTTTCCTTTTGTATTTTATATGGTCTGCAAGATTCCACATGGTCTCCTTCCCTTGCACAGAAGAGGAGGTCCAGTTACCTGCAGCACAGATGCTGTAAGTATTAGACAGTAGGTCTCATTACTCAAAAGACTGCCAGGTCCTTTTAGGTCTCTAAAATAATGCAAGTACTTCTTGCCAGGTCAGGGCTTAGGTCGTTTCTATGTGGCCTTAAAGACGTTGGCCAACTCCAAGTTGAAGATATTTTAATGCAATCTTAATAGCCTAAGATCCGACTTCTTTCCTGGTGTCCAATTAAGTCTATCTTTAGTATCTTCCTTGTAGCCCATAGGTCAGTCTGACCTTTCTCAGCTCAGTCTCTAAGAACCCCAACCCAAAGCCTTATCCTCTTGGCCTCATTTACCCTGAAGAAGAGATTATCACACATCTTTCAACATTTTCAGGTTGAAATTAGTAGATGGCCGTTTTCAATTTCCCACTTTTCACCACCATGAACCCCTTATGATTCGAAGACTTCAGTGTTGCTTTCAATCATTATTTCTTTCCCTAAACAGCAATTTTTTTTAAGTCATAGCTACTTATCTGGAAGATATTCTCTATTCCTATTTGTAAGAGTTGGGTCTCTATTTATTTGTTACTTTGTACGTTTGTCATAATCTTCCTTTTCTACCAAAGAATTTTATAATCCTATGGAGCTTAGACATTCATACGCTACAGATTTCTTATACAACTACACTCCCAAAGTTAATTGACCTTGATATTTCAGTACGCTCCTCCTTTCTGATATTCACTTTCATCATGGCATTTTCAGATGATTAACCTGAGACAACTTCGTTAACTTTAATCTTTAAATTCTGACACTGCCTTTCATAACAACTTCCAATTTTTATTCATGAGCCTACTGAACAAATATTAAGCGTCTGCTGCATCAACCTTGGACGTACAACCATGAAATGAAAAGAAGTTCAAGGAGCACTTTTTGTAGGAGAAGGAGACAGAGCTATCTCAAACTATATCTTTATAAGACTGTATAGTTACACACTCCCGTGAGCAGGAAAAGCAAAGTATAAGGTGCTATGAGATCGGACATCAGGAAAACTAAATCCTGTCGGGAGTGCGAATAATTCTAGATGCCACGACGGTTAAGTTGATCGCAAAATTATGAGAGTTAGCTGGATGAGTTGGTTGGGGGGAGGGTTACAGTTTGTGTCTAGTTGTCCCTGCAAAGCCTCATGGAGTCACTGGAGTGGCTT
>NW_004524609.1:9541193-9544944 GCF_000260255.1 Octodon degus | reverse complement strand
TTGCCCTGGGATGCTGTACGCAACATAAGGAAGAGCGAGGGGGGCTTGCTAGCTGCCACAGCCACTGCCCCTCCCTTGTGGTTCCTGCTTTTTGCTGCCATGAATGGCTGCACTCTGCCATGTGCCATACTTCCTTGGAGTCAGCCAAGTAGGGACTGAACCTTCCACACAAACCACCTTCATTGGTGAGATAAATAAGCCTTTCCTACCTTAATTCTGGAAGTCAGGTATTTTGTTCCAGCAATGAGAATTTAGTAACTAAGACATGTGCCAAAGAGTGTCCTCACTCAGTGAGAAGAGTTATTGAAAACTCTATTTTCTACAATGGCCATGAGGAAAGGACAGCTCTTGGAAACTGTGCCCATCCACTTGAGTGTCCCTGCCAGTCCCATGCTTTCACTAAGATACGATTTTCATAGATTATCTTTTGCCTAAACTTTGAATAAATTCACTTACATTTAATTCGTGTCATGCATTTTAATTCATTTCTGCCAGTAACTAGTTCTGCCAACTTTCTGTCATAGAACATATTTGTCTTCCTTTGCGAACAGTTGTTCTTTCTAGATAACTTATTCTAGGTCAATGTGCTCTTTTGTGGATGTGTGTGTGCATGTGTGTGTTTAAATATTCTTCCAATAGTTGATAGATAGTATGTCCTGGCTTCCATTGTTTCTTCTGATAACTCGATAGTCTTTCTTGTGATTGTGCTTCTGTATACAATGTGTTATTTCCATCCCTCCAAACTTGTGTAATTTCATTATCTTTAAACAATTTTATTGTGATGAGTCTTGCTATAGTTTTCTATTTATTCATTTGGAATTCATCCAGCTATCCTAAATCTGCTAGTTTATACTTTTAACAAATGTGCACTTTGTCACTGCTATCTTTTTAAATACTTTTTCTGATTTAATTTCTCGTCTCTCCCTTAAACTCCAGTTGCATGTACACTAGCTATTTTATATGGCTCTGTGGGCCGCTCAGCCATGATTCAGGCTGCTTTTGCCTTTTTGAACCTGTTTTTTGCTTCATAAGAAAGAATTTTTTATTAATCTCAAATTTGTTGATTTTTTTTTAAATGGTTGGGTCATTTTTATTATGCAAAAGCTAAACAAAGTGAATCTCTGCCGTACTTTCAGATCTATAAATTCTGGGTACTCCTTTATCTAATTCTACCACATTTGACTCCAGCCACTGGCAAACCTTTCCCTGAAATTTATATACAAGTATAGAAGAGAAAACTCAAACTCTATATGTCCATGAATGTAATAAAGTCATAACATTTCAGTTTTCATCTTTTTCTTATTTCTCAAAAATTTTTAGGAAATAAAACAAATGCAGTTCAAATACAAGGGCACTATGTAGGTGGAGCACTTCTTTTCCATGTACACAAATATAACACAAATTTACCATTTTAAGCGTTTTTAAGTGTACATTTATGTCAGGTGAAGCTTAATGACAGTGCTTTGTCCCCACTCATCCATAGACGCTCTCACCACTCAAGGCTAACACCCGGTGACTCCTTCTATCAAATGCTGGCCACCATGTTACTACTTTCTGTCCTGAATTTGACTAATTGTCAAGATGGTTATCTTCTGTAAGTGGAAACATGAAACATTGGCCTTTTGTGCCCACTGTATTTCATGTATCATAATACCTCTGGGGTTCATCCATGGTGTTTGTACAGCAGCATTTTCTTTTGTTAAAGCTGAATCGATTATATGTATAGATTGCGTTTTGCTTATCCATTCACCTGTTGCCCAACACTTTGTTTACTTCTACCATTTGCCTACTGTGAATACTGCCTCAATAGACCCAGGTGTTCACAGCTCTGCTGCACTTCCTGCTTTTATTTCTTGGGGGTTGAGACCCAGAAGTGGAATTACTGGACAATATGTTTTAATTCCACATTTGTGACTGTTTCCCTTCTCTTCAGGATCACAGAAATGTACCGGAGGACCTGACATCTAAAAACAGCAATTTCATATGTTTTGTCTGGTTTTATGGTTGTTTACAATGGGAGGATTCATGTAGAGCAGCGATTCCATCAGAGCCAAATGCTGGATTCTCTCCTTTCTGTTTTCATTTTCAATTTTTATTGTGGACTTTACAATTCTACCCCCATCTTTCATGTCCTCAATGTGCTGTCTTTGGCCTCATTTGATTCACACTAGAATGACCTTGTATGCTCTTGTAGTTCTAACTGGCATTAATGTGTTAAAGATCTCTGTTCTGGAAAGGGTTTACAGGGAAAGAATTTAATACAAGATGCATAATTTATAGGATTATTTTATAATATTCACCCAAAGAGTCAAATGCAAAAGGGTGTAGGGGATCTGTCCACACACTAGAGACCTAAAGAATCTAGCTGAACACTTGGTACCCATGGCAATATCCTGCACAAATTCAGCTGAAACCTAAAGCCCACAGAGATGTCCTCTACAAAGCCAAGAGGAGGCCTAGAGCCAATATCATATGCAAGTCTGCATCAAGGTTCTGCACTGGGAAGGCCCGAAGGTCATTGGTGGATGCTAGAAAGTCTAAGCCACAGGGAGGAAAGATGTGCACCAGCAGACTGAAGGATCTTCCCTGGATCCAGGAAGAAATGCTCAAGGTAAGGATCATAGCTCCCCTCAACACACACCCCATGAGACCAAAGCCATCTTCAGTGACAGTGCAGAGCCGAGTTCCTTCAATGATGAGAACAGCAGAGTCCATATCAGGAAAATGACCAGCTTTTCCAAGAGAACCAATGCTCCCCATCTACCCTCCGGTTCTTTTTTCTGTATTGTTGGCAACAATCCTCAGGTAGGCTGTCCACTCCCAGCACCATGCTGGTTCAGTTCAGCAGGGTGTTACAAGTTGATCATTACAAGTTAATCCACCACAACCTCTTAAACCTATATGTTCTGGCAAGTTTCTTTTTCTATGACTCCAATTATAATATTCAACTGCCTGCTGGCCCTTAACACCTAGAAGTCCCAAGATCCTGCTAAGTCAATGTCTGAAATGGAATTAATCATCCCCCTTTAGATTGGGTTTCTTTGTGTGTTCTTTAATGCAGAAAACAGAAAGAATATCCTTCAGGCCAAAAGTTCAGAAATTTAGGTTTATTCCAGCCTCATTCTTTTTTTTTTTTTTTTTTTTTTTCCTCTAGTTGTTTCTATCTAGTAAGTTACCAAGGCTTAGATATTCTACCTTATAAATTTCTCAAAACCACTTCATTCCCTCTGTCTGTACTACACTGTCTAAACTGACATCATTCTAATTTCAAAGAGGTACTACCCCTTACTGACCATGCTCTGTAGATGCCAAACACATTTATAAGCACTTCTGTATCCTTATTATAAATAGATAGCATAAAAATTAATATTGCTACAGAAGAAAGGATCTGAATACAGAGAGAACTTGCCCCTACATTTCATAGCTTTATCCGGAAACACTCAGGATGAAAATACAGGAAATTTATCCTAGCTGTCTGGGGTAATGAGATACGCTGACATATACTGATCCACAGACAGATATTTTATTTCCATTTAGTTCATTGTACACAGCCACTCTCCTAAGGCATGAACTTGATTATTTTTTTTCTCACAATATAATATTTCAGTGGTTTCATTTTCAAGCTAAAATTCAAATGTAAATTTTTTTTTTTCTGTATACCTAAGAAACAACCAGGGAGACAGCTCAGTGGACTAAGGGCCTATTTGGCAAGTACAAGGTACTGAGTTCAATCCCTGGTACTAAGAGAGAG
>NW_004524609.1:9522618-9541093 GCF_000260255.1 Octodon degus | reverse complement strand
AGAGAGAGACAGAGAGAGACAGAGACAGAGAGAGAGACGTATATCCAAGAAAAACATCATTCTTTTCTTCATTATGCTAATCTCTTCATTATAAAGACAGTTTAAAGTTTCCATTTTTACTAAGTTTTCTGTGTGTCTTCTTTCTTATCTATGCTTAGATTTATTTATTTATTTATTTATTTAGGCAGAACCAGGGATTGAACTCAGGCCCTTTCACTTGCCAGGGAAGGGTTTATTCCACTGAGCCATCTCCCTGGCCACTTTTGCCTAGATTTTAATCTTACAGGTGTTCTGTGTTACTATAAGCTCTTTAATATCTAACTATTTATTTCATTGTTTATTTAAATCGTATTCTGAGACAAAATCTTATTATTATTCTTCGCCTTACCAAAGCTATAAGAGCACCTGACATATTCTAAATATTCAGTAGCTATTTGAACCAACGACAGAGTAGAAAAGTGTGTAAAGTCAGCTTAAGCCACCCTATGGAAGCCCCTGTAAACACTTTGTGTGGCCACTCAACAGACAGCGAACAGAGATTCTTTTTAATGAAAATGATAAATCAACTTTGGTTGAATTGCTTCTTAATTTTAATATGCCAGCATCCTCAGTGTATTGGAATTGCATTACACCACTTTTTTTTCAGGAAAACATTTCCAATGACAGAAAACTTAAGAGCATTGATTAGATTTTCCAGGAGTCAATCATTTTTAAAAACAAGGAAGAGAAGGTGGGAGAGGTGATTTGCTGAAGCTGCGCATTGACTGCCCTTATTTACAAAGAAGTTTGGAAACCAGCCACTCGTGTACTTCTTGTAACCTGCATGTTGTCTGTCTTCACCTGTTTAAAGAAAGAAAAGTCTCTCCTGCAAAATTTTAAGTCAGAGTTTGAAATCCACCCCTAAAAATTAAGCAGTGTAGCTTATTTCTGTGAATTTTCTTTCCTGCAGCCCTAACTGGCCCACATGTTCTTCCTACCACCCCATCACTTCAGCCACTAAAGTGCAGCAGGTTCCTTGTATCTCTGTATCCATGTGTCTAGAAAGTTCACATGCTTACCTTCTAAAGGTCTGCTGAACTAAGCTTGCTTGCTTGCTTTTTTCTTGCTTGCTTTTCTTTCTTTCTTTCTTTCTTTCTTTCTTTCTTTCTTTCTTTCTTTCTTTTTCTTTCTTTCTTTTCTTTTTTTTCTTTTTGCTTGCTTGCCTTCCTTCCTTCCTTCCTTCCTTCCTTCCTTCCTTCCTTCCTTCCTTCCTTCCTTCTTTCTCTTTCTTTTTTCTTAGTGTTATCCAATCCCAACAGCTTCTCACATTTATAATTATTCTTATGTGAAGGTAGGAAAGGGGTCTGAGTATTGGTGCTGATAAAAGGAGGAGAGTGGAATAGGAAGGATTCAGATGTTGAATCTATGTGTATCAATTTTGTACAATGAATGCAATTATCAATATTATAAGCCTACACTAATAAACATGTTTTAAAACTACTAATCTTAGGATCCATAGGCAGTGACACTGGCTGTATGGGAAAGATAAAGTCTATTTTGTTCCTGAAATCCTACAGTTCAATGCAAATTACTAAAAACCTAGTCTCCCATGATAACCTTGATGGTTTTGCCTCCATCTCTATTAACTAGTAAGGCTCACTGGTAAGAATGATAACACCCTGCCAGCTCTTGTTTTTGCCTACTGGGTTTTACTTTTTTCTATGATTGGAAACATAGTGAGACAGAAAAGCAGGGGATTTCCACAGGAGAAACTTCAAGTAGATCACTTTGAAAAATTACTTGAGTCAGCTGCACATGGAGCCAAAAAGCTATAAATTCAATCAGCATCTTCCCCAGTGCCAGTCTTTGTTCTGCATCTTTTGTTATGTCACTCACACTTGACTAGACTCATCTCTCTAGGGCTACGATTTTTCTTTCTGTCTCTGACTATTGGTCTCTCATACATGAGCATATACATGCACGAGCACGCGTGCACACGCAGTGTCATCTCCTCCCCTCCACAACAAGCAAGGTTTCATGTTAGATTTCCCACTTGGTGATGTGCTACAGGTTTTCATTTTTATTCTGTTTTAAACCATGCTCTAAGATGGTAACAGGAGAACAGCAACCTTGATGTGATTTGCAAATATGAAGATTCAAATAATCAGAAAGCTTGTCTGAACAAAGTAAAGCAAGGAGCAATATGTTACTCCGTCTTTATAGCTCCAGAACATGGATTTTATTAATTTTGCACATATTATCTAGGTCTTCATAGTGAAAGTATTGTATAGCTTCTTGAGTTTATAGATATTTATAGATAATCTAGTAAATAAATATATATGCTTTTATTTAAGTTAGGATAGCTGAGTTCCCCTGGCAGTTCTGTTACATTTTTAGTGTAACTATAAGGAAATCCTTTAAACAATTATATACTTTGTCCTTTTTGTAAAGTGAGAGGGTTGGACCCTTGGTTCCCTTGTAAATACCAAAGTTCTCATACTCAATCTTTCCAGAGGTTGACAGATATTGACATATGATATATTTAAGACAAAGCATCATCTTATATCCCTAAAGTATAATGCAGAAATATAGTATTCCTGATTCCTACTCAGTATGATGTAGAAAATCCTTAAAACGAAGTTTATGTAGACTCATCTTACTTCCATTTGAACCCATAATTATGGGATTCTAAGGTATAGGAAGGAACGGACTTGCAACACTCATTCTGGGCATGTGATTTAATCTAATCCTCCCAAACTGTGAAATATCAAAATCATACAAAGGCTGAAATATGCCAAAACAAACCAGCCTTTACTTATTCCAGGAAAGTAGAAATAAAATGGTGCTTTGCCCAGGAAATTATCTGAGCAATCTAAAGCCAGTTATATCAGTTTTTTTCCCCTGTCCTCATCTTTGAGAATCAAAGAAGCACCTGAGCTAAAAGAGAATCTGCAAGCTGCAGGAGGAGTCTAGGATCTGCTCTGTGCTTTTTGTGACTCTCTTTGCTTGGATGGAACTAAAGCATTGCTGTGATGGGATTCCTTGCCCCGTAACACAGAGCTTCTTACATGAATATCCTAGATCCTCAGCCAGTTTGTACTCTTGTTTTAACAAGTCACTTCTCTGGAGTCTACTATCCAGTCAGAAAAAGAAAATGGCAACATACTGGATTTTGTTCCTTGAGTCACTTCTCAGTTGAGCTGCTGAATGTGCTAGAAATGTTTCAATGCCCATGTAGCCGTGAGAGTCCATGGATGAGGCTTCATTTGCTTACAGAACGAACCATCAGTAGATGATCATTTTTGGGGTGCTTGTTTAAGACTTAAACATCTCAGAGGTGCATAAGTGTTTCCAATGCATACCTTGTAAATAATGTATTCACAAAATATTTTTTTAAGAAAAACACATTTGTATAAAAATATTTAAAACTCTACATGTAGATACAATGATACCTTTTTTTGTAAAACTAAAATTGTTCCAAATTTGTGTTCAAATGCCAAATAGTTTGAAAACTGAACATGTTTTTTTCCCAAAGAATCATGGAAAACCAGGTATTTGGTTCTGACACTCCCCAAATTGTACTTATATATTCAATTTTCCTGTACTTTACCAAATTTCACAGTGATTTCTTCTTTCTTTCTTTCTTTCTTTCTTTCTTTCTTTCTTTCTTTCTTTCTTTCTTTCTTTCTCTTTTTTCTTTTTCTTTCTTTTTCTCTGTCTTTCTTTCTTTCCTTCTTTCTTTTTTTCTCAGTTTTTCTGGTACCAAGACTTGAACTCATGACCTCATGCTTGCTAGAAGGGTGCTGTACTACTGTGCTATATTCCCGTCCCCTCACAGTGATTTCTTTCTTTATCTCTTCCATGGTTCTCACAGTTTTCCTCTTGGCCTTACTGATGGTGTCACTGACCTTCCTTAGAGCCCTGATCTGGACATTTTCCAAAAAGTGCAAAGAGAAAGCACAACAACAAATGATTTAACTCACTAACACATGCATTATATACCGTCCCGGCAAAAGCCACATTTAGGCTGAAGTCCCACCACTCAGCACCTCTGGGCCATCAGTTATTCAGCCACACAGGATTTTTTTCAAGTCAGATTTTCAGTTCAACTATCTATCAAAAGTTACAAACACTGGGCCGAATTTTTTTTTCCAACTTTGCTATTGGAGTAATGGAAAGTTGAAGCTTGGAGCAGCTGCAAAAATTGAGTTACCACTATAACCCTGGATAAATATACATGGATATATTATTAAAGAAACTCACCAATAAGCCATTGTTTCTGTACACATTTCATTTTTTTCTGTGGGTCCTGCAGAGTAGACTGTTAAATGCTGCTTTGCCTTCTGCCCACTACTCTGATGTATGGAGACCCTTCCTTCCTCCACTTCTTCCTACCCAGCCTATCCTGCCTCTTGTAGAGCTGGACTGTTAAAGAATGCAAATTCATTTCAATATTAACTTAATTTGGAAGGCAAACCTAGCACCAAAATGCATATTTAAAAACCATGGAAAAATTCTGTATTGTCTCCTCTTTGATCTTTTCTCTATCACATTTCCTCTGAGATGCTAAAGATAAATAATTGATATGCATAAGCATGTATGTGTGTATGCCTGTGTGTATGCCTCTATGTGTGTTAAAATGGATTGCACTGTTCAAGACAGTACTGGAAAAGCACACAAAGTAACTGTTTCAGCCTGTTTATAAAAATAGAAATGAGAAACCTTTTCTGAGAGATCTCACGCTTGCTTTCTCCTATTTTAATGCTACATATGACATGTCATGCTGAATGCAATGGGAACAACGTTTTATCAGTTTAACAAAAAACATACCAGTTCTCCTTCACAACAGGGTTTTCCAAAGATATTAGTTAATAATAATTCAATAAACTCATACTTGTACAGTGAATGAATGAATGAATGAAAGACTTCTATACCAACTAATAGCAATCATTTTGGTGTTTTCCACTAAGAGCAGGCCTGTGTGCAAACCATTCTGTTACATTTTTGTTATAGCAACCATTTTGCTACTGTCCAGAGGACACTTCTATGTAACATGATTTTCTGGAAATTTTCCTTGCTCTTGCTGTGTGAGATATTGAAAATAGGGAGCAAGCCAAGCTATTGTTTTCCTTTGCTAAAAGAAGACAGAAAGATGACTGATCAAGAAGATGGATCAAGATTAAGTGAAGCTTACTTGGAACACATGCAGAAAGCCATCTGAGGCGGAAAACTGAAGAACACAGGCTTACACCAAATGCAACACGCTTAAAAATATGATAAGCTCCTTTTCATACGTGTAGTTACATCTTTGAGAAGCCAATCAGCCAAAGCAATTGCATTGAGTTTTCCGTTAAGAGGCAATGGTACATGCATAAGCGATATTTACCGTTAGTTTGTGTGTCCTCAGATTCTTTGATGTCATTCTGAAGACAACATTCAACCCTGAGCTGAGCTACTAAACTACATGAGAGAACTACAGTCGCTGATGTTACGATGCAGAACATTAATGGTGAAAGTCTTAGAAAATATGTGTCGATGCTGTGAGTGCAAAAGGGCCTTGGGCTCAGCAGCTCCTGTGGCTTTTGGTTTTCCTGTCTATAGTCTGTCATACCAAGTATATAAATCAACATACTTCATACTTGCCAAATGGGAAGTTACCCAGTCTGAAGCTGACATTCTTATTTATAGAAGAATACATTATTCAGGCTCTGTTCTCCTGGACTGGTTAGACAGGCTTTATCCTGGCAGAAATAATAAAGGATAAAGATATCGTAGTATTGACATATATATTTAATACACTCATCATCCACTCCCAGACAGATGTCCACCCCCAGGAAGGAAATAACCATGTTCTTTGCATAACAGTAAGACGTTCATTTTCCTATGCAAAGCATGTCTCCCTGACACAATCTTCATGGTAATAGAAGTAGATAATAAGCAGAATAATTTCCATCACTTGAGTCTTTGACATTTATTGATCAGAAGAGTGTAGTCTTTGTTGGAAAAATTGGCTCTTATATGTACTGAGATTTGTTGTATTTTGATTCTGTTAATTTTACTTGATCTCTTTAAAATTATGGTAAGGAAATAACCGATGGTCTTTAAAATGAAATGACATGACATTTCCACTACAGTGGTTGCTGATAAATAACATATTGGTGAAGGCAGATGTCTCTAGAAGACATGTTAGGAGTCAGTTCCATTTTATGTGAGAGCTGGTAGCCTTGTTTTGGACAGGATCGTTTCTGAGCCTGCAGCTACACTGTCTTCTCCATTCCTTTAGTAAGTGCTGGTCCAAGAACGTTGACACTGCGTCATCACTGTTCAAGAGCTTAAAATAAATGGAGGTTTACAAAATGTAGAAGTGCAATGAGGGTCACCAGGCTACATGTGTGATAAAGGGCTGAAAATAATGTGTAGAGTTCCATGCAATATGACCAAGGATTCTAAAATATTTAACAAAAAATGGCCCACAAACATGTTTCTATAACCAAGTAATACATGATTCAGCCACATACCTAAGATTAATGCTAAATGAGATGCATTATGAAAGCTTATTTTCAATAAGAGAAATGGAAAGTTTTAACCTGGTTGTTAATAATCAAACACCAAAACTTTAGGAAGAATCGAAACAAATCTGCATAGTGTATGCAATGCATGCAACAGTGCTGAAGACGGGTTATAAAAACTGTTCAAGAGAAACTGCCTTGTTTCTCTACATTTACCTATATACTGATGATTTTTCTCTGAACTACTCAAGTAAGGTCACAATCAAGTGTCAATCTTTGTGAATAATTGCAGTATCATGAACCTCAATAGAAAATGACCATATTGGAAACTAATCTCTAAGGCCAGCCAAATAGCTCAGCCAATTAAAGTACCTGCAAGCAGGCACGGGGCCAGGGGTTCGATCCCCAGGCCTGCCGTGTCAGCCCCACCCTTGGGGCACACTGAGATGCTGATTGAGAGTGGGCATGGTGGTGCACACCTGTAATCCCAGCACTTGGGAGGCTGTAAACAGGAGAATCACTATGAGTCTGACCTAATAGTGAGACCCTCAACACTCTGTAGACCCTTCCCTAAAACACAGAAAAAAAAGAAAGAAAACTAGTCTCTGATAATGATTAACTTTGGGATACAAGTACTTACTGTCTAATTTGCACTCAGTATTTTGCAATGGAAGATTATTTCTGAGTAGTGTAGAACAGCTGATTAAAATTTATTTAATTTGAAATTTTATAAGAAAATAAATGAGATTTGAGTGTGTAATAGTGTCAACTTCTCTTTGTATTTAAATAAAAATAGACCTTTCCTATAAACTTAAGTGACAATGTTTTGTGTGTTTAAGTGGGATAATAAAATCATGTTATTTGGGGTGGTACATGTTTATTCAGTATTTTAATATATGCATAAAACTCATTCTTTATGAGGTGCTCATACTGTTACATCAGAGAATTAAACGAATACATCGTTCTTTTATCTCTTGCAATTATTTGCTTGTTGTGATTGTTACATGCCTCTGTTCTTAGTGATTCTAGGAAGAAGACAACTATCAGACTCAACATTAGCCAAGTGACATACTCACATGAAACAATGTCCTGGGATTATTTACCACTTTTCCCAAGCTTAGCTTAGCTTAGGTATTGTGATATTCTTCTCATTATGTTCAAGGCTAACAAATTGATGCACAAATTGTGCTGTAAAAATCTTAAATAACAAACTAAAGGAGACCCAATGAATGATTGATGTTGTGTATCGCATTTTCAAATAGGTCCAGACTTAGCTGCACATGTTGCATTAGTTATTTGAATGACTGAGACGTTGCCCAGCCACATGCTGTTTTTTTTTATTTATTTTTTTTAATTTCATTTATTTATTTATGTGTGTGTGTGTGTGTGTGTGTGTGTGTGTGTGTGTGTGTGTGTGGCCAGCTCAGCCCACCAGGGAGCGGGGCTGGCTGGCATGTGGTGCTGGGGGATTGAACCGCGGTCCCTGTGCTTTGCCAAGCTTGTTCCAAGTAGGTGCTTTAGACCACTGAGCCATCTCACCAGCCCCACGTGCTGTTATAAGTTGTTAGAAAAAAGGTAATTGCTGCAGCACTACAAATGAAGACTTTATGGGATGGAGAGATAGCTCGGCAATCTAAATGCTTGCCTGGCAAGCACAAGGACGGGGTTCAATTGCTGGGACTACATGCTCTGCTGACCACCGACCTCAGGCGTGGTGGTGCACACCTGTAATCCCAGCACTGGGTAGGCTGAGACAGGAGGATCACTGTGTGTAATGAGACCATATCAAATAAATAAAAAGTAAATAAATAAATATTTTTTTTAAAAAAAGACATTATTTAGCAGGCTATAATAACCAAGCTGTTTTAGAAGGATATCCACAGATTTGTGCCACAGTTTGGTGAACCACAGAAGACAACAACGAGATTATACTGGATTCTATAAGCCTCAGTGGCTTCCACAGCAATTCTACACAACTGCTAGAAAACAATACTGGGGCTTGGTGCTACCTCATATCTCCATGTTTGCTACTTGGATACAGAGAAAAAATACTGCCCTAAAGTCCCAGAAGAGAGACCGCAAGTTCTGCAGCCAAATATTTGGGTCTCTGTTATATTAGATAAGGTATGAGCATTTCTCCCCAAGGGCTCCTGTGTTGAGGGCTTAGAGTTGAAGTGTGGGAGACTTCGAAGAGGTGGGTCTTAGAGGGAGGCTGTTGGACGTTCCAGCCTGGGAAGAAAGTAAGTAGGTCTCATGGGACCCCAGCTGCCTTTTGTGAGAGTGAATGATTATAAAATGAACAAGACTAGTCCCTACCTCTCTATGGTTTTCTGTCTTTCCAGGTGATTTCTCTCTCTTAAAGCCCTTTTGCCTTAATGCCAACCACCACTCTGTGATACAGCCAGAGGATTCTACTCAGGGTCAAAAGAAGGTAGGTGTCATATCACTGAATGTCTAAAACTGTGACATAAGTACATTTCTTTCCTTATAAGATACCTATCCTTGAGTATCAGTGTGACGGTAAATTTGCTAACATGCTCTATAGGTGCAGCAGAAAACGCCCCCACCCCCACCCCAGTTAGTGTACTGCAGATTGTTAGTTGCCTAGATAACAAATTTCTACTGCTCCTGTCTCTTAGAAATAACTGGTCGCTGTGATGCATAGCTGGTCACTAGGATGCACACTGTGTTAACAATCAACAGTGGACCCAGCATTCTGCCACTGTACTCTTCCTTTCTCATCTCATAGAAGCCCTAGACCACCAGAGATCACAACCTGATATTTTGGGAATGAGCCTGATAAGCACCCATTAACATAAATAAATCTGCCTCCAAATTGTGGGTGTCGTTTCGATGTTTTTGCTTGCTGTTGAATCTGGGGCACTGGCCAGGAAGACCAACCATGCTGACCTCTTTGGCCACCAGCTGCAGCCCTCACAGATGGAACAAGGACCTCTCCAGGTCTGGATAGGAAGACAGCACCTCCAGGGAACACAGGTTCCCTAAGTCCCCTCAGAGGTCTGCAGGAGGAGTTTCCACTTACTGCTTGAGCAGCTCACGTAGAACCCCAAAGGTAGGAGGACACTCTCTGTCTGTCTGTCTGTCTCTCTGCCTGCCTAATTCTAGTAAGATTCCCAGGGACACCCTAGTTAGTTAGCCTATCAGCCCGACTCAGTTTAAATAGAGAAAGAGCTTGGTCAAATCTTGTCAGTTAAGACTCCAGTCAAGGGAAGTGGGGTTGTGATGTTTAACCTCCCAGTGCGTGCTAAACACTTGTGGGAGTGGAATGGACAGAATAAGTAAAAGCCGGTTCCACCTGTCCTCCAAGACTGGGAAGTATTGGTTCTGGTGCCTGATAGATCCTTGATCTGTGGTTCTGTGTCGATCAACATGTGGCATAACACAGGCCTCGCACCCTCCTCAGCTAACAGACAAATGAGTTGCATTATGTTGGGCCTGAGTAAGCAGGACTGACTAAGCTCTGTCAAATTCAGCCCCAAAGAGTCTGCAGTCATTGCAATAGTTGGGGGTAAGCCTGTGACTTTCCTGGTAGACAGTGAAACAGAAATCTCTGCCTTCAAAAGTTCCCTTGGTTGAAAAGTTACCATCACTGTCCTTCCACCACAGCAACCACCGAACAGTCGCCATGGCCCTCCACTATCCCATGGCCATGGGCCTCAACAAGGGCCACAAGGTGACTAAGAATGTGAGCAAACTGAGGCACTGCTGCCATCACAGAAGCCTCACCAAACACACCAAGTTTGTATGGGACACGATCCAGGAGGTGTGCAGCTTCACCCCCTATGAGTGGCGTACTGTGCAACTACTTAAGGTCTCCAAGGACAAGCACACCCTCAAGTTCATCAAGAAAAGGGTGGGGATTCACATCCATACCAATAGGAAGTGTGAGGAGCCAAGCAACGTGCTGGCACTGTCCCCTGGGCCTTGAGAGTGGACAATTAACCACCTACCTCTGTGAAACTCCATCCCAGTGTAACCCCTACCTGCATCCAATGGTACCCCCAGCCACAAGAGACTTGACTAGAAATTCACCCACACATCAAGAGGTTGTTGAATGTTTATCGACTGTCCAATTGCTGATATACACCTCTCTTGCCTGTAAAGCTAGTTCAAGATTGCTGAGCTGCCAACAACACAGCAACAGTCTTCCATATACATGGCCTCAGTGTTCTGCCACACACAGCCTGCAGGTGCACCTGCCTGAACCTAAAAAATGCCTTCTCCTGCCTTTAGTTAGCTCCTATCAGCCATCTCCTCTTCACAAACACCTCAATTCTGGACTCAAAGGTTAACTGACCTGGACAAAACCTCCCAGGGATTCAAAAATTGTGTCCTGTTTACTGCACTTCTCATTCATGATGCCCAAGCTGCCTGCTGGCAAGGCACAAAGTTCTGCTTTGATATCTAGTAGAAAGTGGTTATAAGAAAAAAAAAAAAATCTGCCAAATTCTTGGAGCTGCTGGCTTCTATAAGATCTGGATCCTTGAGTTCATGTAAACAATAATGCAACTCAAAATGCCAGCCCCTGGTAGCACCCAGAGGCCTACCTGTGAAAATACTTAATCCAGTCACTAAGGGCTCCCTCTGCCCTTTGCTCCTGTGCTCCAGCAGCCACTGTCCTTCTGATCAAGAAAGGCGACAAGCTCAACTTAGACTGAGACCTAACTGCCTGGGTGCGACGCCCTGTAATGAGATGAGCTGTTCTTAAAAAGGCTCCCTGCCTGATGCTGAGTACACTCTGTTTACAGATGGAAGTAGCTGTTAGGAATGAAGTCTGACATGCAGAATACGCTGTGGTTGCCATAGACAAAACTATTTTGGCCAAAACTCTCCCTCAGGGATGATCTACTTGGTAAACTGCTTCTTGCTGCTGCATGAAAACCCGCCAACAGCAATGCACAAACAATCTGGTCTAGAGGTCCAGTCTTCTTCCGAGAATCCAACTGACTGAACCAGAAAAACCATACCCAGCATTCCCAGAAGGTCAAAGCCAGACCTACACCCACCATCTGTTCTGCAAGCTCAAGCCATCATGCTGTCACCTGTGTCCCTGCAGCCATCTCACTCATCAGCGTCTGGGTCACTGGCTCTGACATCACGACTTACAGTGTATTCTCCTCATTTAAAGATATACAGATAGATCACACAGAGCAAGATACAAACCTGCAGAAATGGCTTATAACTGGTTAAAAGACCCATACCATCTGTAGACACTCTTACACATGCTCATAGCCTAGGTATAGAATAACTACCTCTACAAGTTTCGGAAACCCAGACTTAGATCCACTGGAAAATGTGCCTAGATAGCTCCTCTGAGACTCATGCTTAAGAAACAATGTACTCAGAGCCCTGCTCTGGTCATACTGGATGCTGACCAGCCCATGCACAACTGAAGCGTGAGGACATTGTTCATGGGGTTGCTCCATACCTGTTCCCCTTGACTTTTGTGCCATTTCAGGCTGCTTACACCAGTCCTTGCTTTCCCACCCCCTGCTAGCTGTAGTTTTGCCTTAACCTCCCCCCAAGAGAATGAAGCAATCAATCAAGCACTTGACCAACATTGGATGAGCGTCCAAGACACACTGGTCACTCTCCCAGATCAGATTAACACCCTTGCTACCTTGCCAGAGCAATGTGATGACACGCAGAGACCTAAATTCTAGTTGGGCCTTGTTTCCGATCATTTGTCACATGCCCAGCAAAGGTTTTCCAAGGAAACCAAAAGAGGGGGAAATGGAGCAGACAGTGCTCTGCCCTCCCCAGCCCAAATGCTTCACTTCGTTGGTTGCTCAGGTAATAGTTCCTGTACCTGTTCTAGTTCTGATTGCTCCGGTCTCTTAGAAACAGTTGTACCCACTGATCACTACTATACATATTGAACTAAACAATCCACACCTAACAAGCCATTTTGTCTCTGTACTTCCTGTTTGCTTATCTCACATAAGCCTTAGACCACCAGAGACCACCTGGGACTGATTCCGATCAGAGCTCATCTATGTAAATAAGTCTGCCTCCAAATCCTGGGTGTAGTTTCAGTGTTCCTGCTGGCCCTTGCATAGCACCTCATCTAGTAGTTAAAGGATGATTTTTGGATCATCCAAGTTTAACTTCACATCTCAGCTCCACACATATTCTAAGCAGTATTATTTTGGTCAAATTGCTCAAACTTCCTGGCCTTCTGTTTCTGTACCTAGTAAATAAATTTGATGGTGCTGACAATATCTACTTCAGAGTTTTGCTGAGTGGGTTAAGTAAGAGATATAAAGCACTTATGACAAAATAATACACACTGAATAAATTGCAATTGTTGTAAATCTAAATCTCAAGACTCCTGAGAGAGTATATGGCTTTAAAAAATTAATACAAGGAACAGTCCAGTCCTGTGGAATGGAAAAATTTGAGACTTCATTTCATAATGACTCATTTACCAGCAGGAAAACATTTACAATTTTATCTGACTATGTTGAAAGTGAAAAATGTGTTAGTTCCCTCAATCCTACAAACTGTATTTGGTATAAACTGATGTAAAAGGAAAAACTGCTCTGTGTAGAGAATCATTATTTTCAATGAATCTGAGGAAGCAGATGCACTTAGCAGGCTTGGCTGTTAAATACCAGCTATAAAAATAAGTTGGCAACTGAAAATAAATCAGTTTAATATTTGGAAATAGTCCTCATCTTTTTAATGATATTAACATAATGTGCTATCGGTACAATAATTAACATGTGAATGCAGACAAAAATCCGACTTGCTGATGCGGCAGTTCCTTATTCTGTCATCCAACCCTGGTCACTTTCCTTACTGTTTTATCTCTGCTTAGTTAGGAATATAAACAAATGCAACTTAGAAAAGTCAGTGGATGTGTGACACTAGGATAATTTCAGAGGAAAGGTGACAATCGGATGGCAAAGGAACAAGGTCTCGAGTTTCATTTCCATAGAAACCCTGGAATCTTGTGTTTGACAGGAAATTGATTTGTGGAAGTGAACTGCTGAAGCAATTCCTTATCCCCTCAGCCTCATTCCATCTGTGATTTAGGATTGTAAACAAATCATGCTTTATGCAAATGAGTCTGTTTTTTTGAGAGTCCTGTGCAGGAGGAAACAGCAATTGGCCCTGGACTATTAATATCAGTATATAACTGTGAATCTTAAATATTGTTCTTAAACCAGCCCTTGTTTTTCTCAAACATCATTTTTATGTCCTTGGTATGATTTTACTAGCCTAAGTACAGCTGAAGGAAATTTTCTCAGAATGTGGGTAGGATGGTAGAAAGTGAAGACAGCAAAGAGTAAACGCCAAAGAACTTCTCTCTGAAGAAATACTTCTATAAGAAAGATACGTTTTGCAGGAGGATGTCTGACATATGGACTCTAGGATGAACAAAGTCTACACAAGGCTAACTTCACCCAAAGATGTGGCATATCACGTCTATAGAACATCCTCCAAAATACAATGACAGGGACTAATCTGGATGGCCATTGTGCAATAATGCAGGACAGGGGGCTGGTGAGATGGCTCAGTGGTCTAAAGCACCTGCTTAGAACAGGTTTAGCAAAGCACAGGGACCGCGGTTCAATCCCCAGCACTGCATGCCAGCCAGCCGCACCCCCCTGGTGGGCTGAGCTGACTACACACACACACACACACACACACACACACACACACACACACAAATAAATAAATAAATAAATAAATAAAATTTAAAAAAATAACGTAGGACAGACTCAGCAAGTCCTTCACAAAAGGTGACTGCAAAAAGTGGCAACCATTCAATTTGATCCTGCAACTCTGGCCTGAGTTATGATTTCTTGTTCAATAGCATCGAGTCACAGCAATCACTTTGCCTCTCTAACTGAGAGTTAAATATGTTCTAAATTATACATAAATGCAATGGAAAGTAAGTGATGGAACACTGCAAAAGAAACCATTTCTCCTGCAGGAGCACAAGTGTGGCGCTACTCTTAGATTGGGTAAGACAAGGCAGATTTGTACAAGGTTTATATGGATGAGAACCCAATTCTGTGGCTTGGGTGTACATCTCTCCACACTGCAAGGAGGGAGTGAGGAGGCTGGATGCGCTGGCAACTACATTTGCCCTCGATACTTTATTTCTGATACCTAAATCCCAGAATTTCCTGGCCAAAGACTTTCAGCTGGCTTCCAGTTCCTTCCTCCTGAGGCTACCAACTGTGTGTGTACTCCAGGTCCACAGTTTAGATAAGGGTTTGGTAGTGTTGAGTCACATGGAAGAATTTAGGCCTCATACATGGGTACCTGCAAATCCCTTTGCAGTTTGCCTCAGAACCAGGAGTTGGCCAAGTAAAAGGAAGTAGCCCATTGCTAGACTCTAGAATTGGCTCACAGGCCAGTGGAGACCACTAAACAGCCTGAAAATTCTAAATTTAAATTTGACTTCCCATAGCCTAAAGAAACAGCATGTTTCAAGGTAGGCAGATAGAAAGTAATGTGTTTAATCGCTGTTAGTTTTGTTCATCATTTAAATATTTGGAAATACAGTTATGGTCTTTTTCCCTTTTTACTCTTTTCCTACCCTGTGGGACACAGGGTAGGAAACAGCTTTCTGCTTATTTGTTTACATCTTTGATCTGAGATATAATTGGTTGTTGGTGCATGCAGGAGGCTGTTAGGCTGAACTGAAGGCTTCAGAAGGCTACACTAAGTAGAATGTCTGTCTTCATCTTTTAAATAATGTATGAGACAGGACAGCTCATCCTCTGAAGATGCATATAAGTACTGGTGACAGTTTTGTCCAGCCCTGAGTCTCTAACTCAGAAAGTATGCCGCTAGTAACATCTACTGATGACAGGAATTCAAACTCTTATGTGTAGTCTCAGTGTTTTTAAAATCTTATATCTTAAAGCTGGAGAGTGGTATTCCTATTGGTATAGTCTTTACTGATTTAGTTCCAGGGTTCATGAATCCTGGTTTGTTATGCTGAATTTATTTTAGTGTATGAGGCTGAAAATGCTTTTAGGATCTTAGATCATACTTCTCTGATTTTGAACATTATACCTAAACATTTCAAAATGTTCCTTATATTTATTTGAAGTTAGATGTTATCGTAGCTTTATTCTATAAGAGTCTTAAAATCCACATAGCTAGTGGTAATTATTCTTTATGTAACCTTCTGAAATGAAGCAATGGGGTCATGGGATATGTTATGACAATATTGATTAATGGTTTTTCCCTGAGTACTGCATCATTTCTTCATGTTTGCTCTGGCAGGGATAGATCTAACTGGATAGCTCACTTTTCTGCAAGTGGTTTCAGCTTACAAGTCCAAGGAGTAACCCATGAACTCATCTGCATTTCCATTCATATTTTCGCAAAACAGACTCTTCATTTTTGCTTTTTCATTGCCTGACTAAGGCACAGATATTCTCATGAGATATATCACTTACTGTCCTGTCATGGAGCCCCTTAGAATCATAAGCATTCATAGTGTCGCACCAAGAACAGATTCCACAATGACACTGGAAATAATCCCATTACTCAGCTTGCATCAAACGGAACAGACAATTGGGTTGTTCACAAAATCACAAGCTGTGCACATTCCACCTTTTATATCTCTCAGATTCAGTGACAGAAGCATTTGAGAAAATAGTGTTCACCACGATAATGATTAACCTCAGATTAATCTTTGTGCTATGAGACATGTGGATTTTGTACTTGATGTCTCATCAAGAGTGGGTTTATTCTCTCCTCCTTTTCAAGACGGAGAGGAATGTTTATTTTTATTCTTCTGTTTGCCCCAGAAGACTGTCAAGTTTTTCATAAAGCCTGGGCCAAAATGCAACTTTATCTAAGACATGAATTGGAAAATTTCTCAGAAGTCTTATTAAGGACAATCACTGATATATTTAAGAATTCTTTTAAAGAATATGTAACCTAAATTAACATTTTCTACGTTTTCTGTACCTCAACTGGACATTTAACTCTATTAGAAAAACATTTTCCTTATTAAGTTCTTCCTAACAATTTTTGAAGAAGTCATTTAATTTTTAGCTAAGTCAATGGACTCTATACCTGGTGTTAAAGTGTTTCCTTTAAAGAAACAGACAGTAAATATTTTACATTATATGGGCCATATAAGGCCTGCTTACTGATGCTACTTAAGAAGTAGAAAAGCAGCCATCAAAAATAAGTAAATGAATAACTATGGATGATTTTCAGTGCAACTCTGTGAATAAAAGCAAGCACTACAGACTTTTTTATCCTGATCACTGTTCTGTTCATGCTTAAATTTGTGATGGTAATACATCCCAGGGGATTGACAATCTTGCCCTCACAGATTTGATAGGAGTTTTAAAGTAGCATCCCAAACAGACATGTAGCACACTGAGCACTGGCTATTTAAGGAAATCCCCGTAAGAAAAAAAACCCATGCAATCCCATGGGCTGTACTCAGAATGTATAGACAGTACTTAGGAATAATAGCTGTCCAGAAAGCAAGACATTCTTTTTAAAAGTATATTAATTATAACCAGTATTACCCAGCTGTAGAAGCTGTGCTAAGATTTTAGTTTTCAAAATTCTGTTGAAAGTAGATAAGAATTCCATTGAGTTTATGAGTGAAACACTACAACCGGACATCAAGAAGGACCATAGTCATAGCGGTGCTCCTTTGGATTGTTTTAGCACAGGATTATAAACCTGAGTTTGTTGTGCTACTGTTTTTCTAAGACCAAAAAATTCTACATACTTCATAAAATGGGTGTTTACCATAGGTGAATATGTTAACAGATTTGTTTTTGTGATTTTTAATAATTTCTCTCAAGTTGTTACACCTGCTATAACTACAGAGATGGCATCCAGGTGTCAGAGTGACATCCATCTTTAGTCAGGAGAATATTCTGATCTGATTCAGCATGTCACACCTTGATATTCACTACAAAACTGAAACTAGGTCTCAGTTTAAGTTATAGTTTAGGTCTACCGAGTACATATGTTGAAAATTTGGCAATCATTTTCCATTCACTTAAGAATTTTAGTAAATCTTGTAAAAAGTTGCACTTCCTCTTGGTAACATACTGGTATGGTATAAATCACACAGTGTAATTAATTTACTAGAGCAATAGAAAAGTTTGGGGACCTGTTACCTCTATTGAGTTCTTGAAGGAATGGTGTGTTTTAAATTTCTTCATCAAGAAGACAAGTGGGATGTGTTAATAGACTGCATGAAGTAGCCAGCCTAAAGTTCAAGTTGTGCCCTCAGATTGAACTATATGGTGAAAGTTTAAATTTTAAAATATTATTACAGTGAAAGACATATTTCCATTAATTCTCCACCAAAATGCTCCTCCTTGCTTCAAATACACTTAACCCATCTTTCTTTATACTCGGGAGCAGTTCTGAAGCAGTTTCATGGGTATCTTCAGAACCTATAACAAAACCATAGAGTGAATATGGATGGCAAGTGCCACCAAGGGAAAGACAAGCTCTTCAAAAATATTACCATTGTTCTTTTGTTTTGCATCTTAGGGAAGGGTCTACAGGGTGTTCAGGGTCTCACTACTAGATCAGACACACAGCGATCCGCCTGTTTACAGCCTCCCAAGAGCTGGGATTACAGGCACGCTGCACCACGCCCAGTCTCAATTGCTGTTTTAGCATCCCCCAGGGGTAGGGCTAGCATGGAGGCCCAGGGATCAAACCTCCAGCCTCTGTGCCTGCTTGCAGGAGCTTTAGTCTGCTAAGGTATTTGGCCAGCCCTCCTGTCATTTGTTCTTATGCTTCTGTGTTATAGTATGTGTCTTGTTGTCCCCCCAAAGCCTCATGTAGTCATGGGGTGAGGACTTCTAGAGTTTGTGTCAACTCATGACCCACTGGGATTATGTGTGATCCAAGGCTGGGATTATGGGTCTTAGTACTGCTGGGATTACCCATAGGTGGGTAAGTACTGGGAAGTACCCATAGGTGTGAGTACTTCCCCTACCCTGGGG
>NW_004524609.1:9521770-9522348 GCF_000260255.1 Octodon degus | reverse complement strand
GAAGTCAGAATGACCATGAAAACTATTCAGGATATTGAAGCAACCATAACAGTGCAACAGAAGATACTCACCAAAGACAACTTCCGGAACTCCTTCAGGAAATGCAAGAACAATGAGACAAGTGGGCTCACACTCAGGCTGACTTGTTTGGAGGGATTAACAGAAATGTTGTTTACTGTAATTAAGTTTTGTTTTAATATAAACACCCACTGCCTTTGTCAGTCACATCTCCTATCCTGAAATAGGTTTCAGTAGGTTTTCTCCTTTCCAGGTCTGAACTTTAAAGGGAAACACTACAGAAATGGGGAATTACAGGCACCACAAGGGATCAGGTTAAACTAGGCAGTGTTTTTTTTTTTTTTTTTGGGCATTTTTAGATGTGCTAGAAGAAGGTAGCCATCTATTTGCACTATACATACACATTTATTTTTTTTTTGGGGGGGGGGATGTATACACACAAGCAAAAAAGGAAGTGTCACAATAGCAAGTAAATAAATAACTTTCTTGTGGGCATTTCTATTTTAAAATAATGCTGCAATGCGTCATATAATAAAAGATCTTCAGAACATAGAAACTGA
>NW_004524609.1:9510818-9520885 GCF_000260255.1 Octodon degus | reverse complement strand
GAATTTTGTCCTTGCCAGTGTGAGTTACTACACATTTAAGCAACGAGTCACACCTTGGAAGAATTATTCTCCAGTAAGAGAAACAGGAAATACATTACTTAATACATAGACACCAAATCACATCTATCAACATATTAGAACACAGGAAAATAAAGAAAATTGAAGCACAGGTCTCTGAAGCAAGCTATTTTGCAAATAAATGTCAAGAAGCTACAGCGTCCTCAGAAAACTTGACATACCTAACACTCACTGAAGTTGCTGTTCCATTCTTGAAATGTTGCAGTGAATTAACCCATCTTGGTAAGAGACAGAGGGTGGTAGGTATTGGGTCAGTCTGAAGCATGAGTTTGATTGACTACAGTTGCAGATTGGCCAGCTTCCTTGCAGCTCCTTATTTCAAATGAACAACAGGAAGTAACAGAAAAGTTGAGGAGCACATTATCACTATGACCAAGACCAGAAAGATTTTAAAAGAGGGAATTCTAAAGACAAAGGCTTTGTATACTGGATCTTCCATGACAACGGAATCTCCCAATGTCTACTGGTTTTTCAACTCTGCCTCTGGTAACGTGAGTGAGAAGTAAGTTTGGAATGAGTGCGTGTGTATGCATGTGTGCATTTGTGGTAGGCACGATGAAAGAATTTTGTCAGCATTTGAAGAAAGCATCCCAAATTGGGAAGCCAGAATTTCTGATACTATTTTCTTTTGATTGATCATAAACTGAAATCAAAATCAATGAACACTGTCACAATTCACTAGCTACTTGAATCCTACTACATTCTTATTACCACAGTGGCGCTCACTGTTTGCTGCAAAAATGGACTAAATATTCACCCAGATGACATAATGGCTAACTCCGCAACAGATGATTCCTAACTCAGCCTCCACCGTGAGCTATGCCCTATGGTGCTTGTCAAGATTTTATTTAGGGTCCCTTTATTTGAATTTATCATCTGTAAGATACAGGAGAAAAAGCCTTGTCACAATTTCCCTATTTGTAATCTGTGCGTAATGAAAGGCTCTAGTTCATAACCTACAATGTACTTTTGTCCAATCCATATTTGGGATTATTTCTTATGTAATGGATGACAGCCTCATAATCACTGTTATCATCACCAGTCAGTACAATCAATTTCACTCATATTTACTTTGAATGAATGCAAATTTATTTACATGGAAACAGCGGTCTTTGAGATGTCTTCTCATCAATTACGAAGTCCTTCATGGTCTAAGCCAGCAAACAAGTAAATAGACAAGCCAATCCTTCACATGATTGAATTCAGTTAGTAACACTTCCCTAGTACAACTCTCTGATTTTCTTCTAAGGTATATCCCAGTCTTAAATATTGATAGATGTAGAAAAAGGGACACAGATGCAGAAGAAAGCTTGAGGAAGATTAAGAAAAAGAAAGAAAAGGAGAAGGAAGAACAGAGACCTACCTTTTTATTGTTTTGTACTGACCACATATGTACATATTCTCAAATAATCTTCACATATTGCAACCCCTTCACTATTCTCTTCTCTCTTTTCTAATATTTCAGTTTTATCTGTGTCTTTTTAAGAAAGAAGTACTCTGAAGTTTTAACATGCTTAAAAAATAAAAGTAAAGCATGGCACAGAGGCTGAGATAGAAAACCATTGTAAGCCCTGGCCATTTGTATTTGATCTGTAGAAGGGTTTCTCTCCCATCTGTTCTCTTTGTGTTTAGTCCTTCTGTTTTGAGTTTAAATTATTAAACTTCTTTGACATGAAAGATTAATAATAAATTATAGTTTTGTTTGTGTTCATTTATTCAGATTGCTTTTATTTTTTTTTAAATATCAGGTATAAGAGCTCTCTAGATGGAGACGTCTTGAAATCCATATACTGATAAGTAGATAATATGGATGAAACTTGCAAACAACCAAATTTTATTGATAGATTTATACATTACTTTAAAATAAAGAGAAATACCAAGGTTATCTGTGTCATTTATAGTGGCAATTCCGTGGTTGAGGACATTCCAAGGAGGGCTTGAAGGACTATAGAAGGAATTTTAATTTCTGTTACAAAATGAGACATTTTTTGAATGTCAAGGGTTGACTGCCTTCGTGGAGTAAAATGCAGAAAACTTCAGAAGTGGGAAATTATGTGACATTCAATTATTAGATTTAGGCACCACGTGCTGCACTGGCCCCACCCTTGAACGCACTGAGCCAGCCACTGAGGCTAGGCGTGGTGGTGCGTGCCTGTAATCCCAGCACTGGGGAGGCTGAAAACAGGAGCATTACTATGACCCCCGAGCTGTGTGTAGTGAGACCCTGTACCAAATACATTACAATTAAAAAAAAAAAAAAATCAGATTTCCAATTACAATAGAGCTATGTAATATCATACTTCTTGAGTGGTTTCACACTCAGTAATTACTGTTCAGTTAAATAAGTGTTTACAGAAAAACATAATTTTATTTAAACTACTATTGATAGTCATGTAACTATATTTATAGAGATAGGTTACAAATTAGAGGCATGTATCGAGCTTAATTAATGCACTCATCTTTGACACTATTTATAGACATGCATTTATATTCAATGAAATGGTTGCCTGCCATGTGTTTGCACAGCACATGACAGGACATTTGAAAACAGAAAGAGGAAAACTGAGCTAAGGCATGGAGTGCAAGACTAACCTAGATTTGTAAAAAATGTATGATTTTTATTTGTACCATTCCATCAGGAAAGCAACATGTCCAAAAAAGAGCATGGTTGTGTACAGCCTACATAGTTGGGAACCTGTTTAACCACTTCTCAATCAATGTGCGCAGGAAGGAAAAGTCACCCCCAAGCTATATGGACTTTCAACTCCTGAGCTCTGGCCCAGCAAATAACCTGGGCAACCAAGAGATATAAGGATACCTGGTCTCCAAGCAACCTGGCTCCCATTTAGCACGCAGCTTCATAAAGCTTAATGAGAACCGGCCATCTCCTCCACTTGGGGAGAAACCGGGTTCAGCGGGAACAACGTGTTCTGGTTTGTGTAACAGGCGAATGAAGAGATAGATCATAAAGCTGCATGATTCAGAGCAGATGCCTGAACCAAGGAGTGTGGTTCAAGGAGCTCTCTGCTTCCTCTACTTTATGGTAGTTTAATGAATAATTCGAGACCTGATTCCAAGTTATTCCAGATTATTCTATCCTGATAATTTCCTATTTGTATCACTTTGAAATAATTTCATTATTCTGAAATTCTTTTGAGGAGCATGCTCTGTCATTCCTCTGACGGATAAAGGATCATGCTGCGGTCAGCAGGAGTGTAGTTTCACAAACTGGACTGTCCAGTTCCAATTCTGACCTCTGTGAACCTTTGAGGAAGTTACTCAGAAAGCTAGCCTCTCTCTGCACCTGGGTCTTCTCCCGCATTATTCAGGGAAAGTAATAGAATTTACTTCGTGAATTGCTATGAAAAGTAAATTATTTAAAATGTGTAAAAAAGTGACAGCAGTGCCTGGCTACTTACGGTATTGAGGCAAGAGGATGGCAAGTTCAAGACCAGCCTGAGGAACTTAGCAAAATAAAATAAAAATAAAGTTCGAGGGATGTGGCTTAGCGGTCAGTGGTAGCATCCTGCCACCGAACAAAACAAAACAGAACACAGTCCAGAAACATGTACGCTGTTTGTTTGTTAACTGCAAAACCAGAAATTATCTGTCCTGTAACAGGATGCTTTGAGTCTCAAAACCAGATCCGCTTCCCACTTGGAATATCACTGACCACAGGCCACCTGCAGAACAGGACAGCTAGTAATGCAGCCCCATGATTCTAGAAACTCTCACCAGCGCTCCGTGAATTATATCGATGTTTTTCGTAACCTGGTTGTGCAGTGCCGCTGTGCAGACTGGATAGGCAACGGCAGAATGCTGTGCAGGGGAGGCTGCAGGCAGCGCTAACGCCTCCTCCTCCCCATCCCACAGTCCAACAGAAACCCCCTTGTACCAAATGTCGTATGTGCTGGTGCCACTTGACAAGTGAAATGCAGTGAGTATCAATAAAATGACACTCCAGCCACCTATGTGTGTTTGTGCCTGCGAAGACCGGGGCTTGTTGTTAAGAAGCAGACATGTCAGTTTTCTTGCTTAATTCTTAACCTGGGGCTTGTGTTATTTTGTAAAATAATTTCATCAATGAAAGCATAAAAATTAAAAAAAAAAATGTTTTGTCACAGGTGTACATGATCTATTTTATGTGTCTTTGGGTGTGTGGCTGAAGACAATTCCTGTTCACCCAGGGTGGCCCCAGCAGGCCAAGGATCGGAGAGCCTGACCTGGAGTACAGAGATCGCAGATAAGAGCCCATCATCAGATAAGAGCAAGGTCGCTGGGTGGCTCCAGCTCTTTGCAAAACATGTCCTGGATTTCTAAGTCCCTCTTTTGCTTTGCCTTATTGCGCTGTATTGCCTCTTCTTTCCACTTTGCACATGAGATCTTCATTTTACTACTCGGTGCTTCTGTTGGCTGAATAGCAGTTCACACCTTTGACACACAACCTGCACTTCTGACTATGAAATTAGGGGTTTCTAACAGAGAATGAATGCTAATTGCACTTCACTGATGACACCCCAAGTCTTTGTTTTCTCCTTTATAATATTAATGTGTTAATCATTTTAGCATGTGCAAACCCATGGAAGAGTAACGATGAACATAGAATTATTTATAGTCTCATCTCTCCGAGCTTAGCACTTGTCGACATTTGGGTGTATTTTTTAGAAGAATCTCATACACACACACACACACACACACACACACACACACTTCTGCACAGGATGCGCTCTATACATAACATTTTAATTATAGTACTGACTTAGATCGGAGCACTGTTGTTGCTGTATGGAGAATTGTCAAGACATGTGACTTGTGCACGTTAGCCAAACTAGAGAGTCTACGCATGGTGAAATCATAACCTAAAACAGTTGGTTTTAAGAAGCCACACATGTGGACTGGGAGAGGTGTCGGTACTGTGGCCCTGCAGTTGAAGTCTTCCTGAAGGCTGGGCTTGAATTTAAAGAGTGAAAGAGTCCTCTTGTACTGGATAAAGTGCTGGTGCTGGTGCTGTTGGATAAGAACTGGGCCTGGCAAGATGACGCGCTGGACTTGACTGTGCCTTCTGCTACACAACAGTTATTTCTATTGCATCTGACTTCTTAGAAGAAAATCTAAGTGTGTGGATCTATTCGACGACTTCTTATAGCACTCACTGGAAAACCTTAGAACGTCTTGGGCTTTTAGTCATTAGAGCTGGAGTTTTCCAAAACAGAAAAAGAAATATCAAGCTGTACCTTCAATGCAAATGCAAATTCCTAAGGGGAATCATCTAGTTAGAATGCAGAAGCTGTATTCCTGAGTAGAACAGACTGTTAGGGAAGAGAAGAGGAAAGGGACAGAGTGCTGTTCCTAAGGATACTAATGTTCTAGCCATTATAGTACACATGTTTTGGGCTGAGAAAGAAGCCTCAAGGTGATTGATGATTGTTCTTTAAATTGAAAATACTACATTCCTGGAAAATTATCACTCATTCTTATTTAATGAGAGCTTTTTTTATACATGAAATATAAGGTAATTTTTATTCCATAAAATAAATAAACATTTATTTTCGGAGTTCAAGGAGAATATGTTTGGTATTAAGTTCAGCACTGTGGTAAGCATTATTACTTTCATTAAATTATAGGTAATCAGATTTTTAAATGATATGTATGGCCAAGGAAAAGAATTGATACTATAATATACATTTGATTATATCAGATATGTCCTAAACTCGACATATCAGAAGAAATCAGCTGAGAAAATTGTTGAATGCAGAGCACAAGCTATATTCTGAGAGATAGAGGACAGAGGACACCATGAAGGCCTTCTAAGATACTTTTTTGGTGAATCACTTGTGAATTCTCCCCAGCACTGGTAGGGCCATGGCTTAATACTTACTAGCCAAAATTTACAGCATCAAAATTTAAAAAAAAAAAAAATTGTCACAAGAAATTTTTGTACTGGAAAAATGACAAATGGTGGGAAAGGGAGTAGCAACAGGAAGGTGAGCCCAAATCTTGCTTATTGTTCAAATTGTACCGTAAAATGTGTAGAGCTGCCAGTTGCCAAGATTCTTCTGTGGTTTTCTCCCTCTGAACACCTCTTCACTAAGTTAAACTTAAAAATTCAGTTGTTCTTATTATAGCTCAAATAGGGACATGTGAAAAAATTCAATTTAAAAACATTTAAATTTGTGCAATGGGATTAGAAATTTCACAATAAGGGTTTTATGTAGTTGGGGAAATTTTGAATATCTTTTACTGGTCAGACTAGAGCTTGTGTTTCTTGCCACATTTTAGAACTTCCTGTGTACAGTCTTACCAGGAAGTATAGATGAGTATGAAATTAGGGTAGAATAGAGAAGAGCAATCAGAGTAGAATTTCTGATCATTGATGCCGCTTATTCCAGGGGCACAGGTAAGACATACCAAGAGTCCTGACCTTGTAAGGTTGTTACGAATGCAAAGTGAGTATGAAAGTATTGTGATATATCTCATGAAGACACTGATGGTGCTAAAAGTAAATTCAGGTTCAAAGACAATCCCTCCCCTAAGAAATAAAGCATTCTCTCATGTAGATGCTAATGAAGATGTATATCACATTTTTTTTCCATTTTTGTCATGCACAACGAGAACAACAATAGGTAGATTCGTGTTTGGTAAAGTATGCATTACTCAAGGGCATTTGTTGACTGGCAGCCTGCCGTGGGCAACCAGCAGCTCTACATATTTTAAGGTACAGTTTGCACAATAAGCAAGAGTTGGGCTCACCTTCCTGTTGCTACTCCCTTTCCCACAATTTATCATTTTCCCAGTAAAAAAATTTCTTGTGACAATTTTTTTTTTTTTTTATTTTGATGCTGTAAATTTTGGCTAGTAAGTATTAAGCCATGGCCCTACCAATGCTGGGAGAATTCACAAGTGATAACCAGAATCTCTTTGCCCACAAATCCAAGAAATCCATTTCAAAACGGCCTCAAACATATCACAGCTATGCCCTTCCAGTGGAGTTTTTACTATTAAGATATTTTCCTTTTTTTCTGGAATATAATTTCTTCCAGCTCTATATGAATTTAAGAAAGATCAAAATGCAGCCCAAAATAAATGTTTGTGTTGCTACAGCATACATTTACATGTGCATATAAATAAGGTGTTCACTCTTAATATAGGGCAAAGAAATGTATGTATCATTTATGAGTTAGGTTTCAGAAAGTACAACCAAATGAAAGAATGTGGGGGTGGAGCCCCATATACATGCAAAGCTAGAACAAAAAAGAACCACCTACAAAAATCTTTCCCTAAAAAGCAACCATTCCTGAAGAAGATGCAACCCATGCAGGCTCACACACAGATTTACTACCTACTCACTGCGACCCGAGAATGGCTTCTACCCAAGAGAATCTTTAGGCCGTGAGGATTAAAAACAAAAGCACATTAAATGATTTTTAGATATCATTTGCAAAACTAAGTGTTCAACAGAAGTTGAAGTGCTGAGAGCAGATGATTCTATTCCTAAGGGTTACAATTTTGGAGGTTAATTTGAGAATCAACAGTCACAGTGAGACAAGATAATTCCTAAATAGCTCAACTGTTGGGTTTATCCATCCTCTGATGTATTTATTTGCTAATATTACAGGTGGATGTTATTTTTTTGCATACACTTTGAATTTATGTATCATATAGACATATACATATATTTTATATGCATATAAATATAATTATATTTTAGAAGGTATGGCATGATGCAAGTTACATGGACTGCTTTTCTATCACAGGCTTCCTAGCACATTAGAAGAGTAGAATATCTGTGGTTGCTTATTATTAAATTGTACAAATACCTTCCAGTCACTGAGATACCTCAGGCTCCTCAAGCAGTGGTGCTGCCTTGGGTGGGAGTTATTTCCTAATTGGAAAAATATGAGTTCTGGACCGCCCTGAATGATGGTAGCACTTTTCTATGCCCAAGATCTTTCCACGAGGGGATCCTTCTGCTTCCGTGGGGAGTGGCGGCAATCCATCCTGCAGGCTTCCAGTGCCTGTCTGAACCAGTTGCCTATATAAGATCTGTCATCTGAGAATCGGACGTTGATCATGAACAAAAGCCACAGCATGGGAGAGAATCACAACCAATGCTGGGTTTTGTTTGAAAGTTAGAAAGCACACATACACTATGTTGTCAACCAAGACAGATGACTCTACATTTTAGGTGTTATTATTTTTCTTAAGTTTAATGAGTCATTTGAAGCATTTCAGGAATGCTGGGATTTTACTTTCTGCGCGTCATGACCTTCAAATAAGTTTTTCAAGTGCTCTGACTGTATTCAGGAAAATATATGAAAAGAAAATGTTAATAAATTAGTTTTCTGATTAAAATGGGCAAAGTAGGACCCAGAATGTACCAACCATTTTATTAGTTTATAATAGTTTTTCCTATGCATATATTTTGATATCAGCCCTGTATGCCAGCTATCATCACCATTTTATACATGGGAAAATTAAGTTAAAGAAAACTATATAATGTACCAAAAAGTGTATGACACTTTTAGAAGGCATGGTTTTGGATTTTAATCTATTTCTAATTTGGGCATTGCCAATAATAATATTTATTTTCACAGTAATTACAATGGGAGAATATATTCTTGTATCCCAGGATGGTGAAATCCAAAGATAGCCCCTATTTTAAGTTAAATTTAATTTGGCTATTTTGAATGATTTCCTAAGGAAGTGTAAAAGAGAAATCATATCTGTTGCTTATTATGGGACTTCTCAGGAGACTTAGAGGGTTGCTCTCTGTCCTGTGATTTAAAGATAGAACGCAGTGTGCCTCTCTGGTCCAGATGTAAGGACAGGCAGAATAGCACATGAGCAGGGCACGTTTACCAGAAAAAATAAAAAAAAAAAAACAAGAAAGCAAGAATACAGTTGTGTGTGGCAAAACTGTAAATGTGGTCATGAGCAGGAGCTCCCTGCCTGCCCCCAGCTCGGCTTGTCTGTTCTTCTTCCCCTGGCCTACTCCTTTCCCTCTTTTAATTATCCAAGAAATATCTCCTGAGTACAAATGTCCCCCTTTATCCATGAGAAGCAAAAGCCAAGACTCCCCAGTGGATGCCTGAAACTATGGATACTGAACTCTCCCCCGGCTATACGTTTCTCATGCGTACATAACTACAATAAAGTTAAATTTATAATTTAACCACTGTGAAGAAATTAACACTTAATAGCAAAGTAGAATAATTACACACTGTAATCAATGTTGTTTCTACTTGACGCATTGTTGTTTGTTTCTGGAATTTTCCATATGATGTTTTCAGTCCACACTAGACCTTGAGTAACTGAAACAGAAGACGGAACTGCAAGGGGACTCCCTTCCCCATGAGTGCCGGGCTTGGTGCCAGACTCAGCGTGCTCTCGTTCCCACAGCTCCTGACTCAGCCCCTGGCCTACCCTGCTGACTTGTCTCCACTCTGGGAGCAGGTCCTTGGATTCTTGGTTCCTCTCCATCTGCTCTGCCTACCGCACGATCTCTCTTCCAGAACCCCTGTTGTGATTTTCTTGCTCAAGAGCCACAGCTGCAAGATTCATGCTTATTTTTCTTTGCACTTTAGCAACCTCCCTTGTGACTTTTCTCTCAACTGGGATGCTGCATCTTGGAAAGTAGTTGTCTGTGTTTAGATGCTCCCACTCCCTGTCTTCTCAATTACCTTGTGGCTGGAATTAAGATTGTTAACATTGAGTGAGTACTGTGTGCTGTTTATATTTAGATGCCCCCCAGAAGCTTGTGTGACCTCTGGTGAGGCTGTGGAAAAGTGAATGGATTCTGGGGACTTACAGCAGGCTTGCTGCTAGGAGGTGGGGGTCACTGCGGTCCTGACCTAAGAGGTTCTCTCTCTCTCTCTTTCTCTGTCTCTCTCTGTATCTTTCTCTCTGTCTCTGTCTCTCTTTTTGTCTCTCTGTCTCTCTCTCTTTCTCTCTCTCTCTTTCTGGCTCTCTCCCTCTTTCTCTGTCTCTGT
>NW_004524609.1:9505719-9510545 GCF_000260255.1 Octodon degus | reverse complement strand
TCTCTCTCTCTCTCTCTCTCTCTCTCTCTCTCTCTCTCTCTCTCTCTCTCTCTCTCTCTTCCATCATGACCAGCTCTGCCCTGGAGCCAGCCAACATGGCCAAAAATTATACAAATTCTGAGGCAAAATAAATCTTTCCTCTTTTAAACTACAAGTGTCACATTTGCGTCCCAGGGAGGACGAAAGTGACTAAGATATTGGGCTGGTTCACACATTATAGCTTTCTATGGAAAAGCCTGAAAATTGGAGTGGTAGTGAAGTCCTACTGCTCAAGACCCACAGATCCGGCCTCTCTTAACAGTCTTCCTCAGAGTGGCAGAAACTTCTGTGTGCTGGGCAAATGCCTGCCACTGTCACTCTGCATGGTCATGTCCCCTTCAGAATTGTGCAACACGGCCCTTCCTTCCTCTTTCCGCTGCCATCTGGACATTCTGAGAACTGACAGGCCAAAATGCTTCCACACTGCCACGGAGCAAAGAGTCACGAATTCCAGATGCAACAGGTATGAAGCCATTGGCTGCTGTCTGCCTACAAGTGGTGAAATAAGCTTCACAGCGCAGATGCCAGCTGTGCGTAGAAGTCATGCTGTGCGGCTCGGGTTAGGAAAATTCGAAGTCTACACCTACGAGCATTAAGGCTGAGGGAATATGTCATGCACCCTAAATGCATTAGGCTTAGATTAAATAACACAGAAAGTGAAGTAATTTAAATTAAAAGCAAAACAAGTTCAGACATACTTCTTAAGGGTTACTCATACTCCAGTGACATCTATCATTTATCTATCTATCTATCTATCTATCTATCTATCTATCTATCTATCATCTATCTATCTGTATCTGTCTATCATCTCTAATTGATCATTGAACTCAGGAGCCCTACATTAAGCTTCATCATTAGTCTTTTTTATTGTTTTCTTTTGTTTTTAAGACAGGAGTGAGTAAGTCATTAAATTGCCCAGCCTGGGCTACAATTTGTGAACTTCCTGTTTCACTCTCCCAGAGTGCTTAGGTCGCACTTATATTCCCTTACACATATCTTTATTTTTAATTCACTTTATTTTTTTTGACAACTCATACAGAATTTTACTTAACAAAGTAATATGAATTTCACAGTATTTGTTGTCATACATAGTATTGTCTTACAACCAGCTATTCATATTATCAGATATATACACATAAAATTGGAAGAAGAAAAAACTGGAGCAATGTATAAGAAATTAAGAAAGGTGTTTGTAAATAGGATGTCGAGTCCGCATCTTGTACAGCAATTAACCACTAAGAAGAATGTATGCAGTGTGTTAATTATTCACACTGTCCTACCGATTTGATTTAAAACTGTCTCTTTGTTTTTTTTTTTTCATTAAATTATGGCAAAAAAAAAAGAAATTAAGAAAAGAAAAAGTACAGACAATTGAACAAAGGCGACGAAGCTAATTAGAGCATTGACTGCTTCTTTCCATTTATCTTCTTTTTTTTTAATTCTTACTTATTTATTTATTTAATTTGTCCTGCCTTACACATATCTTAATCCGGAAATTATTTTTAGCCTCATAAATATTCACAGAAGAGTTGTACTATATACTGGAAGTGCAAATCATGTGACATCTGGACTTAGCCAGTGTTAGAAGATTCCTTTGCCTATGTGCCTTGGTATTTCCTGTGGCATGTATTTGTTTATTTATTTATTTATGTATTGTTTCGTCCTTTTGAGACAGGGTCTCACTCTGCCAGCCTTGAGCTCACTTTGCAGCTCAGGCTGGTCTTGACCTCTCAACGATCCTCCTGCTTCAGCCTCCCGAGTGCTAGGATTACAGGCATGAATCACCAGGCCCAGACTCTTGAAGAGTATTTCCTACATTTACTTGCCCCTTTTGATATAACAAATGATGGGCAGCACTGAAATCGGTAACATAAATTCACACCAAGAAATTTGGGGCCAGGAATATCTATATATAGGAAGGGAAGGTTGGTAGTATACAAGTTCAATAATATAAATGTTTTTGAATATATCTAGAGACTTTTTGTTTGTATTTAGGGATACATCTACAGGGTGTTCCACTACTAGATTGGACTCATAGTGATCCGCCTGTTTACAGCCTCCCAAGTGCTGGGATTACAGGTGTGCACCACCACACCCAGTCTCGATTGCAAAGTCATCGCCCTCGGGGGCGGGGCTGGCAGAGCAGGTGGGGGTGGGGTTTGAACCCCGGCACTTGCACCTGCTTGCAGGCACTTTAATCTGCTGAACTATTTGGTTGACCCTTAGTCAGTGTTATGCAGTGAAAAAAAGACCTCTAATTTCCAACACAAGGCAAAAGAAAATAAAGATAAACCAATATCCACCCATGTAAATTTCAAGTAAGATTATGTTATTCCCCCTACATAGTGTCAGAAATTATGATTCTAATTAATTAAAGTAAAAAAAAAATCTTGTTTAACATTCTAGCTTGACCACTAGATAAGAATTTCCGTTTAAACAAGTTTCTTTATCTATCTCTGAATCAGTTTATTTATGTAAAAAAAAAAAAAATGATAATGGTAATATGTTTCAAAATCTTTGCTAAAGGGCAGGCCAAATAGCTCAGTGGGCTACAGCACCTGCTTAGGCAGAGTGCAGCAGCCGGGGTTTGATTCCTGGCTTGCCCTGCTGGCCCGCTGGTGGGAAGCACTGAGAGGGCAATTGAGACTGGGCACGGTGGCGCAGGCCTATAATCCCAGCACTTGGGAGGCTGAAAACAGGATAATCAGTATGAGGCTGATCTACCTAGTGAGACCCTGTAGACCCTGTAGGCCCTGTAGATCCTGTAGACCCTGTAGGCCCTGTAGGCCCTGTAGGCCCTGTAGGCCCTGTAGGCCCTGTAGAACCTGTAGGCCCTGTAGGCCCTGTAGGCCCTGTAGACCCTGTAGACCCTGTAGACCCTGTAGGCCCTGTAGACCCTGTAGACCCTGTAGACCCTGTAGGCCCTGTAGGCCTTGTAGGCCCTGTAGGCCCTGTAGGCCCGGTAGAACCTGTAGGCCCTGTAGGCCCTGTAGACCCTGTAGACCCTGTAGTAAATGCATAAAAAAATCCTTTCTGTAGATTAAATGAGATTATAGTGCACAGAAAATATGCATAACGTGTAGCATGTAGCAAAACTGCTTTTATTTTATTGGTTTGCTACCATAAGTTAATTAACTATATACTAGAAAAGAATAATTATTGTGTTGTATTTTGCCTTTTTGAGTCAGGGTCTTGCTACACAGTTCAGGCTGGATTTGAGCTCACTTTGTAGCCCAGTCTGGTCTCCAACTCGAAACAATCCTCCTGCCTCAGCCTCCAGAGTGCTGAGATTTCAAGCACGTACCACTATACCCAGTTAAGAATAAAATTCTAATTGCAAACAAACAGCTACTGTTATGAAAATGAGTTGCTGTTTTATTTTTTTTTAAATGCCCAAATGGTTCACATCTCCCTGATCTTACTGCTGAAGAAAGAAGCGATAATCCAGGCTGCCAAAAATTCAGACTCAGTGTTGACCACACTTTTCCAAAATCTTGATGGTCTTTTTTTCAAAAGCTGTGTTTTTATTATGTTTTCAAAGGTTCCCCAGCATTATCATGAACAATTTAAGCTTTCCTGCAATTCTTTCAAAGGAAGACCTAAGGTTAACTAGATTGCCAAATATCAGGCTAGTAACCTTGAAAACTCATTTTCTTTGCCATTAAAAATATTTATCTTTAGTTACAACACAGACTCATTATCTGGAGAATATGGATGGAGGGTATTTAGCTAATGCATATATTTACTCTGAACTACTATGAATTGTGTCACACCAGACAGTTTAGATTCATTTGGACTCACAAACAGAGGCACAACCCTTCATCACAGGACCTGAAATAACAGCCCTCATTTTTCATTTGCTTCTGGAATAATGGAAGTTGCTTAAGACCTACTTTACGATTCTCAGGGTGAATTAATCATTAACCTTGAATCTTAAATTATTTCAGTATTTAATAAAAATCCTTTGATGGTTTCATTACAAGTGTATGATTAATCGATCGCTTTTCCATCTTGGTGACACAATGTGGACAGCAATAAGTGACTTTCTTTTTTCTTCTGGGATTATCACCTAGAAGAAAGTAATAAAGGGAACTCTTTATGACACAATGGTAGACAACTCACTTGGGACCACTTCTGTCTTTCGGGAGCTATTCCTGTTCCTGATTGCTGTTCTCCAATTTTTTTTTTTTTTAATGTGTTTAGTACAAGGTCTGCAAGGTCTCACTGCATAGACTGGACAGTGATTCTCTTGTTCTCAGCCTCCCAAGCACTGGGTTTACAGGGGCGTGCCACCACGCCCAGTCTCAGTCGCTGTCTCAGTGTGTCCCAGGGGCGGGGCCAGCACAGGATGCTGGGGAATCAGATCCCAGTCCCTGCATCCGTCTACGCAGGCACTTTAATCCGGTGAGGTATCTTTCCGGCTTTACTCTAATAAATTTTCCTCTCTTAAAAAGAAGACACAGGTTCAGCCAAATAGCTCAACAGATTAAAGCACCTGAAAGCAGGTGCAGGAGCTGGGGGTTCAGTCCCCAGACCTGCCATGCCGGCCCCACCCCTGGGGTACACTGAGATGGCAATTGAGACTGGGAGTGGTGGTGAGCATCTGTAATCCCAACTCTTAGGAGGCTGTAAACAGGCAAATCACTGCAAGTCCAATCTAGTAGTGAGATCCTGAACAGCCTGTTGATCCTTCCCTAAAATTCAAAAAGAAAAAGAAAAAAAAAAACAAGAAGAGGAAGAGAAAGAGGAAGAGTAAGAGTAAGAGGAGGAGGAGGAGGAGGAGGAGG
>NW_004524609.1:9498473-9505619 GCF_000260255.1 Octodon degus | reverse complement strand
AAGAAGAAGAAGAAGAAGAAGAAGAAGAAGAAGAAGAAGAAGAAGAAGAAGAAGAAGAAGAAGAAGAAGAAGACACAATGGAAAACAACATAATGTTAAGATCAGCTTATATTATTGTTTGTATTTGTAGATCAGGGTGAAGTTATGGGGTATTTTTAAAAAGTGGAAGGATGGAAGACATGGTCGGTGCTCATCAGGAGTAGGCAGAGAAAAGGGACTTTCAGGCTTCGAGGGATGTGAGCTCCCAACTCAGCCTTTATTGTCATTTTTTGATGTAAGTTGATTAGAAACTCTCACTGAAGTAGGAAAAGGCTACTGAAAAAACGTACTATAAGTCTAAGACAGTATTAACATTATAGTTTTAATTTCATCCCTTGAAAATTGTGTCATTGTGATGAATTTTAGTGCCTGATGTTTACATTTCCTAAAAGACATTCCAGAAAGGTAAAACAGTTTGGGAGAAAATTACACTGACTACTTCTTATGTGGAAGAATAATTTCTAAAGATATCTTGTTTATAAGTCTGCATGAAACAATTTACTACATTTGCTGTTCTAGAAACTTCTTCAGAATTTCCGAGATTTTTACCTCCCTTTACGGATAAATAGTAAATAAAACATGCATTGTTATCTGAGTCGTTTTAGACCAAGAATCTTAGTATCTTATAGCTTTTCAAGATTCCATATTTCTAAGGGTTTTTCTCCCTTTTATCATCCAATCTCTATTATTTTTATAGTTCTTTATCTTTTTAATTTTTAATTTTTTTATTTATTTATGTATTTGGTACAGGGTCTCACTACACAGGTCTTGAACTTGTAGTGACCCTCCTGTTAGCCTCCCCAGCACTGGGGTCACAGGCTTGCTCCACCACACCTGGTTTCAGTGGCAGGCATAGCACATCCTGGATTACAGGGCCAGTGCGGCCTTCAGTACCAGAGATTAAACCCGGGTCCTTGCACTTGTTAAGCAGGCACTTAGACCACCAAGCTATCGCCCTAGCCTGTTCTTTATCTCCTTCAAACACAAAATCTTTAAAAATAATAATCCACTTAAAATGAATCAGAAAATTATATATGCAGTGGTCCCTCACTGTGGAGGTTACATTCCTGGCACCCCTGCGATAAGTGAAAATCAGTGAAGTAGTGATGTTATAGTTTAATGTTCACATATGTATTTTAAGGTTTTAGAAACCCTTCCCACACTCTCATAAGCCTTTCCCACACTTTTAAAACACTTCTAATGGTCTTAACCATTTTCTAAACTCATAAACCTACATAATTTTAACAACATACAAACACTGTATGGTACATTATGTATTAATCCACTAAAGAAATGTATACTGTAAACAGTGTGTGTTATTTCCATTTAATATTCCTTTAGTATGTTAGAATTAGCTTTTTTAATATTTTTTATAATTTAAAGTTTTTAGGCAAAAATCACTAAGATCATAAGTACTATGCATATAAATATGCATACGGTATTGTACACTATCTCAAAATCCTGTGATATAGTGAAAAAATCCATGAAAAATAATTGTGAATAACATTTTTTGAAAACCTGCACATGAGTGAGTCTGCAAAATTTGAACCATGAAATAGCTAGGGACTACTACATAGATAGATGAATAGACAGACAGACAGACAGACAGACAGACAGACAGACAGACAGACAGACAGACAGATAGATAGATTTCTTATAGATTTTTTGAGGAGTAAGGCTAGTTTCAAAGAACTGCAGTTTTGGAAGAGCTTTTCTTTGCCTTTTCTACCTTTATTCCACCTGTTCTGTTATTACTTTTCCTTTCAAAGCCTTTGATGCTGACTTCTCTTAGCTTCTGGAAATGTAAATAATGCAGCTTACACAGAAAAACAAAAATGATGAATGCGAGAAGTACAGCCCGGCAGGCTAAATACATCCGGGAGATAGATTCTGCTGTATAGAGGAAGAGTTGCAGCTTCCGAAGACATAGTTTCCTCAGCACCCTCAGGTGAGGGGTTGACGTGTCATTTGCAGTAAGCATCCATATCCAACATGGTGCAGCACTGGCACTGACCGGTCTACCTACCCGACATTTGTTTCCTTTCGCTCATAGAAGGTGGTGAGCTAAAAGAAAATACCTTCTCCTAGCTCCTTGTTTTATCAGATTTCACACTGGATCAGTCTTCTTAGGCATGAATTTGACGGCTAGTCATGGAGAGGAATGCCTTCAGGACATCAGTCACCAAGTCCAGCCCAGTTAACCAAATTCACAGCCTACATGTCCTGCTATAACTAGCTCAGCACGTAGATAAGTCAATTGGCTGAAAGCATATAGCAGCTGGGGAGATAGCTCAGTGGCATAAGCTCTTGCCTGGCAAGTGTACAATCCTGAGTTTAATCCCTAGCACTGCAAAAAAGAAAAATAAATGAAGCACATAAAGCAAACAAAGAAGTTTTGCAACTCACCAGGATTTCTGTGCCTTGCACTATGTTTGTTCTTTATAACATCATCTCAAGTTATCTGGCAAGATTGTGACGGCATATTTCAGATTCATGGATTGTATTGTTGTGTAACTTGATGGAGCTGGACTCATGAGGAAACGCTGCGATGGAGGCAAATGTTCCTTGCATAAGTCAGAGGGAATGAAACCAGCTATGCTTCCTCTAATGAATCTATTAAAGTGCCTGTTTCTGGCTGCTGTCTCCATCAGCTGTGGGCTGTGACTAAGGCCTGCACTCCTCTACTTCCACTCCTGCTGGAAGAGGAAAAGGGACCAAACCTCTGCTCACTGCAGAGACCTGAAGCGCCGTGCCGAGGGTCAAGTTGCAGCAGGAGCAACGGCAAATACATGGGAATGAGTCAGTGCTGGATTAAAACGAAGAATGTAATTCATGGAAACCTCTCAAATATACATGTTGGGATGTGCTGAACAATCAACTTGAGTGGATTTGTACCAGCATGTGAAGGATTTACATAAATGTGAACTCATGCCCAGAACACAACTGTAACTTAACTTTACAACCTTGGCATCAAGGAAGCTGCACACAGAAGCACAAACAACTGATAATAAACAAAAACCATTAGTACCCTTGAGTCATGTAAAACATTTAAGGCACTGTGTTATTCTGCTGCTAGGATGGTAGGGGATTCTGGTTGAACTGCTGAGAGGCAGCGTCTCTTCCCACCAGAGGTCATATTGTGGAAATGAGGGTGGTAACTTGGATTCAGTTCAGCTGCATGAACTGAAGAATGTAGGCATGGCAGGCTCACTCTCCCTTTCACCTCACAGCAGATAGGCTGTCCACCAGTGAATGACTTGCCCACCCACTAAAGAAGTCAAGGTGTACTTCTGCTTTTTCAGAGCAGCCCTTTCTCCTACTCTTCAGCTTCTCAGCTCATCCATGCCAGGACTCTTCCACCATCCTCTTCCTTCCCCACCATTTAAAAATTCATAGCCATGTACTTTCTTTGCTGCGATGCCTTTGGAAATGATCTCTTCCTTTCCTTTCTGAAGTTCATGCACCTACTATCTTGCACCTGAAATATTGCCACAGGCTCTTAACCATCTACTCATCTCTCTCTTCATCTCTCTCCTATCCAATCAACAATTTGTATTTGACACTCCATCTTCCTAAATGGCTCTGCAGTCTTATTCTTCTTTCAAAGAAAAAACTTCAGTAGTTTCTCACCACTGTAGACTTCAAGGGAAATCTCAGCCTAGCACTTCAAATCCTTAAGCTACTTTCCAATCTTATTCTCTATTAACATTTATAAATAGCTATGTCCTTCTTTAATAAAAAAAATAGCTATGCCCTAAGAAATGATCTCTTAGTTTTAATGCTGTTCATGCACTTGACTGAATGATTCTTTGTTAAACGAGATAGTACTCTGTGTTGTAGAATGGTTAGCAGTGTCTCTGGTCTTCACTCATAAATGCCCTAGCATTTCCTACCCACTTGTGAAAAACAAAAATATTACAAGACATGTCCAGCTGTTCTCAGGAAGCAAAATTTCTGCCCCAGATAACATCACTGTCTTATGGTCACCAAGGTGTATTTTAGATTTTGTGTATCTATATTTGTGTTTATTCTAGGGTCTGTGCTTGGCATGGCCTTCCTACCATCTTTACCACCTTTTGAAAGCCTGTCTAAAAAAATGAAAAGAAAAGAAAAAGAAAGTATATCCACTATTTCTGATTTATAGCAATAGCCTGTAGTGAAATTCTTCTCTTATTTTTAATTAGTATTTAGGAATACAAGTATTTTCATTCTTCTTTGGATCACCACGACACTTTAAATAATACTTAAACTATTTTAATTTTGACACTTTTTAAAATTTAATTTGGTTTCTTAAGTATAAACACACAAGCAAATTTCTGGCCTGTTATTTAAATGTCTAAATATTTATGGCATAATCGGTGGAAAGTGCTATTTTGTTGGAACTTTACTCCCCTCATTTTTATTTAATACCTCTAGAAATTTTATTGCATCTCCTTCTATAAAGTTACTATTGGTTTATAAATACTGAAAGTCATGATTCTTAAGTAGTCTTCTAAGTTACACCTACTGATAAATGCAGTAACGTGACACTCTCTTTCACCAAATGTGGACGAAAACAAGTCACAGCCTCTTTAGACAGCAGCAAAGACAAAATTAAAAACTAGAGGTAGCTGGTCTTTCAGTTGACCCTTCCCATGGCCCTTTACCTAAGGGAAGCAGAGTGTTGAAAACGGAAGTGGCTTTCTTGTAGTGAGGCAAATGCCCAGGACTCCTTGTTCAGCCTTTTTGCAATAAATCCGTTGCTCTTCCGATGACGTCACCGAGCTAGCGTCACAAGCACAGCCCAAGAGCCAAAGCGTGGCTTCCGATGCCCCACTTCGAGAAGACTGAGTTAGCCCCTGTGGAGGGACCCATCTATCTGTGTGCCGAACAGTACAGATGTTCTCTATTTCTACTTCACCACAAGGACTTGGCAGACTTGCATCAATGCAGAGCAATTGTTCACCATGTACAATATCAAGTGAAGGTTCAGCTGTTCTGGGCTCTCAAAACCAGAATGCAGGGAAACAGTACTCAGTATCAGATAAATATCCTGAACTATTTCCTAGAAATTGCAGCTCAATCCAGGATTCCTCTGTTGATACAGCTTAAAAAAATCTACTCTAATTACTGTAGAGTCTGTTTTATCCTAAAGAAGCATAGTGAATTGCTGTCAGATTTAAAATAAGAATCTGAAAATTCACTCAACTTTTATTTTTATCATGTAGTACAGGTAGAAATACAGTATAGGGATATGAGGATAGGAAAAATAAGAGCATGCCAAGTTATTTTTTATCTCATTAGAATAAATAAAAATGCTAAGAAATTCTAGCAGAATCGTTTTATTTATTACAGTCGTTAAATATATCAGCTCAAAAAGATAAATTCAGTGCATATTGATAAGGAACAATGTCAGGAACAAAGGTGTTTTAGGGCAATAAGATCTACAAGCAAAGAGAAAAGTTGCAAGGAAATGGAAGATATATGTGTTCATGGAAATGCAAAGATTTTTCACAAAAATGACATAGTTAGACATAAAAGTAAAATTTAGGGAGAAAAGGAGACAAAAAGGCACCAATATCAAGAAAACCAGCACAATATAATGATGTTCATAGCTAACAAAAACTCATTCAAGGTAAAAGCACAAACGAATTATCTTATTTGATAAAGTTACAGTTTTCCAATCAATGCAAACCATCCTGAATCTGTGCACACTCAACAGTCCATCGAGCACCATGGAAAGCTGGTGGCACTGGGGATCCTTGACACACCACATCACTGTCAAGGCACAGGTACAGCCCAGACAGCCATGTCATGAGCATGCACATGGCGATCAAGGGATCACAAGGACGTGGAACAGGTCAAAATGCTTAACAGCATCGCCTTTTTTTTTTTTTTAGTTATATAACTAACAGGCATATAAATATTTAGTGTGTGTACCTAATAAAGAGAACATGCTTTCATTTTTAAAAGCCAGAGCATATTCATAAATATTGGCCATTATGGTTTTTTAATATCTAGTTATTTATTTATTTTTGTGGTACCAGGGATGGAACCCAGGGCTTTGCACTTGCCAGGCAAGCACTTATTCTACCGAGCCATCTCCCCAGCCCACCCATTATGTTTTAAATGAAGCAGTAGATTCCCTGTGTTGTGATCATAGATCAATAGAACTACATATTTAAAACAAGAAAGAGATAATCCCCTAGACAATAAATACATAAATAAATAAATATCCAACTGTTATTTTAAAACGCCCTTTTCATAATAGGTAGGTTGCCACAGTCCACTCTGAAATATTTTTAAAAACCATGAGAACATGCAATATAAAACCTACGGATTATGACCAAACCCACACACACCCCTCTGAACTTCTGTGCACATTCATTTGTTCACTTATTAAGAAATCAAACACGGGGAACAATTCACCACGTGTTAGCAATATTGGAGGAGGCAGGAAGATGTTGTATTTTCATCATAGAAAGTACGCAAGTTGTGGAAGTTATATGCAAGAACACGAGGGCCACCCACAGTTCTTACGCGATGGTTGCTTCCCTTCCAGGGATGCTCAGTAATGGGCAGGGAACCAGGCCACGATCTCGTCCATGTCACGAGAGACTCACAGAGTAAGAACTCTAAATATTCTGATGCAGTAAGTCCAGTTTTGTGTGCAGATGTGCAAAGATAGTATGTTTGTCTGCACAGGTTCTGTGTGTGTGTGTGTGTGAGTGTGTGTTTGTGTGTGTGCACACATGTGTATGAGTACATTATGATGGAACTACAGAAAAAATGAAATAGTAAGAATCTTGCCTTCTGGGCCAGGGAGATGGATCAGGAGAATAAGCCTTGCCTTGGAAGTGCAAGGGCCTGAGTTCAATCCCCATTTCCGCTGGGGGGAGAAAAAAATCTTGCCTTCTGGGCTGGGGAAATAGCTTAGCACCCCAGCGTCTGCCTCACAGGTGCAAGGTCTTGAGTTTGATTTCTGGGATCCCTCCAAAAGAATGCTGCCTTCTTTTTCAAGGAGTCATTTTTTAAAAAGTGTTTTCTGTCAACTGATTTTCAACAAAGAGTTCGGTGACTGATAAAGATACACCCTTCAAAACCCAATAATGAAAACAAGGAGGACAT
>NW_004524609.1:9497872-9498373 GCF_000260255.1 Octodon degus | reverse complement strand
AAGAAAGAAGAAAAGCCAGTGACAGATTGCCTTGGAAGTGAGTGAGAGGGAATCTGGTTAGACACAGCATGGGGGAAGAGGTCTTCTTCCGCAGTTATCCCCAGCAGAATCATGACCAAATCCCTGCTGTGCTGCAGGGACATTCTACCTGGAGCAGAAGTTCTGGGAAGAACAAACCTCTTGCTCTTAGCAAACAGAGCTTGGAGGCAACCAAGCCTTCTTGCTTGGTGGAAGGCACCTGAGGCGACTAACTTGGAATACCTTTCTTGTAGAGACAATGACCCTCCTAGAGTATAAGCAGGAGAGCTACGCTGTTCTCCAGAAATAATGACTAGCATGTCCACACAAGTTGAGAAATCCTATCCTGCTTGCTCTCTGAATAGAGCCCAATGCCCGAAGATAAAGGAAATGTACTCTGCAATCTGATAGGCTTGCTACCGAGACTTCTGCCAAGAACAACGCCTTCCCTTCATGCAGTGTCAGAGTTCAGGTACATGCGCT
>NW_004524609.1:9493456-9497592 GCF_000260255.1 Octodon degus | reverse complement strand
AGGTTACTCTAATTGCTGCTCTTCTCTCTCACTCTTCCTCGCAAGCTCATTGCAAAGAGGCCTTTGCAATCCCCTGTACCTGTCTTGGTTCCAGGCAGCTGACGCTTGGTAAATGTTTTTCCAAATGAGAAAAGGGTTTTTTTGAGACAGGGTCTTGCTATGCAGTTCAGGCTGGCCTTTGCTTACTTTGTAGCCCAGGCTCAGCCTGAACTCACAACGATTCTCCTGCCTTAGTCTGGAGAGAAAAGATTTTTTTTTTTAATTTCATTTTTTGTATTTTAGGGAAGGGTCTATGGGATGTTCAGGGCCTCACTACTAGATTGGACTCCTAGTGATCTGCCTGTTTACAACCTAAAGAGCTGGGATTACAGGTGCGCTCCACCATGCCCAGTTTCAATTGCAGTCTCAGCTTGCCCCAGGGGGCGGGGCCACCACAGCAGGCCCAGGGATTGAACTCCCATGCTTTAATCTGTTGACCTATTTGGCCGACACTAGATTTTCTTTTTTTTTTTTTTTTTTTTTTTTTTCCTGTATGGATCCAAATATTTAGAAATTAGGATACAGACCATCTGAAAGGCAAAATATTGCTACTATAAATATGCAAATGTCTAATTAAATGTAATTATTTAATTAAATATGGAAATAAACAACTGATTTATTATATAATTACGAAGCACTTTTACACAGTCTACTACCTTTTTTTAAACATATTTAGTACAGGGTCTCACTGCACAGATTGGACTCGTAGTGATCCTTCTGTTTTTCAGCCTCCCAAGCACTGGGATTACAGGTGCACACCACCACACCCAGTCTCAGTCAAATCTCAGAGTGTCCCAGGGCGGGGGGGGGGGGAAGGCCAGGGCAGCACACTGGGGATTGAACCCAGTCCCTGGGTCTGCCTAAGCAGGTGCTTTAATCCACTGAGCTATTTGGCCTGCCCTCACAGTCTATTACCTTTCAAATCTCACACAATTTCTGCTCGTTTTTATTTTTTGTATGAGCCAACCAAGGCTTAAAATCCTTAGGCAATTTGTGGGTGGCAGCATGTTCGCATCCATTTCTTTGTAGAAAATAAACCAGAGCATAAATGGGATTTCATGACACAGGGTTAGGCACATTTTACACAGAAATAAAAAAGCAAGAGAGAAGTCGTTTATTTCATATAAACCTTAGAAACTCCTTTGAGAATCTCTTAGAATTGAAGATATCCTTAGAGGAAAACATAGGTGCAAAATTGTTGTGCATGGATACACACAGGCATATGTATCCGTGTACATATTTTTGAATCAAAATTTCTGCTGCTGAAGATCTAACAAAAAGAATCCAACAGTTGAAGGGCCGGTGCCAGAGGCTAAGGTGAAGAATTGTACAGAAGGAACATGGGTCCAGCGCTCAAGAGTCTCCAAACTCTTTAAGATTAAAGAGAAAGATTTTCTTCTAAAAGTTAGAGCGTAAAAGCAAGGCACGACTCCTTGAAACAAAGGCTTGCAGTGCTTCCAAAAGATAGAACAGAATCACTATGAAAGGCAAACTTATTTGATACTTACGAGAACGGCTAAGTTGTTTCCTGGGGCAACATTTGGATCCGACAAGGCAGGACCTTCTGGAGATGTCGGCAGCCACAGAAATAGCATGCACCAGAGTGCATATCTTCATAGCCATGAAAGTAATCAAATGATTAAAAAAAAAAAAACAATCGAAGTTGAAACAAACAAACAATTTCTAGACTTCTGAAACTTGACTGCAAACATTCTCTGTATGTTCACTTCTGTGAAGAAGTAGATTTTAGATAGAAGAGGGCAAACCGTGGGGATACTCCTTGGCCTTGCAATTATTTGAAAGATGCGGCCCTAACATAGACAGTATACCACACGCTGTCCATGGGAAAGAGTCACACCTCACAACACAATGTGATTCCCCCAGTGGAGTCAGATCCCTAGGGAGGTTGTAAGTAAGATGTTCTTTGCTTGTTAAAGTCTAACAGTTCATTCACATGACTTCTCTTTATTCTAAACCCAAGAGCAACATAAAATTTACAGAGAGAAAGCATACACCAATCAGAGTCCTCAGCTATGGGATTCCCTCAACGTTTATAATTTTCAACTAACAGTGAATCCTTTGAGTCAATAGATCAGTCTCTCCTTATTTAAGTTGATTATATTTTTAATATTAGTACAGGGTCTCACTACACAGATCAGACTCATAATGACCCTCCTGTTTTTAGCCTTCCAAGTGCTGGGATTACAGGCGTGCACTACCACACCTAGTCTTAAATTGATTCTTAATGTGCTAATGGAATTAGATCTCTGAGCCTAAGATTCTGGACTCAAACTTTAGACCAAGGTGACTAGACTTTATTTCTCTGCATATCTTAGTGTCACACTTCTCATGGAAAATAAAAAGCATTTCTATGACTATAAACCTAGCTGTTTATGAAAAAGAGGGTCTCACTAACCTTATTGCCATTTGTTTTGCTCAGCACCTGAACAAATTTCTCAATAAAAATATGACCTGCAAGGTAAGTCTGGTGTTCTCCAAGAGGATGCGCTGAGAGCCCCTCTTCCTACTTTATTATAAAATCTTCTATAAAACTGACATTGCCTAAGAATGGATCTTACTAATAGTTTAGAAAAGAAAAATTGGGTTTTTCTTACAAGTTGGTGTGGGATGGAAAAACAGAAATGAATCAGAAGCATGAAAAACAAAACAAAACAGAAAACTGAAGCCAAAACATGTGAACCCATAGGCAGACAGAAGACATTGCTGATGTTTTAAACTGTAACTGAGAAGCCCTCTTCCTGTGGGTGCTGCTATGTTCCCCTGGACCCAAAGCTCTAGAAATTGTAGATTTATTAACATAAACATTTTCAATAATAGACCGTAAAAGTTCCTTAGTTCCTTTGTGCTTGTGAGCATTCCATACTGAAGCAATGTATCCAGTCTAGTTTTGCAAATTATACCAGCTGAGCTACTTATTTTCTTTTTTTATCTGTGGGCTGCCAAGCCTTCTAAAGGAGAAAGTCTCTTCACATTTTATTCATATAAAGGACTTATTTGCCTTGCAGAAAGACTAGGTCACTTAAAGTCATCCAAATCAAGAGATCAGATACAGCACATTCCCAAAGAGCAGACTTGCTCTATTCTTTACAGCAGACACACCTTATACCTTTGCATTTTCCATTCTAAGTAAATGTATATTGCACACAACTTCATGCAAATCACTGAGCAGGAAGTGGCAACCTAAGGACGTTTCAAGTCGTGCCAGACTACAGGTCCAGGATTGCCTTTTTTTGTTCACTAGGAACAAGATGTAATTTCTTTCTTCCAGGAAGTTTAATTCATCCGCCTATTAAAGGTGTGCAAAAAGACCCTCCGAAGGCTGCACCCTTCCCCCTCAGGTAAAGACTGTAAGCAGGCCATCTTTTTGAGGTGCTGTCTTCCCTACAGCTACCCCCTATTATGAAATGAGCTGTTATTGCAAGTAGCAACAGGATTTTAAAAAGTCTCGTTGGTCTCTTCCCCTAATTGCTCTTTTGGCATGCTCCTGTCCACTTCTCTTCATTACTCTACATGATTATCATAAACCTACAGAACGTTTTAGCCGAGCGAATGCCTGACGGCAGAGAAATTGCAGCTTGCCCTGGTGAGCCTGTGTGGCCCACTGCGGCTGTACACGGGGAACGGACACTGTCATCAGATGTCTAGTGTGAGATAAAAGCGGTAGAAATGCAGAAGAAACCCTTATTTCCTTATTTTGGTAAACCTGGGCCTGACTTCAGTGAAATAGCAAATGAAGCATCTTTCCCAGAGAGTTCCAGTGTATTCAGAAGGAAAGGAGATGAGAGCGGCAGAGACAGAGGCGAAAGTACGCACTGTATTTATAATTGAACATGGCTCTTTATATAATTACATCCCTGTGCACTTTTTATTTTTGGTTCCTCAACGAAGTCACTCAGATGAAATTAAAGTATGCAGAGAAGGTGCTTCAATGCTTCTTCCAGTTTCTATGGCAACACTGGGACATCTTATTCAGTGCCTTATTGACAATGAGGTTGGCTACAACTTTTAGCCAATTCTGGATAAAGGCAGCCAGAAGTTCTTCGCTGGTCTCACGGCCAGCAAAATATATATATATA
>NW_004524609.1:9478944-9493356 GCF_000260255.1 Octodon degus | reverse complement strand
TATATATTTCAGGACAGAAGAAAATGTCTGGCACGTTTATCAATGTGTCCTTGGATTGGTTATGAATAGTTGGTATCTGACAGTGCTTTGCCGAGAGTGTTTTGCTAAGGATTGTATAACTTACCTTTGAAATTTCTCTACTGGTAAATGATGTTTTTATGAATAAATCCTTGATACAGCTGCCTATAAACTTTTTTAAGGAACTCTGTTTAGTGAGACATTCTTTCTGTTGTAGGATCAAATAAAGGGTATCTTAACTGGGGCTTTAAACAGAGAACCAGCTCAGTAAAAATTTGAAGAAACCCAAAACAAAATTAAAAAGAGATTTGAATTATTTGTTGGGCAAGAGTGAACATACACAAAGGTTGTCCTTTGGCCTTTGTGTCAGGACTAGGGAGGAGCAGCGGCCAAGATGATTCACAGAGATAATCAAGCCAGTATTGAGTGAAGCAGGGAAGGAAGGGAGGGAAGAGGGAAGAAAAGAGAGGATAGCACAGGTCTTTGAAAATTACTGTATGGCGAACTGATTAAATATATGTTTCTGGAGAGAGGTTTAGAGAAGAAATGCTTTGCATTATTCTGTTTAGCTGGGGAGATCATTCAGTGGCATATGTGCCTGCCTGGCAAACACGAGGTTCTGAGTTCGATCACCAGTGACAGAGAGAGAGAGAGAGAGAGAGAGAGAGAGAGAGAGAGAAATTAAAGGTTTATACTTTCTAAATTTAACATCTGAAGTTGAGAAAAAAACATTTGCCTCATTAGAGTATCACATTAACATGAATGTTTTTGAATAATATTTACTAGAATTCTAGAATTCAAGGTAAAAATCAAAGGCAAAGGCATCATAAAGTAGGAGAAGGAGAGGTAAAGTTTTTGTTGTTGTTAGGCTATATTAGTTTATTTATAAACATGTGAATGTTCTTTAAAGCCATCTGATTAGAAAGCTGATTACTTAATCTAAATCTGCTTTCTTGGTACAAAACATTTTTTAGGGCCTGCTGGGCCATCTTTGGAGCTATTGTAACCCTGGGAAAGTAAATAACTAAATCATCTTACAGGGAATTCTACCTGGTCATACATTAGTTATTTTGTGCAAAATGGTATTTGCTATCTCTTTTTTTCTTTCTTTTTGTTTTTCAGGTTTTGTTTTGTTTTCAGACAGAATCTTGCCATGTGGATCAGTCTGGCCTTGACCTCACTATGTAGCCCATCTTGATCTCACACTCCCAGCAAGCCTCCTGCCTCAGCTTCCAAATGCCAGGATTGCAGTTGTGCACCACCCTGCCTGGCTTGACATAGGCAATCTTAATTGTCCACATCGGTCATTTTAGTAGAATTCGCCCTGACTCTTAGACTCATTCTTAATAGCAAAACGCAACTCAAAGTTTAAAAAATTAGCACAATTAAAATATTCAAGTGATATATACTGAACCCAATCCTGAGGAAGATATTACATAAGTATTTAAATCCACAGTGACAACCCAGAAAAAAAAGTAATTCATTTTCTAAGTGAAGACTTCTGTAAGAGAAGAACCAGAACTGTACGCCTATCTGCACAGTGACAATAAAGGCTAAGTTCTCAGTGGTTGGTAATTATTTTTATGTATGTGTTTTTCCCATTCAAAGTACATCTAATTTTCTTTATATTCAGGCAAAACAAATGGACAACCATACTGACCACTCCCCTAATCTGTAACATAAATTGAAATAGGAAATTTAAGTGCCCACCTTATACCCCAACAGTTCTTTCACAAAATTTTAGATTGCTTACATGAAATTTTCTACAAGCCAAACTTTTGAACAGCCTCAAGCTCTCAGAATATCAGATCAACCCTGAAATTAAAAAAAAAAACAAAACAAAACACTGAACGTGAGTGTTATCACCATAAACCTGCTATGTTTAAACCAGGCCACTTTTGTTTAAACTGCACTTACTAACCTGCATCGTATTCCGATGTTACACAGAGGTATTTGATGAGTCTCTCCAATTATTTCTGTTCTATATCTATGATATCATGTTCCATGATAGGGCATCAATGGTGTATCATTTATAATATAATCTGTAGCATAGACTACTAACCTGATTTCCTTCACACAGTGAGCCAGAAGCAAAAACATAACCTGGTGCTAGGAAACTTCCAACAATGGAAAAAAAAAATACCATCTGATGCTTCAATGAGGAAGAAATTTAGACAGTACATGCCCCCGAGATATATGTCATATATACATATTATGCTCCATGATCCAAGGAAGTTCTAAAGAATATGTGTCAACTATTAAGGCCCAAAGTTGGGATTTAAGGAAACCCTTCCCAAAAACAATAAATGCCCTTGAGGTAACAAATTATAGTTATTTGGAGGAAGCTACTGATGTGTAATTATTTGCCATTATTATTGGTGGTATTAGGAAGCTCCTGGGCAGAAGGTGGTTCTCCTCGCTTCTTATTCCCAGCTACATCTTTCTTAACTTCCCCTCCGCATCCTTAGCCCAGGCCATTCCTCAGCTCCAGATTCCAACATGGGGGCGCTGATTCCATGCAGCTTGCCTTGTTTCCCAGTTTTAGCCATAAAAGTCCGCTGCCCTGAAGGCCCCTCATTCACAAGCAAGCTGGGACATTTGGACACCTTACTCAGAGCCAGGTGCTCTGCTAGGATTATTCCGCCTGGGCCTTGTAGAGGTCACCCTGTGTTTATTAAAAGTTTGTCAAGTTTATTAAAAGTTTGGCTGGGGAGATGGCTCAGTGGAATAAGGTGCTTTCCTGGCAAGTGCAAAGGTCTGAGCTCAATTCCCCATTCCAGAAAAAAAAAAAAAAAAAAAAATTGTCAGGTCAATATAAGAACCCTGTAACCATGTCACCATTTGGCTCCTTGCTCTAAACTATTTTGAAAATAAAAAGAATCTGAGGTTTTCAAATGCACTAATGTTGGGCTTGGCTCATTGATTTCTTAAACTGCAGCTAACCAGCCTTCCTTAGCATATATTGAGGCAAATGAAGCCAATTGACTGACTAGACTTGCTAGCCCTACAAGGGACAATTGTAAAAGAATATGTGTTTTGCTATATATACAAGTGTAATCTGAGAAAAGGCTGCTTATGGAGGCTGAAGTTTGAAAGCCTGGCTCACTGTCCATCAAAAAGAAGTCGTCCCTGGCAGGAAAACAAGTTCCAGGCAGGACTTCTTTTTGTGTACAGATTTAATTAAACACAAATAAAAACATAGGCAAGGCCCGTAGGGCAGTAGACTGGCGACGGGGCTTTGCCTTGATAGGCAGGAGGATCCGGTTACACCTTTGACTGGCTGTGGGGGAGGAAAGCCGAGGAGCCAGAGGTGGTTAGAAGCCTGCAGTTGGGTTAGTGAAAGAGCTTTGCGGTTTTGCCTAGAGACAGGTCTAAGCAATTCTAGTTCATTGAAATTAATCCGAAACTCCAATTTTCCCTAATCCCACAACCAATGTTTAGGTTTAATAATGTTTCTACCCTTCATACGAGTGGTTCTTGCTCTCCAAATACTAAACAGAGACTGGGGCTGTGGCTTCGAAGGAGGCTGGGATGCTAGACGAGGCTCCTGCTTCCTGTGTAGGGAAGGAAAAGAGCACAATTTCGTCACTCGGGAGAGGAAATGCAGAGGCAGACAGGCCCTCCACGAGGAGGTGGTGACGCTGTGTCGCGCTTGCCTCTGAAGGGGGCAGGTAGAGGCAGCAGAGGAAGCAGGTGCCCAGCTCAGCCAGGGGTGGCCCCGGGTGCGTGAGTTCAACTTCTGCTCTCTCCGCTACCTCCTCGCTGAGAGCGCTGGACAGGGGCTGCAGCTCAGTGTCGCCACTTATGAAGAGTACCAGCACCACGGGGTTGCTGTTCAAACAGGAGACACCCAGCGTGAAGGGAAGGAAGAGAGAAAGAGGCAAAGCAGGCCCTTACCTGTACCAATCCCTGCAGTGAATGCGAACACAGGTCACAAACAGGGACTAATAATAATAATAACAACAACAACAACAACAACAACAACAATAGTAATGATCAAGAATAAGAGTGAAAATGAGGAAATGCCACTTAAAGGTGAAGAGAGACGAAGGAAAGGGTTCAGATAATTACAATACTCAAGACATGGTAAGTACGTGTACCTGCTCACTAAGATGAATGTAAACTTCTGTCTACTGCAAATGCATACTAACAAAATAAAAAAGATCAAATTATGTGATATTGTTAAAGAACCTAGAACCGTGTTGGAAAGGCGCCTGTGGGTATTTTGAAAAGAAAAGTTATTAAGGAAAAAGCCATAATTCAGAAAGCAAATTTCCTCTGCTGCGTCCCACTTTCAAGAACGCTATTTCCCAAATTTGCTGGAGGCGGCGACAATTGCTCTGAGACAGAATATCCTTCATAACTCTGGATCCTGAGACAGTATGTAACTCTGCAGCATAAACTGAGTTTGGAAACTGAAAAACACACACACACACACACACACACACACACACACACGTACACACACAATTGAAATTCTATCTCAGTGACTGATTAACTTTAAAAGTCAGTCTCAGTTTTTTCATCTGTAGCAGCAGTTGACAGATGATAAACTGAAAATCAAATCAGACCCGCCGCCTGGAGTTGTGATATCTTGTGTTTTCACATTGTGTGCGACCGTTCTGGGGCTCCAGGGGCAAGCTGCTTACTTCAGACTAAAACCATCTGGTCCACAAAGCTGTTTATAGCCTGGCTTTATGTTACTTACTTTCCAAATTTTGGTCATCAAGAAGAGAACAACAATACTCTGACGAGCTTTTAGGAAAAATAAAATAATACTCAAGGCCGAACCTGTACACTGTCAAGGCTCAATAAAGAGTAACTGTGTTGAGACTAGGCGTGGTGGTGCGTGCCTGTAATCTCAGCACTTGGGAAGCTGAAAACAGAATCACTATAAGTCCGATACGTGTAGTCAGACCCTGTAATCCCTAAAATGTACTAAATGCTTTTTTTTTTTTTAAAAAAAAAAAAAAAGGTAATTGTAATTATTGCATAGTAAATTGAAATCTCCCCCAATACTATTTATGTCAGCTTTGTTTGGTTAATTTTGGTCTTTCTATCCCCTTTCTATCTAGATCCTTCTGTCCAAAACAAAATGTGAACTTGACTTCCTCTAACTTGGGTTAAACTAACCTGTCACTCCACTGCACCAGTGCATTCAGACCATTTCCATGCTCCTATTGAGTCAAACTCTCAGGGGTTTTGTACTATTGCTTGGGACCACTCGTTTTGTGTTTCAGTGTTTCCAGAGTAGTTATGTAGGGGCACAGACGATTCTTGCACAAATTCATTTTCAATTTTTAATTTTTTTATTTAGAAATAATAAAATAAAACATAATATATAAAAATATGTACAATCCATGGTTTGTGCAGTACAATAGGAAGACTGTAGGTACAAAAAAGATGGCAAATGGGAAAATAATAACTAACATGATTGTCAAAGGCCAAAATTGTTCAACTCACCAGACCCCAGAGCTGAAACCTCTCAACACTAGAATGGAAATTCTAGTTCGCTGAAGGCTGGGGGTAGGAACACGACAATGCAACACTTTTTAATTTCCCCCTTGACATTATTAGACACAGAGTGAAAAAGAGCTCACTCTATTCAGGACAAGCTACGTTTTTCTTTTTTCTTTCTTTTTTGCCTGTACCAAATGGCTTATTAGAAAATGAACTCAATTTTATTATACGCAGGAGGAATACGACTGAGGGCACACAGTTCTTCAAATACACAACCAGATTTGAGATGAGAGTATGCAGGGAAGAAAAGAAATAAACGAAAGAAGTAATGCATGAACGGAACAACAACCAAGGAAAACAAACGTCCTGTAGGAATCCGGAAATGACTACAGTGTGACGGTGACATCCTTAAAATGTCTGATTCAAGTATACTCTTAGAGGGATAGAAAACTATTCCTTTCTCAATAATCAAAATAGAATTCACTTTGTCTACGTCTTATTTAAAAATAGAATAACCAGGAATCTACCACAACCCGCCCCCCCAAATATAATACCCATCCAGATATGGGCAAACATTCTTTAAAAGGGAATCCATCCTAAGGAAATTCATTAGGGATTTGCTTACAAAAGAGAAGCAGCACACATCTGGGAATGCATCCCAGATATTCTAGGTGAGTCCCTTCCATCTGCAGTCTAGTGACAGGTTTGCACTAGCTAAGGAGACCCAGTCGATAAGGACAACTATTTTGAAGGTAAGATGCAGCAATAAATGTCGTGCATTACCTGTGTCTTGGCTCTTGACAACAACAAAATAGCCATTTAAAGCTTGTAACGATTAAAATGCTAGTAACTATGAAAAGCTTTCAAACGAACAGTCCATGCTGAAATAAATAACAGAAGAACATAGCAATACGAACCTTAGAAGGCTGGTAAATATTTGCTGAAACCATGCTCACCGGTAGCATATAGGTACTAGCTTTCAGAAATCGCTGCATGGAAATTATACTTTCTATGGCGTTTTTTTTTTTTTTTTTTTTTTCTTTTTCCTTTTTTTTTTTTTTTCTTTTTGCTTCACACACTTCTATTTACATTTGGCTTTAAATATGAAAATATCTGATAAACTTTATAAAATGTACACTTTAAAAACGTAGCTTCTGCAAAATTCTCTTTGAAAAAAGAAAAACAAACCTGTGCACCAGAGATTTTAGATTTTATTGTCTCCTTTTCAGAAATCAGTTGAAAGAGTTTCCCTTCCTATTTCTCACCCCTGGACACACTCCCCTTGACTGTCTCAAGTCTTTTGAAGTGGTAACGCTGTGTGTTTGGGAGGAGGGCCTCCCCCTGTGATCACCCTCACTCTCCTCTGCGTCTTCCTTTAATTTATATGTCACTGAATACTCTTTGGTTTGATTATTTTCCTTTGCAAAACATCATCATAGCAGCAGCTAAAGCCCTCAGTAGCCTCTGACAGTCAAAGGCCAAATTATTGTCGGTTCTATAAATTATCTCCTCCCTATTTCCTCCGAGTCCTTAAACAACTTCCCCAACCTGCCTTTAACTTTGGATTTTTAAATAACATCCACTTGCTTAACCTCTCTTTCTTGGTTTCAATGGAAATAACCCATGGCTTTCAAACCCATCAAAGTGGAAGGCCGGAAACAGCAGAATCTGTCATATTTCTGCAGGTACTGCATTCATATATGGCTGTCAAACACCAGAGACCATCACACACATCAATTTACAAAGTACAGGATTCTAGAACAAGCTGTTTTTTAATGGCATACCAGGATATAATACCACAAGAGAGTTGATTTTGAGACTCCAATTAAAAAGAAAAGTCAGGAGCCCCAGAATTCACAAATAGGGAAATTTAAACCAAAAGACTTTCCTTATTGAGCTGGGGGAGAGGAGTGTTTCTAGCAAGGCAAGCAGCCAAGCAAGAGAGACTTCTCAAAAACAGTGTGTCCTTAGAAACCTGCTCTAGAGTGTCACAAAGTAATATTTCGGCTCACAGTGATCATCGTGCATATGTACACGCAGAAGGAAATAATCCTTCCGGGCTATTACGCTTTCACTGACTCTCTTTGATCCTAAAATACTGAAACATTTTCATTTCTGCCCTCTGCAATAAAAATAAGGAGAAGCAATTTTCCTGAAGTTTGTGGATACTTGAGCTCAAGAGTTACATCTTAGAGGATTGTCTACACCTCCCTGCTGCAGCCCCTGTGGCCAGCTTCCGCCCTGCAGGTCTCCCTCCAGACAGGCTGAGCAGAGAAACTGACTAAGAGGCCAGGCATGGTATCTTTTCTAAGGTGATGCCAAGCTAGAAATGTCCTGACAGCCAAGGCTATGAATTCAGGTACAAATGTTTCTTTCACTCTACTGCCATTTAATGCTGGATGGCCCCTGTGGGAAGAAGCGAGTGGACAGGCAAAGCCCAACTGAGACCTTATCTTATGGAAAAGTGTTGGAATGTGAAAAAAAAAAAAAATAAGGGGGGGTCCAGGCAAGGCTAAGAGCGTGGTCTCATTGCCGACTGTTCGTGTTAATCAGGGGAGCATGACCCACAGGAGGGAAACCAAAAGCTGCTGTTCCTATGTGGATTGTCCTTTCTCTTTATTCTTCTTCTTCCAATAAGAAGGGTACTTGCAAAAAGACAAAATTTGAAAAGCACTACACTTACTAGATTCTGTCTTTGTTGTAAAGTTTTCTGAATAAGGTGCCAAATGCACAGGCATTGCAAGGTCTTGCTGAGGTTCAAAGTTACTGTCTCTTGATTTCAAGGCAAGCCGTGGGGCTTTCTTCTCTTTCTAGTGTAAGCTCCGTTGTGCAAAAATGTGCATTATCTTTGGTATCCATTTAGGTAGTCTAACTGAAAATTTGAGATAACCCATTAATATCCTGAAGAGAAAGGAAAAAAAAAAAAAAACCCAGAGGCTACCATTTGGCTAGTGTTACATAATGCCCTTATGTAACCGAAGAGAAAAAGAGAGAGAGGACAGAGAGAGACAGACAGAGAGAGAGAGAGAGAGAGAGAGAGAGAGAGAGAGAGAGAGAGAGAGAGAATATGAGAGAGAGATCAATTCTAGCAAACTAATTACTGGCCTCAAAAAATCAGGCTCTCACTTTGGCAGCTAATAGCCAAATACTTGCCACTTTGCAGTGCATCATGAGCCTCCGACAAAGTTCAACACTGACTTTTAAATTACATAAAAGAAAAACTACACTACAACAAAAATACCATTTGTGTTCATGTAGTTAGCAGCTTTTCAAAAATTAAGGCAAAGTCTTGCCTTTGTTATGCCATTAAAAACATTCTTGTTCCCTAAACAGAAGCATTCTGGATAAGTCAAATACCCAACCAAAGCTTGCCTGCAAATTCAAGTTTTGTAAAAACACAAAACAATACATTAAAAACCCATAACTTATTGTATAACACATATGTGCCATTGAGTCACATGGAGGCCTGTTGAGTACTTGACTTAAATCATCGGGCTCACAGTCTTTCTCAAAACCACTCGTGCTAGCCTCAGTCTCTTGTGGCCACCTGCCTCGCCCCACCTCCTGACCAGTACCGTGGTCTGTGTAACTGTTTCGGGCCTCTGACCAACACACTGTGTACTTATGGAAATTTTCCAGAGAACGAATTGGTCAGTCATATCTCCGATTCTCGCCGCAAGGGCCTGGGCTCGAGAGGAACACTTGCCTGGTTGTGAAGGTCAATGTCGGGGGGAGTGTCTGTGCTGGTACTCTCTGGAACTCCATTTTCACTGTCGTCTTCCTCTTTGCTTGTGAGGGCCACTTCATTTTCATAACAAAATGAATTAGCGTTGGAGAGGATATATTTCTTTTCTGCTAGGTCTCTGGCACTACAAAGGGGGGTATTGGGTACTTCATAAGTTTTGTGGAACCTTGAGTAGTCCACTTTGTAGTAGTGTTTCTCCTCAAAGAGCACTGGCTCGTAGCGGTGTCCCCAAAGGATCTCATTGGCCAAATAGGAGCTGCGGCACTGTGTCGTCATGGCGGTGGCTTCGACCATGCCTTCTAGTATCACAACAATTTCAAAGTCTGCGTTATCAATGTCCTGCTTACTCAAATCATATAAAGGACTGTCTTCATCTATTTCGTGGACGATAGTGATTGGGGACACCAGAAATATACGGTCAATTCCACTGTCAAAGCCAACGTTAATGTCTATTTGATCCAGAGGGATGTACTCCCCTTCAGAAGTAATTCTGGATTTGAGGAGCTGTGCTCGGACGTGAGCTTCCACCAAGTGGCTTTTGCGCAGATTGCCCACCCGCCACATCAAGCACAGCTTGCCGTCTCTCATGGCGATCACAGCATTGTGGCTGAAGACGAGAGTCTCGTTTCTCTTCTTCGGCTTGGCCATCTTTGCCATGACCGCGCCAATGATAAAAGCATCGATGATGCAGCCCACGATGGACTGGAACACGACCATGAAAACGGCAATCGGGCACTCGTCGGTGACGCAGCGGAACCCGTAGCCGATGGTTGTCTGGGTCTCAATGGAGAAGAGGAAGGCGGCTGTGAAGCTGTTGACTTCAGACACACAAGCTTTGCTCTCCTTAGACGCATCCAGATCTCCGTGGAGCAGAGCTATCAACCAGAACACACAGCCAAAAAACAGCCACGAGAGAACAAAAGCCAGGCAGAAGATCACCAGCATCCACCGCCAGCGAATGTCCACACACGTAGTGAAGATGTCAGCAAGGTAGCGCTGTCCCTTCTCCCCGACGTTGATGAACTGCACGTTACAGTGGCCATCTTTCTTCACAAACCGGCTCCTGCACTGTTGCCGAGTGTGGACTTTACTCTTTCCATTCCCAAAGCCATTGGCCACCGCCATGGTAGCCAACTTCATGCCGTCTTCTTCGGAGGAAACAATGCTATAGCGGTTGGTTCGCACACTGCCCATCGCTTCTGCTGGGGACGCCAGTGCTTCTGCTTTGGAAAACAGTCTGAGTTTCTGCAAAACCCTTTGGAGAAACAGTTTTGAATGTTCAGCGGGGACACACACACACAAAAAAAAATGAGGACAGATGGGTGTCTCCAGCCGGGGACCTTGCGAGTCTACGAAGGTTGGTTTACTCACATGCAGAGCTACCTTGGTAACTCAGCTGACATCAAGTGTACATGTCCTGAAAGAAAAGAGATTTGGGGGTTACAAAAACAGTCTTTGTTAGTACAGTCCCACTGTGTAGGTAACCAATCCTATCCTAACAAAAGCACAGAATCAGCTCTAAATATGTTTTGCAATAAGTTGTAGGGGTTTTAATTTCTTGGTCCCTCAGGAAGATTTTTGAAGACTGTATTTCAAATCACATAGCTGTCACACATAGATGAGTGAACTGTGCTAGTCACTCAACCACAGGTCAAGGTCCCTCTTCCTTTATTTTCCTTTGCCACTGATCTAGAATATTCTATTTTCCACAACTGTCTCACAGCTCTCCTCTCCTCTTCAGTTTCCTCGCCTTGCTAGGTTTTCAAGTTACGAAACAGAAGACTGACTTTCAAATATTAGGAACCATCACAGCTCTCTTAGGACCAGGCCATGTCTAGACCACATTTCATATGAGTGCAGCCTTGCAATGGGCCGCACGTGTGTCCTAGGAAGCCACTGGAGCCCTTGATGATGACAAGGTTGACAACAGGAAAGACAGACTTTTTTGTTGTTGTTCAGTGATGATACTGAGCACAGAGGCCTTCAGATGCTGCGAAAGGGATGCTGGAAGGTCCAGACTTCTGGAGGCTGTTGGGACTTGCTCCATCCCACTGCACACTGGAGGCAGCCACTGTGCAGAAATGCCCGATAACATCTCTGTTAGTGCAAGCGATTCTGACTTGAAGACACAGATTTGCTCAGGGGGATAGAGAGTCATTCTGTTGCCTAGCAATGAGAGTCCTGAAATTCTCCAGAGATGGCCTTGCCATGTGTAATGACAGACTAGGATGTAAGCAGCTTTGTGCCCAAGGACCAGGTCTTTAGCGGATTTAGATAAGGCAGTCACTCCTTCTTTGGAGATCCGTGGTTGTGTCCCTTCAAGCGGAGACAACTTTGTAATCAGAGTAGCACACAAATGCCAGTCAGCTTACTTTCACTGCAAGTCCGATTGTTTGTCATGGGTTCCTATGGAAAAGGCACCCACCTTCACACGACATGAGCAAACAGGAGTTTTCAGACTTCTCTTGTTGCCTCATTCTAACTCTAGGTAAAAATAAATAAATAAATAAATAAAAAAGCCTATCTGTTTGCTTTAACTTTCCATCTAGGCCCCAAGTAAACATTTTTTTTTTTCCTTATTTAACAAATGCGTGAGAGAAAATCTATGGTGTGTCCCTTCCCAAACATATATGAAATGGACCCTAGAACTCAAAAGATAAGATGGCACTCCACTTCTCCAGAAATCCAGTTATCTCTCGCAATGAAGGGAGAAATGAGCAATACAGGGAGGATCAGAAATCTGTTGAAGCTGAGTATGAAAACACCACTTTTTCTTTTCCCCAGAATCGCTTGAAGTTTAAGGAGTTAACACCACCACGCTCAGCCAGGCTAGTCACAAGCAAGTAAATCAAATCTTTTGTCTGGGGCTTCTTGCATCCCTTTAAGAAGAGGGAAGGTGTATTGTCTTTGCAAATGCCTTGTTGGAGCCTCTTGACTTCTCCTTCTATATCCAAGTTATTATGCAAGAATGTGCCCCAACACATTTTTCCTGAGATTAGTCATCTGTGAAAATTGCAATGTGTGTTACATTTTGGCAGCTTTTGACACCTAAATGATGCCCGATTTGAAAGTGCCTTTGAATTACTTTATAAAAAGAAGTTACTGTGCTTTCCCACCCTTCCACCTGCTCAATGTTTTGTCTGCTGTGCTATGAAGTTTGCACTTGGACAGAAGAAAAGAAGAATCTTATTCTTCAGGGTTCTAGACTCCGGACATGGAAAGAATTTTTTTTTTTTCTTTCTTGTAACAATGATTTCAGCGTTGCTGGCTCATGTGGAACAGCGAAGCTCTCTTACACAGAGACAGATACAACAAAGCACCAAATGCAGGTGTATTTTGCCAAAGGAGTGGAAGCTTTTAAAAACAATGCTTGTGTCTTAGAATTGTGATGGACCTTGGTAAGTTTTTTCAGAAGGCTGATCCCAAGAAATTTCCTTTTTTACAAGTCCAAACAATCCTTTCATCAGTTACCATTAGGGGCCGTGAGTGCAGTCTCAAATTTCTTGGGACTTACTTCTGTAGCATTTCTAGATTAAACTGTAACAACCAAATGAAATCTAAAGGCTGAATTATGGCTTCCCAAAAATCTTGACACCAAGACATTTGTTTGAATTCCACAAATCACACAATATCAGTCTCCTATGAATAGCTCTCCACATTTAGAATCTTGAAAATAGCCTGTATTGAGCCCCTACTATTGTCTTATTTCCAATGCTAATGAAAGAATTGGTTCCACATGTGGAGCATCATTTAGAAATTTTACCATTTTTCCTGGAAAAGGAAAAAGAGGTTCCCCCCCCCTTTTGGAAAAATGGAAATTTTTGTCACTTCAAACAGATATGCCCCCAAACAGAGGTATACACGTATATGTGTGCTCATATATCATACGTATTAAGACTTGTGGACTTGGTGATACAGCAAAAGTCAAGAACCTGCCGAAGTCTGGGAAGCAACTGCCTTAATCCATCAGCAAGACTGTCTTTACTATCAACCTGCAACATGCCCCTGTGGATTTAGCCAAGCAGAAAATTTCTTCTCCTACTCTTTGCTCACTAGAAACAAGCAATTCAGGAACATCTGGAAAAAGGACTCCTAAAAAAAAAGGGCTCCCATGCCACTTTTTTCCAAATAATATTTGGAGAAACACTGGATTAAGAATAGATGAGAACATGAAGTGACTTGACTTTTTGATCGCTGTTACGCCAAAGAAGTGATATTTGATTTGACGAATGATGTATGAATTTCCCTTTTGGCTCACACGTTTAAGGCCCGGGATGTATACTCAGGGATACAGAAAGCATCATTTTACCCAGGTCATAACGACTGATGGAGAATGTATTTCTGGGAAGTTGAAAGGCTACATGTGGTGCTGTTCATGTTAAGACTATTTATAGACAGATCCAAAATTAAGCCTAAGCAATGGAAAAAATAGTCCAATGCTCCAACCCTAGGTAGATGTGAAAGGAAAGCGAGCCATGGAGAAACCCAAGGACAAAAAGATCACAAGGTGCAAACAGGGGCCTCTAAATTGATTTGCCTCCATAGGGAATCATTCTAAGGGGGCCTGTGAAAAACTGGAAAAGGTAATGATGAAGAATAATCAGAATAAACTGTGTCTTACGGGATGGTCTCAGGACACAGTGAATAAGAAAGTTTCTCACTAAAAATAGGAAATAGCAAAAGGAACTGTATGGGGCTGAGAGAGAGAGAGGTCTGCTAATGAGTCTTTAGAGCAGCTATTCCCCAGCTGACGCCATATACATCAGCCTGAGTGAGCTCTGGGCTCAAGTTGCTACGTGAGCACAACTGCTAGCAAAGCAACCTCTCGGAAGCTCAGTAAACAGAAGGGGGGAGGGGAGAGTTGACAGGGGAGGGGAGGCACCCTGCCATCCATGTGAGCGCTGTCTCTAACCTTCAAGCCTAGCAATGCACGCAGCATTGCTTAACATTTGCACGTGCTCAAAAAAACACAACATACACTTCCAAAAAAAAAAAAAAAAAAATTCTCCAAATCATGGCCCAGTTCAGGTACAGATGTGGGCAATCTTTCAGATGACTCAAATATCATACCAGGTCTCTACAGTGAACCAAAGATCCTGCCACTGGAGAGACTGAAGGATGTAGAGAGAGTGTGTTCTTTAAAAACAAACAAACAAACAAACAAACAAAAAGAAAAAAAAACAAAAACT
>NW_004524609.1:9476678-9478734 GCF_000260255.1 Octodon degus | reverse complement strand
AGAAGAAGAAGAGAAACACTACCATAATATGAGGGGAAAGGGCAAGTAACGTGACCTTGACCTCAACTCTCACTCCTCCCACCACCCAGGAAGTAGCATCTCTCCCTGCTTCTGGGCATCAGGATTATTCTGGATCATGGCAAAGGGAAATCTAACACTTCCAAGTGAGAAGGAAGAAGCTAACAAGTGTAAAGCAGACAGAGAACAGTGGTTACCAAGAGCACATCAACCAGCCTGTTTGTTCTTCATGTGAAAGAAAAACAACAGGCATTCTTTGCATATCAAAACAGGTTTTTCAGATAACACCTTATTTCCTAACAGGTACATTCTGAGTTTATGTAAATCTAAAAAAAAAAAAAAAGCTCATCCTAGTTACCATGCTCCTCACTGGCTTACTGAGATAGACACTAAACTACCCATTTTCTATCTCTATTTTTTAAGATTTATTTATTTATATACTTAGCAGCTGTCATGGTGAATTGAAGTTATGATGCAATCTTTTTTTTTTTTTTTTTTTTTGGTTCAGAATCAAGTCGTTTTGATTTTTTTTTTCTTCTTCTGCTTCCCTAAAACAACGCTATCTTCAAGCTGGGCATTTACACCCTGGTAACTAAAAATAAAAAATCGCGTAGGGCAGTGACACATTATAATATGAAAGTTTCCCAGTCTTCAGGCTGAAATCCAATTTGGGCTTCTAGCAAAATAACTTTGAGACGCTCACTCTGTTTGGGAATAGACTCTCTAACTGAAGCAACGATTGGAAAAAACAAAAGAAAGGAGAGGAAGAAAAAGCCAAGATCGAGGAATCCAGAAGAGCGTTCAGCCCCAAGGTTTGCGGAGACAGAGACCGAGGCTCGCGCCTCCCCCCGCCCACCACCACCACCTTTTCCCTTCCCCTCGGAGCGAGCATGGAGCAGCGCCTCTCGCCCTTACCTCCAAAGCCTGCCTCTCGCTACAGCTGGTGCACTGGAAGTTATGAGCACAAACAGATGCTGCAGCGAAATCTGTTTCTATTGCTCAACTGTTCCAAGCGTGTCTCAGTATTTTTAGCTCTGGAGGATGTTCTGGTGTGCGCACACAGACCGTATAGACAGGAGCTGGGACTGTGACGCGCGAGACAGCGCCAGAGCAGGGTGACAGCTGGACGCCTCTGGAGGAGCCGGGACCCGGCAGGGGACGGCGTCCCGCGTCCGCTCCCCCAGGACACGCAGGCACGGGAGAGGAGGAGGGAGAAAACGCACTCAGCAGTCCTTACCTGTTGCTGGCGCCGGAGCCTGGAGACATGGAGTGAAGTGGGAGGTACAGAGGCGTGTAAGATCCAGTGGTTTGCAAAAGTGAGTGAGCCGAAGCAAAACAGATTCCCAAGACCCAGCTTGCCGGCGCCGGGAAGGCTGCGCGCTGGCCAGGGCTCCAGTGCGCGCTGCAATATTCTGGGCTCTTTTGAGGCGGTCCGCGCGATACCGGCCCTTTCTGGCCCCGCCCCGCGCCGCTCTCGGCCAATCGCAGCCCGCGAGGAGGGGAGGATGCTACACCCGGGGCCGCGGGAGCTGCCAGCGAGGAGAACCTGCCGCCGCTTCCTCCTCCACCCTCGGAGCCCGCGGGAAGCCGGCCCGGGCGGCGGCGGCGGCGGCGGCGGCGGAGGCTGCAGCCGGGCGGGCGGGGAGGGCCGCAGGTGGGAAGCTCCTCCGTCAGGCCGCCGGAGCTGCCTGATTGCAGCCTCTCGCGGGGTGCAAGCTCCCTACCCCTCGCCCAGCCCGTGTCCCGGTTTCTTTCGTGGGGGACAGCGGTGCGGTGCCTGCCCCCCAGGGGCTCGCAAGGTGCCGGAGGCACTGCACGTCCGCCGGGGCGCGACTCCCTCTCCCCGGCCTCGCACCCGGGACCTCCAGAGGGAGCTGCCTCGGGCGGTGGGGCCCGACCCGTGGGGTTCAGGATCAAGCAGGAGGGGGGATCTGCACACTCGTGGCCAGGGCTTGGGGCTTCGCAAAGGACTTGGACTCTCTCTCTCCCTGTCTCTCTGTCTCTCTCTCTCTCTGTCTCTGTCTCTCTCTGTCTCTCT
>NW_004524609.1:9462601-9476485 GCF_000260255.1 Octodon degus | reverse complement strand
TCTCTCTCTCTCTCTCTCTCTCTCTCTCTCTCTCTCTCTCTCTCTCTCTCTCTCTCTCTCTCCTGTCTCACTCGCCCGTCCTCCCTCAATCTTTATCTTTACCACAGCTAGGCAAGCTCGGCTGATCTAAAATCAGAACAATTAGACAGTAATGAATTCTCTGGAACAGCAACTCCTACAGAACCCGGGCTCTGCCCTCGCACCAGCGCCTCCCAGCCCTCATTCCCAGCAACCAGAGGAGAGCGTGTGGAGCCCTATAACTCAAGTTCAGTGTTTCATCCGGGGCTGGATCTTGGAAACGCATGCAGCGCTCAGGGTGTGCGTGCGGGTGCGTGAGGGCGTTATCTCGGAGGGCGTTGGGTGTCATAACAAGCTGAGCTCTAAGGGGACAAGTTATAATCAGGAGTTTTCTTTCGTTAAGTTTGCAGTCCCCGTGCTTTTTAGTGTATATTTCCCCAAGCGAACTAATGCGTCTTTTAGCGGCTGATTTAGACCTCTAAAAGCCTCAGAGAGTCACCAGAGCACTTCAGTAAATTAGCTACTATTCTGGGCGGCACGGACGGGAGGATTACCGCGTGCAGGAGAGGTGAAACCGAGGACCGGCAGAAAGGGTTCTGCGGTTCCCGCACCTCCTGGTCTCCTATCCTCACTTGGCCCCTAGGAGGTGCTGGTGAAGTGCGCTTAGCTGTGCAGATCGGAGCTCCTTTCTTGCTGAGTTGCCAAGCCTGCTTCATTTCCTAGAACCGAGCAAGACAGTTCAACCAAAGGCGTCTCGAATAGGTCGTGCACGTAGCGTGAGAGCTCTGAAGGCGCAGCGGGGTCGCACACCATCTCATCTGTGGGATTACGCACTATCCCAAGCCCTGTTACAAACTCCGTGGCCTTGTGAAAGCTTGTAAGTAGAAATAATGGCTCACACAAGGGAGGTCTGCTATAAGACTTATTAGGTAATGAAGTGGCAGCTGAATGTATAAGAACCTAAGAACCTGGTTCCGCAGAAAATGGTAACAAGAAACAACAAATGGGATCATGTCAAATTAAAAAAGGTTTTGTACAGCAAAAGAAACAAGAAACTGAGAAGACAATGTACAGAATGGGGGAAAATCTGCCAGCTACTCCTCAACCAGAGGAGTACCTAGAATACATAATGAACTAGAAAAAGTTAGGCTCCCCAAACAAAAGACCTACTAAAAAAAGACAACTAAAATAGATACATCAAAGAAGTACAGATGATCCCTAAGTAGTTGACAAAATACTCAACATCACTGACCATTACACGGTGAAAATTGAAACAACACGGAGATTCCATCTTCCCACAGTAAGAATGGGCATTATCAAGAAATCATGTAATAACAAATGCTGGCCACACTGCAGAGGGGTGAAAGAGACCCTTTTAAATTGTTCAGGGGAGTGTAACCATGTGAATCACTCTCCTACTGATTTCCAGCTACTATAGGAATCAGTGTGGAGAGTCTATACAAATTAAAACTATGAATTCCGTTTCACTCAGCTATTCCCCCTCTAAGCATCTATCCAGAAGAGCTGAAGGCATATTACAGAGAGGATGTGCACGCATATATTCACTGCCGCGCAGTTTATAAAGCTCGATCTTGGCAGAGGAATGGATGAAGAACTCGTGGTACTGACTGGCATGCAGTGGAGTACTAAGCCTGCCATGAAGAAAGATAATGTTGAGTTGTTTGTGGGAAACTGGGTGCACCCTGAGACCATAAAGTCAAGAAAAATTAGACTGACAAAGCTGAATATGATGTTGTGTCTCTTTTATGACAAACCCAACACACAAATAAAGAGCAAAAGAAAAGATAAATGGGAGAAGGAGATAGGTCTTTCACAAATGAGGAGACCAACAGATGGAGGGAGAAGACAAAGAAAGATAATGAGGAGAGGAAGGAAGACACATCGCGTATGTGCACCAGTGCCCCAGAAGGCATGGAAATGCTTTGCTCCACAAAGATATACCTGTAAAATGATAAAAACCCAGGTTGTATCCTAAGGCTCAAAGAATCTGGATGCAGACAGTTTTGTTCTGCGTGACCCAAAGGATAGTGAATAAGTTAACCAATGAGTCCACTTCAAAAACTTCCTTATACATGTGCTGCCTCTTGGATTTTTTCTGAGGGAAAAGCTGAGTAGCCAATGAGTACCTTAACATGTCTTAAGGCTATGTGGGAAAACAGAATTAATCATTTTGATACTTTCTTCACCAAGATTCAATTAGTGCGTCAAAAGATGACTAAAAATTGTCCAAGCCATATGAATTCAGAGAAGTGACACTGTTTTCTCCCCAAGGGATGAACTCTCTTTAAAAATCAGTCATCAAGAAAGGGAAGCAGTTTTTTGTGAAACTTGGATTGAAACTGTTTTACATTAATATTCTAACTCAAATAAATATACCACAGGCCAAATTAGTTTCATATGATAGGGGAAATTGTTACAGAAACGAGCATGAAGTTTTGCTTCTTATGATTGGTGGTATGAATTTAGCCAAGGGAAGCACATAGTGGACGTATCTCAGTCTTTCTCCTCAGCATCCCCTTCTCTCACGGTTTGGATGATATACAGCAAGTACTTTGAAGAAGACAGTTCATGAAAAATTAAGGACTTTAGTAAGCAGCTTTCCAGCCTGAAAATAATATCTGCCCTAATTATCTAAAGAAACACAAAAAAATATTTTGTAACTAATTTGCAAGTGTATGACAGAATTGTACAGCTCCATTGTTTCATTCAAAAAAGAAAAAAAATATTAACAAGCATTTTAATTAATAAACAATTTTTGCTAAGTTCCTATTGGGAAAATTCTAGTGTGCCAAAGCATCAGGACTGGGACAAATGTACTTTTTTGGAAGCAGCGTGTAATACAGATTTCTCTAGTCAATCTATCTTTTCTGGCTGACTCAGGCCTTATTTAGCAAAAATACCCATTAGTTTTGGACACCATCACAGTTGCGTTCTAGGATCCATCTGTGGATTAAATTTTTCCAAGGAAATGACAATGGTATTTTTACTGATTCCTTCCACAGTAACTACCTATAATGTGAGGGCCAAATATTAGTCATAATCTAAATGTGCATTCAGATTATGAATGGTTGTGTGACTCAGAAGGTGATGGCTTCCCTGGGAGCACAAATCTTTCCTTTTTATTTATATAAAGAACTCCAACCATTAAATATATAAATAGATATAGATATACAGATGTGGCTATGGACATGAGTATCATTATAGATTATAGTTCATGTTCACAACAATAAGGAATGAAAATCTCCTGACATTTGGATTTGCTAGGTATGCATATCTGTATAGTGATTTGCTGAGTACCAATCAAAGGCAGTAAATAATACATAAAAATTCTCATCACATTGGCTTGAAATACAGTGAGAATGAGTTTACACTTTGCTACTTTGAGAACAACTTATCAGCGGCGACATTTTCAGGCATTGAATGTAAACTTACCTCCTGGAAAAGAGACTTGGCTTTGAAAAGATCATGTGACTTCACTGATCGATTTGGTCTTCTTCATATCAAATTAATGAGCATATTTGCCACACAACTACTTTGGGCTTCAACTCTGTGCTCTTCAGTAGGGAAGGCACGAAGGACGACCCGAGACATTTTTCACTCCTTAGGAGAACGGGAGACGAAAAATAATGCACGAGTGAGATATTGCAGTGAACGCCCTTTAAAGTGCACGTAATTCTACCATCTGCTGCGATGTGAATGATTTTAAGAACACACCAAATACAAAAACCACCTCTTTGTCCAGGCAATGCCCTCAAATGACCATGACACCCAGAGAGTTCTACGTGCATGAAGGTATGCACATGTAATCAGAAGTTGCTTCTGAGGGTGGTGCAGTTTTGCTGAGTGGCTTTGTCTACGTAGACACCGGACCTTTCAGTCTGGGCATCAGGACTTCATTCCACAAGCTCTGTTTGCATCACGCCACAGAAAGAAGGCCCTCCTGGGCATGCACGAGAATGCAATGTGTTGTGTAATGACTTGAATGAAAAGCCTCTGTGCAAGTTATTTTCTCTGAATGTTTATTTATTTTTTTAATTTTTTAAATTAATTATTTATTTATTTGTGTGTGTGTGTGTGTGTGGCCAGCTCAGCCCACCAGGGGGCGGGGCTGGCTGGCATGTGGTGCTGGGGGATTGAACCGCGGTCCCTGTGCTTTGCTAAACTTGTTCTAAGTAGGTGCTTTAGACCACTGAGCCATCTCACCAGCCCTCCCTGAATGTTTATATGTGAGCCACTCTGACTGATCACTTCAGTAGCATTCAATGCCCAGGTACACTGGAGCAATTTTGTTTTTTTCTGATATTATTACAGATTTCTTTTCATGCTTACATCTCCATATCATTGGTGAACTTTCCAAATATCTGATGCTGTGGGTTTTTTTTTTTATATTAATGTGCTCGTTGTTTTGTGTTTCACCACATAGATAAGGCTGTCTCCATAAATGCCAGTTGAATGATAAACAAAAGGAACAGAACTTTTTGCTGCAATGTGACCTGAATTATGAATTAATATGATTAAAATAAATACAAGCTCGTCCCTTTTTAACGTATTTTGCAGTCAGCCTACCAGAGTACAGTACAGATATTCCTCCTAAATTAAGAGACCCTACTTTAAACCTAAACAATTTTGTTTGTTCTTTCTTCTCCAGCAGTGGGAGTCTTCACATTTTTGCTTCTGAAAAATATGCTTTGAACCTGTCAGGCCCTCAGGAAGCTCTGATTTGTTGATTCTAATCTGCACTGGACTGAGAAGTTATGTAACAAAGGCTGTTAAAAATATATGTAAAGTGAAAGCAAATATGAGCTAACATATCTAAAGATGTATCTTAGAAATCATATGAATAGCTCCTGAATTTGAAGGTCCTATTTCAGTTTTCTTCTGTGGTAAGAAACTTCCAGACATGTACCAATGACATCTATTTTAGCTTTAGATGCGCTAGTCCTTGTGTAAATAGTTGAGGAAGACCTCTGGCCAAGGAGGTTCTTATACGTTTGCAACTGTTCATATGTACAACAAAATCATGCTTACTTATTCACTGACATTTCAGGGTTTATTGCTTCCATTTATAATAGACAGTTTCCATCGAATCTGTTAAAACAAATAATGGTAAGATTGTTCATTAGAAGCTCAGGGCAAGAACATTGTTGTGGAGTAAGTTACCCCTTCTGTTGCACCCTGGAAAATTACATCTATCTCACTTCAGTGGGGCAGTTGAACTCTGAGAATACCTTCGTCAGAGGAGCAGGTCCTGCAGTACTCTTTCTTAGCACAATTATTGCACTAATCATTTTGTCTGCGCAACCTGCAGAGCCTTAGCTCTTAAGTGAGCCTTGTGGCCCCTGGTCATCCATCATGTCTTACACTCATGGCAGCCCCTCAGGCCAGATTCTTAGCTACTTTTGTTTATTTATTTTTTTTTTTTTTACATTTTATGTATTTGGTATAGGGTCTTGCTACACAGCTCAGACTTGTGGTAATCCTTCTGTCTCAACCTCCATGGTGCTGGGATTATAGGTATGCACCACCATGCCAGGTCTCAGTGGTTGGTTCAGTGCACCTGGGTCGGGGCTGGCACAGCATGTGGTACCTGGGTCGAACTCAGGTCCTTGTACTTACCAGGCAGCTGATTGGACCACTTGAGTTATCTCTCATGCCCCTTAGTTACTTTCAAAATAACTCCCACAATTTAAAGTAGGAAAGTTTTATAGCTTACAGTTTATAGGGGTCTCTATAAATATCAGTCTCTATGTGGTTGGCTCCAAGGAAAGAAACCATGGCAAAGGAGAAAGAGCTCTTGGCCTAGCAGCTGTAAGCAGAGAAATAGTTAACAGAGGAGAGAAGGAGCTGTACTATGCAGGCTACCCAGTGACCCACTGCCTTGGACCAGCTTTTACCTCCCAACTTTATATCTAGCTATAAACTCATCATTGGACATATTTACTGATGAATTTCACCACACATAATTCAATTGTCTCTCCAAACCACTACCTGTGAGCCAATGAGGCTTTGGGGGACATCTAGATATAATCCACAACAGCCAGGTAGGCCTGCTCTAAGCACAGCTCTGGGCTACATGAGAAGGCAACTGAGAAAAATAACAACTACCATGTAGATGCATCATGGCCACTAGCAAGAACCAACCTTACTTATGTGAGGCTCAGTAGTACCATTTAATAATAGTGATGAGATATTAAAAAGAAGACCAATAATAAGCTAGCATGTCCTGAGCACTTTATAAGAAGCAAAGTACTTCCACTGTGTTTTCCAGGATATGTTTCATCGTGGTTCGGTATTGTATGGACATTTATAAAATGAAACAATGAACATGAGAAAGGAAAGTAAGTAAGAGAGGAAGAAGAGGAGATAAGAAATTATTCCTTAGAAATGGTTGGTTCCAAGGCTCGCCAAATAGCTCAGTGGGTTAAAGAGCCTACAAACAAGCACAGGGGCCAGGGATTTGATCCCCAGGCCTGCCATGCCAGCCCCACCCCTGGAATGCGCTGAGACTGTGATTGAGACTGGGTGTGGTGGCATGTATCTGTAATCCCAGCTCTTGGGAGGCTGTAAACAGGCAGATCACTATGAGTCTGATCTAGTAGTGAGACCCTGAACACCCTGTAGACCCTTCCCTTGAAAGAAAGAAAGAAAGAAGGAAGGAAAGAAATGGTTGGTTCAGGTGGAGAGATAGCTCGGCAGTCTAATCACCTACCTGGTAAGAGCAAGGACCTGAGTTCAATCCCCGGTACCATATGCCATGCCAGCTCCTGGAACACTGGCCAAAAGCACACCTGTAATCCCAGCACTGAGGAGGCTAAGACAGGAGGATCACTATGAGTCTGAGCTGTATAGCCAGACCCTGTCCCAAATAAATAAAAGATTAAAAGAAAAGAAATGGTTGGTCCTAAAAGTAAAACGAACACTTTCTTAGTCTTAGAGAAGATAAGCCTGCCTCAAAAACCTGTAGGCCCCCTCTCTAACACCATGGGAAATAGTTTCCAGTAAGATACGATATAGTTAGAAGCTAAATTCAGTGTTGAAAACACCTCGAAGAATGTCTCCTTGCTTTAGTAAAAGTCTCATGGGAAGATTGTAAGCATCATGAGAAATGGCTTCTTTCTAAAACTAACAGTAATCATGATGACAAAGACCACAGAGAGATTTTGGAGAGCCAAGCCCAGGTATTATTATAGATATGTAGGAAACACTCCACAAGCTACAAAGAATATGAAAGACATCTTTTGAATAACGTCAGCATCACTGAATGGCTAGATACCTAGTTCTCTATATTTTGGGATGCAACTTCAGTGCCTTGCAGGATTTATCGAAAGGTTTATTTTAGGTCCTTTATGTCAAAGGAATGGATGCTCATTGTGAAAAATGTAGGATGTAAAGATTTAATAGACATTTCAAAGCATAGAACAATGTGGAAAAATGTGGAAAATAAAACAAACTTGTATTCCCATTATTGGGAGGCAACCATCATAAATAATTTGACATATCTCTTGTATTTCCTGTACTTGTGCTTCTACATTTATGTCTATATTTTCTAAATTTAAGATCAACTGTGTCACATGTTTTATGAACATCATATTTTATATGTATGTAAATATTTGACATGAAATTGAAAACATATTTTAATGACCTTATTTAATCTCCATAATATATATATGAATGATAATAAATCATCACATATCCTTATATCTTTATGTTCATTTTTTAACCTTCGTTTTTCTAGGGTTGCATTAACTGTATGTGGAGATTAATATTTTAATTCGTCTTTTGCAATGTCCTTAGAAATTATTTCTAGATGCAGAATCACTAGATCAAAGTTTGTAAGATTTAAAAAATATTTAATGATGGTATTCCTCTTACATTAAAACCCAACATACAGAATTTCAGGAATGTTCTAAATCATGCAGACTTGATGGTGACAGTCCCAGTGGTGCTTATTGTCATTCAGAATTAAGTCACCCTGCTCTCTGTTTTGCAAACTTGATCTGCTGTTTACTATCTGGAAACCACTGTTACAGGGAGGAAAATTCACTTATGTAAAGTTCTTAGGACATAGCGGTCACCTGAACAATCAGGTTTTTTTTATGCTGCTGCACCTCACAATAATAATGATGAAAATAGGTCATTAAATAATTTTGTCGGATGAATGAGCTATAGATTACAGCAACCTCTTAACATAGAAGTTTATTATAGCACCTAATTTATACTACAATACTAAACGAAGAGGTGAACATCTGAAGAATTTGCAAACATATTATAGGTTTATCTTGAAGTATAGGTTGACTAAGAAAGAAAAGCAAAATGCGTTTTCCAGTCGATTATCAATAGTTCGATAAATTTATGAATTTTTTAAATAAGTATTAGATTTGAGTTCAATTTTAGATTCTTAACACAAAGATGATGAGCTGACATTTTCTCCCTCATGAAGGTACAATAATAAAAACCAGAAGGGTGAGAAATGTAACTAGAGTAATTGGAACATTGGTCAGATTGGAATTGTTTTTCTGATTCCTATAGCTACAGCCTTGCCTTCTTATCTTTTATTGTTTTTTAAATAAGATTTCCAAACCAAATTTTAATTAAAAAATAGAGAGACAGAAATTATATTCCAGTAAAGCTCTTTGTGACTGTGGATGCTGTATATCAGAATTCTAAGCTTGGCTGATTTAAAATTGAACACTTCCTCTTCTGCTTTCTGTAAAGTATAATTTTTCATAGCATCTCTGCTCAAAAGTTCCCCCTAAATTATTTCTTCTTTGACTCTAAAACAGAGAAAGAAGAAATAAGAAATAAAGTAAATAATATAGAGATTTTTTCCTTCTCCTACAATACCATTTTCCCATCACTTAACTCAATTTTTATATTTTATAAAAAGATTTTCATGTTAAAAGTAATTTAAACCACATTGTGTGGGTTTGAGCGAAATTTTCCTCTGTCACTATCTGATCTCCGATCCACAGCACATATCCTCAACTGATAAATACTTCAGTCTAGATCATTTTATGTTCTAATAGTCAAAGCCCTGTGTATAAGTTACAAATAGATTAAACCTGCCTTAAAATAGTGCAGAAATAAAATGTTGTACCCAACTGCCACAATAACAGTAATGATGGATGATCCTGTAGAGCCATATTAATGTAATCACGTAACTTTGGAAGAATATCCAGATTATGTCACTACTCCTGGCTGATAATATATTTTAATACAATTATTAAGATCAAATCCATGTACTTCTTCTGCATTTGAATTGAAGCTACAACTCATCCACTTTAAGAGCTCATAGAATGTAAATCTATTACCACCATGCATAAGTGCTTTAGAAATTGTTTCTAGTCGTAGCAAGAATCTGTGCATTCACATCGCGGCCTTAAATTCTGCTACCAGTATTTTAAGCTTCTGATCCTGTTATCAGCAGAAAGTTCACTTCAAAGCTAGCTTTTATATTACAACCTATTCTTCTTTATGGCTTGCATAACTGAGTCACCAAGTCTTGGCAGGGCAGGAAGTGATACCCTAAGTATGCCTTTCTTCAGTCTGACTGCTTTCTCTGACTGTAAATTTAAATCCATGAAGACTCAGACTGTAACTGTTAAGTCAACATGGAAGAAAAGCAATTAGAAGTGTTTGCTTTCATGTTTCAGTGAGACTAAGCCTTGTTTATGTGTTTGAAATCACGCACACTACTGTTTTCATAATACCATGAAAAACGATGATCTATTTCCCATTTGGACAAACACCAAGCCTCACAGCAAATTGCACTTATTGGATATTATTTTTACGTAAATTATGTGCCTCTTTACTGTAGATTAAGTGAAGGAAGAAATATACTTAATAGATTAGCTGACAGAAAGCAAAATCAATGTGTGTACAAACACGCAGACACACAAAGTGTTGTTGTTGTTTTTCTGTTGACCTAGTATTCAAAATCCATCAGAGGGGAGAGGAGGCTGAGTCCTGATTTGCAATTATCTGTTCCAACAGAAGAGCTGTGCTCAGTTCTGAGATTCCCCCTCTCAGCAAAGTGTTTTCATAATTCTATGAATTTATGATGATGGGAATTCATCTACATTCCACAATTCTCAATTTTAGAGCTTCCTCGACCCACCCATCAAACACACATTTTTTATGCATTAAAACCATGAAAAATTCAAATTGGATACTGTCAACTCCCTCAGTCTTTTTGGAAAATCAATTAATCTATAAAGGTCTGAGGCCGAGTAGCTTCTACATTTCAGGAAATCATGACCTGAGGACGTAAGGACAGATATGTGAACAGTTTCCTGCAGATAGAGAATAGTAAAATTATTCTCTTTATTCCCCTCAAAAAGTTATCTGAGTGTCAACCTGGCATAAATCTAGGCATTTAGCACAATAGGCTTAGTCATCAATATTTTCCATAGTTTTGAAACTCAGGTGATATAATGCAAATTAAAACAAATCTGATTAATCGTGGGCTCAGGATGAAGCGATGGTTTTCTTTAAGTGAGTTAAGCAGAAATAATTATTTTTCACTCTTTGCTGTCTGCTCCATGCATGCGTTTGTTTCTCATTTTGTTCACTTTCCCTCTCTGCAGTTCATGTATTATTCCAGGTCCTACAAAAGGGCATAAACACTGCCTCTGATCCAGGCAGAGCTCTCTGGATTGTATTACCACTCCAATTTAGCATTGTATTCATCTCTGGAGACACAGCTCAAGACCCTTGTGACTCCAGCTTCACAAACTCCAGTCGGAAGCATCACATATCAAAGCAACACACCAGAGAAGTGCCAGGCACACTTCATATCATAAACCAAAGCCACGCTCCACAGATGACGCAGCCCAATCTGGCCAAGAAAAAAAGAAAAGAAAAACACTGAAACACGGTTGGAATTATGTCTTTGTAATGCAAATATTCTTTGTGAGTTGACTTCTTGGTCAACAAATAAAGTTCGAGATAAAAAGGAGGGGAGAAAAATGAAATCTATGCGTGGAAAGGTGCGCTGAGCTTTGTTCTGTCTCCTGATCCCTTTCCCAGTCCCCATGAAGAGCCAGCCTGAACTGCAGCCTGCCCCAAGCAATCTAGGAATCAGAGATCTTCCCTACAAAATGTTTTATTCCTAGCTGCACCAAAGACCCCTTGAGACCAAGAAACTATTTTTCTCACAGGAGAATTTAAGAGTCGATGAATTCATGTTGGAGGAGAATTTCATAATTTCCTTTGTGCAAATAGCAGGGTATTTATTCCTCTTACGTAATTTCCAGGGAATCGGTTACACGAGCCGGCTTCTATTCTGTTGGTCTATTGAGGGGCCTTACCGTCATGCTTGGTGAGAACATACCCAAGGGCTGATATATGACTGCAAAGGAACTTAACAATTCCTGGAAGGAAAAGGGTTAAGAGCCAGTAAAAACAGCATAAATTTACACATGACCTCGTGTGATTACACTTTTATTCTCTTCCTTGGGAGGAACAACAACAATGACAACTTCCATAACTAATGCTTCTGGTCTGAAAACCCTTCTCCTTAAAGGACGTGTTTTCACCAACTGCAGATGACCTCAGCAACATTCTGGGTAGAAAGGAGAGATATACTGGCTGGTGAGTGTTCTTTCAAAAGTGCCTAAAATGTTCATTATATCATGGAAAAATCATCCCACCTGCTGGGCTGCGGAAGCAGCCCTGTGTGATTGGTTTGTGATGCTTTGAATCTGGACGCCAAGTTAGAATTACAAGTGTTTTGTCCCAACCTTAACTTGCAATGAAAGAGGATGGCTTGAATAGTCAAAGATCTTGTTTCCAGGGGTATGAACAAATAGAGATCACTTCAGTGATTCCAGACATCAAAAACCAAAGGAAAATAAAGCTTGCCCCCAGTACTATTATCTTTCATTGGTCTGAGTGCTCTGATTTTGTTTTCTATCAAAGGTAGGAAGCAGGATTTGTACGTAGTTGGAAAGTAGCTGGGGACAAGTAAAGGGTGTGTATTTGTTTGCATTTGTAGACAAGGTGAAGCAGATGTGTTCATCCTTTTTGTCCTAGACCCCTAGCCCTCTTCTCTGTGTAGGATGTTTGCTGGGCCAGTGGAGAGTGGGCCGAATTGGTGGTCTACTTAGATCTCTGGCCTTTTCCTCTTTGTTCTCTAGAAAATTTTCATCAGCTGCAAATCAGGCCATTGATTGCCACACTGTAGGTAGATGTGGCACATTCGCCATTGGCCCTGGATGGTCTGAGAAGCAGTGGAGCCTGGAGGTGCTGGTGGGTCTGCTTTGTGACAGTGTCCCAGCGAGGGGTGTTTTTCTGCTGCCTATGCGTAGATTACTCTGGACAAACCTCTGGGAAGCTTCCTGTGGACGAGGCTCAGATCTCTGGAATAGCAGCTCTCAAAAAGATCTGTTTGTGGACCTTTGAATAGTGTTGATTCCATAGAAGGGCTAATGAAGAGCTGAATTAAAATGGCAAAGTAGCAGCACAGAAATCAAAATTCATGAAACTAAGACACAGGATCAGTGGGAGATTTTTCTTTTTAACAGTCAGATCTCTATCAAACTCAATTCTTTGTGTGGATAACATAACAAACCCCCTTTATTTTGTTCAAATAGATTGAGCATTACTGATGGGCAAGTAGCTTTGTCTAGAAAATGACCCAACACAGAGGGTGAAGTTTTGCAGGAGGTTATCTGCATATTATCAGACCTGTAGAAAAGACAACACTGGAGCTTGCTGAGATTTAAAATGCAAGATGCCACCACACTTCACAGGGCCTCAGAATAAAAATCCACATCTATGCCCATAGGTAAAATCAGGCTTAAAATCTATTTTGGATTCCAAAATGACCCTGTTGATGTGTTTTTAAGGGGGGATAAAATAAAAAGATAAATGCTATTTTGACACTGAAAAATTTATATAATTCCATTCTTGTGAAATTCAGTTTCACTAGAGTGTGGGTATATTCATTTGTTTACAGAAATAAATATGTTTCTAACTACAACGGCAGGGTGAGTGAGACAGAGAGGTCTTACAGCTGACACAGGATGAAGTATTTACCTCTTGTCCTTTATAGAAACTCCTACCTTGGACTAATGTATCAGGTTAAATTAAGTAAAAAGAGTGACTACTATTCACTGCCTCAGATCCTTTGAGTTTGAGTAAATTTAACTATTTGCTCCTTCTCATTAAATCAGAGGTAAAATGTCATACATTCGTTTTAGAATCAATGATATGATGCTTTCAAAATATGTATTCAAACAGGAAATGTTTTCTGTTCAAACTAATTATGGTTGATGTTTGCTCTGTTCCTCTTAATATGTTTTTTTAAAAAAAATAGCTTTCTGGTGAACTATAAAACAGAATTGAGGTTCTTACTAATGTCAGTGATTACAATTAATGAATGTGAAACCGATTCTGTGAAGATTAAGTTTTATCTATTGTCCACCATAGTATGCTTTCTAGATTTTAGCAAACCTACCAATAGGCTGTATCAAGCTTGCTCTTCCCCAGAGAAATCAGAGAGGCCTTTAAACATTTAGGAAAATGTTGATGTTTGTGTTGCTTCAGTCCTACATATCTTGAATTTGACCTCATTAGTGATAAATGACTGCACTGCTGAAGCATCTATAATTATTGAAAAGTAACACCCAAGACAACAAATAATTGCATGAGTTGAATTGTTTCTTATTGTAAATTGTGTCCTAAAATGTAGCTGTTAGCTTCACTTAATTTTAGTTGTAGATGACACTAAGGCATGATTTCATTTCGTCCAGAACAGAAATATAATCTGGGGGCCAGGGGGAGATGGCTCAGTAGAATAAGCACTTGTCTGGCAAGGATCTGAGTTCAATCCTCAATTCTGAA
>NW_004524609.1:9454079-9461266 GCF_000260255.1 Octodon degus | reverse complement strand
CTGAGTATCTTTTACCATCATCCCTCACAGAGGACAAAATCTGATACATTGTATCTGTGAACCTAACTGCAAATTCACCAAAGATTTGCTCTTACTAGAATTCCTAGAAATTAATTTGTTTGGTTTTTTTCTCCATTAACTCCATTATATCTACTTACAATTCTAACTGAATCCTTTCAGTAAAATTGTATTATCAGTTTATTTCAACATCAAAACTTCAATACTAAGTAGAGTTTTTAGCTTTTGTTTATTTGAATGTTTTCTTGAACAGCAATGAATTGAGTTTACCTCATCACTAAGTTCCCTGCAATAAACTTGCAATTGTATGACATGGAATGCTATTAATGCTATTAGTGATATGAAATGCTGCATCTATGGTCAGAGCATGAAAACCTTCATCAAGATATTTATTTGGTAGGAGTCATTGATTTTCTATTTTTTCTAACTCTGAAGTAGTCACAAAATGACTGTAGTTCCAAAGAGAACAATTGTCCATTTGTATAGTGTATGTGCATCCAAATTTCATTGCTTCCAGTAGAGAAAAACAGGTAAAAATCAAAAGGAAAAGGGATGATAGATTTTAGATGTCGTAAATTATTGCATCTCATAAGAAAATGTAGGAGAAAAGTTCATCAGACATTAAAAATGAACAAAAGAAGCCCATCGATTGTGGTGAACTCTTAACTTTCAGTATCTAATAGAGTGGAACAAAAATGCTAATTACCACAAACAAGATATGAGTCCTATAAACATCTTATATTCAAAATTTTAAAATTTTAAAGAAGATATTTAGTTATCTTTTGGTGTATATTTAACACCAAAGATCCATGAACAAATCCATTCTCTCCCTTTCCCCTGTTTTTTGTTTTCTCTCCTTTTACAAACCAAGGAGCAGAGTTGAGAGAAATCCTTCTTAGGAACCACTCCCTCCTGAGTTATGTGTTCTCTGATCTGTTCGGCACAACTAAAGTGGTAAAAATTTTCCCCAGTGCTATTTGGTCCATCAAACATAAAATTGCTAGATGAACTTTGGAAAATTCTGCGAGAACATAAGTCCCATGAGAGTCAAATAATTTAAATGATTGTGATGGACAAATGCAAGTATAAATCACTTTTAGTCTTACGAGACTTGGATGTTGCAGTCCTATGATGTTTACTGCGCAATCACTCTATTATTCCTGCTGTTTGTTTCTCACACTTAATTTAATATGATGATCTCCTAGGGCTGATCCAAAGGTTCTGCTACTATTGGTAGTACTACTATCTTCATTATTACTGTTTTCAGGACCAATGGTAAACTGCAAATCACCACTTCTTTCTCCATGGACCACCATTGAACATGAATTTAAAAACAATTGTGTTTTCTGTTTTGGGGGGGAGTTTTCTTCAGTATAATGTTTTTCACAAGCGTATAGATTTCCTTCTTAAAAGCTCCTGAGAAAACTAAGTAGACTGGCAGCTCTCATTGAAAAATAATTGGAAGCCAAGAAGATAGTATATTTGACACTTTCCAAACCATCTCTTTTGCCAGTATTTGTAAAGAACAAAATAACAAGTTTTTTGAGCCTCTTTCTTGTGGTTCTGTTAAGATACTCAACAAATAGTGTGATGTACAGTAGCTACCCAATATCACAATAATTTTATTACCAACTAAGTATAAATATATTCCTTGTTCATATGTTGAAGTTGAATTTAGGACAGCCACAAAATGTTGTATGTTCAGAGTTTCCTTTACACCGCATGTGTCTAATCTTCAGTGCTCTTTAAAATGTGCCCTTAACATTACTCATTAGCATAGTAGTTGCAATGAATGCCATAATACGTATTCAAACACATTAAATATACTGAATTTGGGTCAGGGAGTATAGCTCAGTGACACAGGTGCCCACCTGACAAGCCCAAGGTCCTGAGTTTGATTCCCAGTTACAAAAACCCCTTAATTTATTAAAAGCTTATTGTTGGGGTGTGAGGGATAGCTTAGTGGCATAAGTACCTGCATGGAAAGTGCAAGGTCCTGAGACTGATCCCCAGGATCAAAAAGTAAAATAAAAATAAAGCCTATTATTATCCTGGAACCTATCACTCTCTTTTACATGAAAAGTGAAACTTTTTGATCTTTATGTTCAGTGGATTTATGGAAATAGCCCTATCAGATTTTGACTTTACTTACCTCTATGTTCTGTAATAGTGAATTTAGTAAACGGGAACAGAGATTTTAAAATTAAATTTTAAAAAGAACTTATCCTAAAGGTACATCAAACAGTACTTCCAGAGTCAAGGCAACACCAAATTCACTGAGATTGCTCTCCCCTTCCTTCCTACCTGCAAAACTGAATACACAAAACAGTCTGCTGACAAAGAAACGACAATAGAGATTTTACAGATGGGGTGGGGGCCCGAAGAGATTTCACATTATATACATTATAATGTTTTGACATTATATACAAATGCATTAAAAGTCATGGGTGACAAGTTAAGTTCAATTACTATGAAGACAAGCAAATATTTGATTGCAATTTCTGTTTGGCAGTTGGTTGCTATTCAGCTGTAGGAACGCCCCACCCTAGCCAGGTGCCAGGCGTTCTGGAACAATTCCAGGGTACACAAACTAATTCATACCTCTTTGGCTCATACATTCAGTACTCAGACCCTTTATTAAGCTATTTTTAATAGTATAGATTTTAATTTTTTTTCCTTCTTTTTAATTTTTATTATTTTTAATGAGAAAGAAATCGCAATGAGACAGTTTCAAAGCAGGTTAGTGGGACAGATACAAAAATTAATATATTACATATTGTTGTCTTAGGAGGATTTAAAAAAAAACTTATGCTAGCCCAAACTATATAGTATCCTAAAAAGCTTGGACCATGATGTGTTGTTTGGTAGAATCCCAGCACTGCACACACTTCCCCTCATCAGCCCAGTGTCACCTATGACCATCTAGAGAGAGTAATGAACAACTGGCACACGGCAGACATTGCTTCTCGGTTTTGTGCGGAAGCTTAAATCCTAAAATGCTCTTGTGGAGACAAATTGTGATCTACCCATTTATTTGTAGCTCCTCACAATTCGTGTTTCAGGAGCAGATAAAATTAGCGGTCTTTTATTGAAATGTAAATGTGTGCACCATTCATAAAAATAAAACATGCTCATTTGGAAAGCTGGATTTCTTTTTTCAACTGATCAGGTCTTGGAAACTAAATTATAACAAATGGTATAGATGGAAAAGAACACAGCCACATCAACTGATGTTTTCTTAAAAACATGATCACAAACCTAGAGACAGACTTTAGGACAGCCTGACTGTCCTATTACATTCAGTCCTATTGTATTTCCCTACTCCAAAGTGTCTGGGAAGAGTATTTAAACCTTGTCTGTGTTCATCCAGTCCCTGCAAATAGCCCTGCATCCTCATCTGGTTATATTCCTTCCTACTATAGTGAAAATGGAGGCAAAGAAAACAACCTCCCCTTTCAATCTCCAAGCCAATAAGCAATCCAGGGCCGGAGAGATAGCTTAGCGGACTAAGCGCCTCTTAGGCAGGCACAGGGACCAGGATTCAATCCCCCACACCACATGCCAGGCCAGCCCGGCCCCCGGACACACTGAGCCAGGACCGAGTCTGGGCTTGGTGGTGCACACCTATAATCCCATACCTGGGGAGGCTGAAAACAGGAGGATCACTACAAGTCCAAGCTGCCTAGTGAGATCCTGAAGCAAAAAGCAGAAAACATTGAAAAGAAATCCACTCATCAGTTTCTCTGTGTGCATCTGCTATTTCCTGTCTATGTCCACCCCTAGGACGCTACGTGAAAGCTCCATGTGCTTATTACATACTAGGTGCCTTCTCTTCTCATGTATTCAAGTGTTCTATTTCTTTAATTATCCTCTCTCTCCTACATTATCTATTTTTTCCTTAGAGAGAGATCATTCCCATCTGTTCATAAACATACTGAACTACCTCCCACTATCAAAAGAAAAGAAAATACAAAGCAAGAAGAGAAAAGCTTCCTTCGACTCTATATCTGCATCTTTCCCCCGTTATTTATTTCACCATTAAAAAAAAAAAATATCTCTACTTTCTCGCATCTCCTTCTCCATCGAGCCCCTTTCAGTCAGGCAAGCACCCGGCTTCTCTTGCCAAAAGCTTCTAGATCTTCATTCAGTACTGATAATCTCTGTTTGGGTCACTTTCTTCATTGGCACTGAAGTAACAATTGCTCTCTGTCTTTCAAGTGTCTGGGCCGCTCCATCCCAGGTACCTTTCCTTCTCTCCCGAGTATCTCGGCCTCCGCGCCGCAGCGCTCTGGCTCTAGCCAGTACTATGATTCCCCTCCGTTCAATTCCTCAGAGATCACATCAATGCTTGTGACTTTACACACCCAGCTGAGGAAGATGACTTTCAAGTCTATGGCTTCAGCAGCTGATGTTCCCACATGGGTATCAGATAGCTATATAAGCCAACCCTCACCCAAACTCATTTTTTTTTAATGGAGTTGGTTGTCACCGGGTCTCACTGTGCAGCTCAGACTCAGTGCTGGATTACAGGTATGCACCACCACATGCAGATTCTGTGGCCGGGGTTGGAGCAGCACGTGGTGCTGGGTGTCGGACCCCAGTCCCTGCACTTGCCTACGCAGGCACTTAGTCCACTGAGCTATGTTGCTGGCCCCCTAAACTGAATTTTTGCTGCTTGCTCGAATTTTCAAATCCTGCTTCAGAGTTCGACAACTGGTTTGTTAGTCTCTTCTTCGGGAATCTACATGGTTTATTTTTTCTGTTCTAATTGTCTGAGCCTGTCAACATAGGCATAGGCAAATTCCTGCTGTTTTATTTTTCAAATGCTGTTGCAATACATAACATTAAATTGTGCATTTGTTTCTTTATTTTTCTCTCTCCCACTTGAAGTTCAGTAAAGACAAGATTTTTCCCCCATTCAATCACCATTGTTTTTACTATGAATAACCCGACAGACAGTAGATGTTCAACATAAGAATGCATGAATATTTTAAAACTCAGGTGCTGGAGACTGAAAACTTTTAATCAGCTTGCCATATTATTTCTAATCTTGGACAGAAAGCTTGGAGAAGGAGAAGGAAGAAAGAAATGAAGGGTAGAGAAAGAGACTTGTTAGTTCAAAATAATTCCATGATTTAGAATCATAATATTGATCATTGTAATGTCCATTAAATTTCTGAAGTTTTTTTATAAAATATTTTACTTAGTTTGTAGCTGATGATTTTCTGGGACAAGCTGAGTAAATGCATCTTTTTTTTATGTCCTTCAGGTCTGGATACTGACCAGGTAGGACTTAGAAATATCCTTTAAATAAAAGTTACAACTTTTCGAAATGCATCGAATTGTGAAACTATATGACATATAGTTATAAAGTAAATCTTTAATGATGATCTAAAATTTGGTATATTATTAAATTAGTTATGTGCATTGGCACTCTTATTCTAATGCCATACTTAAAATTCATATCTAAATTCTAGCTGCTTATACTTGTAGTAGGTAGATTGCAGAACTATGAGATTTTCAAGGGACAGCCTCCAGATTTCCACGTCTGTGTTGGTAGATAGAGCGTGCCAGCCTCAATTAACTCCCATTTTATCTTCTAAACGTACACTCGCTGCGGAGGTAGCACCGGTGAAAATCCAGGGTCTACCACCCATTCTTAGGTCAGTGCCAATTGTTGCTTTTTAGCGTATGCTATTTTTTAAGTTCAGTGGTGTCTGTGGTGTTCTGTGCATAGAAAGTTTTGCTGACGTGCTTTCCAAGTTGCTTTTCCCAATATTATTCTGTATCAATGGAAGCAAAATAAAAACTTGACAGATTTGCTTTCCCCAAGAATTAAATATATATTTTTTAGAAAGAGTGCTCTCTTGTGACCACAAGGTGGCACAGTGGGGACCAATAATGCTCCATCTCCTAATAGAAGGATAATTATCAGAGGTCTTTTTATAATAATTATTAGTGCTGTGATTGCAATGATGGTATCAGAAAGGACTGGAATTGAAGTATCATCCGGGCCTTTGGTGAAAACAGAAAGCGATTTTATTTATTTTGTGGTCTTTTCCTCTACAACCAAAATCATTAACATTTTGCATTCCTACAATTTCTTATCCCGAAGAGGACCAGCAGGTCTGCAGACCCTTCATTTGACTCACCGCCTAAAGTTTTAAAACCAATATTTATTACTCAGGTATAGCTCATGTTGCTGGAGAACATTGCACAACATTTTATGTTGTATGAAAGATGTATTATAGCTCTGAACTCAGTGGCTGTCCTTCCATGACCACACAAATATTTATTTGTGAAGTAACAATAAAAAAAAAAAGCCATTATAGAATCTTGGTCCCATTGTCACTGCTTGTACTTATCATGTGCAGCTGCCATTTCTCTGCCATCCATGCTAGGCATGATATTGGGAATAATACCCAGAATTCCCAGTTGGCTCTCTATTTTATAACTGTTCCTGATAACAGACCATCTTTCCTCACAGTTAGGAAATCGCTGAAGTGTGCTAAGCTAAATGGAGCAATAGTAGTATTTATACTTCTTAGTACTTGTGCTGGCGTAAAAAACATAGGTCAGACAGGTATAGTTGCCTGCTATTCACCACCCCAACCTCTAGTCTGAGAGTGCTCCCCTTCATAATACTAACATCAAAGGTCACTAGCATGCGGAGCAGAATAGTTTTCTCCAGTTCCCCAAGGTAAAGATTTTCAAAACTTAGCAGTGTATCTGAGGGCCTTTCTTAGTTTCTATGACAAATGTATGCTCCCCTCACCAGAATTTCATGTTTCATCTTTGTTACTACATTTTTTATGACTACATAGTTTCTGGCACTGTAAATATAAAAGCTATATTTCATCTTTTTTTCATAATAAGAACTTATGTAATTTTTAATTCTTGTGAACTTGGCTGTTTAAGGTAAGCCCAGTTTTAGGAAAAGACAGTCATTTCAGATCTGAAAGTTATATTTACTAAGAACTATTACATAACTGAAATGTCAATGGGTTCGTGTAGAAGTATACAGTGTGCCTCACTTGTATGCTAAAGAAAGATTTCTAAAGATGCAGATAATAATGTAGATTAGACTTTTCAGCTAAATTCAGATTGGACAAGAATCTCAAGAGTAGAGAACTGCTGGGGAGGTATCTCAGTAGAATAAGCTCTTGCCT
>NW_004524609.1:9436103-9453511 GCF_000260255.1 Octodon degus | reverse complement strand
CTAGTTCTGGAGTTAGACAAGTCCCAAGATCAAGGCAAATTTTGCATCTTGTGGGAGTCTAGCTTCAGGTCCAAAGATGGTACCTTCTGTGTCCCCAGGTGGTGGAAGTGCTGGGCGTAGCTCGGCCGCCACTTCTCAGGGCTTTCCCTGATCAACTCACCAAGGTCCTGTGTCTTACCACTGTCACCTCGAATATTAAGACTTCAACACATGCTCTTGGGGAACATATAAACATTCAAACCACAGCAATATGCTAAAGAAAAGCAAAACACTAAAAAGCAACAACAACAAAAAACAGGAAACAGAGCTCCAAGTAGAATGAGCAAAATGCCACCCCCTTTTGTGGCATCACAGGGAGCCATAAAGTCCTACAGAGAATTCCCAGGGGTTATATATTTTTAAACACTATGTAGAGCGGTGGAGTCATTTTCCCCAGGTCCACAGCCCATGGTGGCTACACTGTGACGAATCTATTTCTTTTAGGAACAAGAACAAAATACATTTAGAATCATTGCTCAATTTTGCTGGCCAAATAGCTTAGCCGATTATAAGTGCCTGCCAGCAGGTGCAGGGGCCAGGGGTTCGATCCCCAGGCCTGCTGTGCAGGCCCTGACCCCAGGGTGTGCTGAGATGGCAGTTGAGGCTGGGCATGGTGGCGCACTCCTGTAATCCCAGCTCTTGGGTGCCTGTAAACAGGCGGATCACTATGAGTCCAATCTAGTAGTGAGACCCTGAGCACCCTGTAGACTCTTCCCTAAAATACAAGAAAAAAAGAATCATTGTTCAGATATTCACCACCATATTGAGATTAAAAGAATGTTCATTGTTACCAAAGCATTGTATCCTACAGCAAATAGGACTTCACTTCCAAATGCTTCCGAAATACACTACTGTTGAATCCTATGTAAGAAAAGAGGGGTTATCTATCTATGGGGCCATTTCTGTTTTCCCACTTTAATACATTCCAGCTCTGTGTGTGTACACAAACATATGTTTGCACCTGTTATGGTGTCCTAATACACTACCTAGAATTAGCCTCTGATGGTTTGAGCATTTGCTCCTTCCAAAAATCACACTGAAGTTTAATTCTTCTGCAAGTATTATAGGTGGGACCATTGAGAGCTATTGAGGCTCTCTGTGATGACTGTACCGCCACGAATGGATTGATGCCATTTTCTTGGGAGTGATTTATTTGGAAATCTTTGTCTGTCGCTGTCTCTGTCTCTGTCTGTCTTTCTCACTGTCTCTGTCTCTGTACCTGTTTCTCTGTATCTATCTCTCTGTCTCTGTTTCTCTCCTGCTAGCGGATGACGCAGCAAGTAGTGTCTCCCCATATGCTAGCAGACCATCTGCCTGTCCTATTTCCTGCTTCCCAGAGTCTTAGTGAATGTACTTCCCTTCACTTCTCTTCACTATAATTTTCCTATTCTGTGATATCTTTGTTATAGCAGCGGAAACAGACCAAGGCAGGAAACAACAGAGACACTATTCACTTCCTTTACACTCAAGAAAAGAGACTGAGGGCTAAATGATAAGGAAGAATCAGCTCCAGTTCACACAAGCCCACCCATCTAGGGCCTGAAGCCTCTGCTGGCAAACTGAGTGATGATCTCTCTATGAAAATATGTCATGCTTTAGGGAAGAAGGTTTACTCTCTTTCCCATTCCTAGTGAGGTCAACACACCTCTTCTCTTCCTGGTCAGGAAATGTGGTTCAGCAGCTCCCGGCTGCTGCTAAGTCTCTGGCAGCATCAGTGCATTGTACAACCCCAGCATTTCCCCAGGTTCAGTTAGCAGTGGCTTACTCGGCTTATGATGGGTCACTGGGGGACGAAGAACCTGCTTTTTCTAAGACCTTCCAACTTCCTGGGACCTGTTGGAATAATCTAAAGAAGCACCTACTATTATGATACAGTGAAGTTAAATACTTCTGGAAATGGCTTTGATGCCCATTTGATATTTTATGCTGGAACATTAGCCTGGATTAAGGTACACTTTGATTTTTCCTTAGTTTTGCACTCTTTGTTAAACCCTACAGGTGTCTGCATTGAGCAGAAATTTTACTCTCAAAGAACCATTTTACCAAGTTCTTGTGCTTCCAACAATGGAAGGGAAAAACAATTTAGATAACACAAAGAGTTCTGAGTAAGACAGTAGAGAAATCACTACAATTGGATGGGAATAATTTAAATACATAATCACACCTTTTATATTTTATGTTTTGGTTTAGACAAATATGGAGAGCTTAAAAATGCAAGCTGTCAAAGCATTAAGAGATGAAGAATTTGTTGCTGGTAGTCTTAGTCACTTGTATTTTATTAGCTCTCTTAGCAAGGCCATTGTGTCAAGCTCTTCTTCTAAAAAAATATTTTATCCTATTTATTTGATACAGTGTCTCATTACAGAGCTCAGACTCAGGGTGATCCTCTTGTCGCAGCCTCCCCAGTGCTGGCATTACAGGTGTGCACCATCATCCCTGGTTTCAGTGGCCAGCTCAGGGTATTGGGAGTGGGGCAGGCGTGGCACGCGGTCCCTGGAATCAAACCTGGTCCCTGTGCTTGCCTACGCAGGTGCTTAGTCCACTGAGCTACCTTGCCTGCCCTGACAGGAATAATTTAAATATCTTCTACTAAATGGTTACACAACACTCCTTTTTAATTTTATTTGTTTTAGGTAACTGTTAAGAGCTTAAAAATATAAGTTGTCAAAACTCTAAGGGATGAAAAAATGGTTGCAAATAGTATTATTTGCACTTTATTAGCACTCTTAGAAAGGCCAGGCTATTAAGCTCTTTGTCAGTATTTCTCCAACCTTCACAACTGTACAGTGGCTGCTATTATTTTTCTTATTTTACAGTTTAGGAAGCTTGGGCCCAGAGTGGTTAATTAAATGGCTCAAAGTCACAGGGCTGGAAAACTGTAAATAAGATGATACTCAAATTTAGGCACCTGATTCTTAAGCCTGCAGGCTAAGTGAAAGTTTACTCCAGCAAGAACAGCTATAAGTAAGGAAATGAAGTGTCAGAGACACCAGCGAAGTTAATCTAAGTTGCCTCCTTCCTAAGAGAAGCAGCTGTCGCTAGTCCAGATCTGGAATTCACTCAGGTTGGGCTGCTTTTCTTACAGCCTGTGTCTTAAGAGCTAGATCCATCTAATGAGAAAAAAAATCAGTGGTTCATTGCATTCCCTTGTTCCCTAGGGAAAGCCTTGGCAGAGGACTAAATGTTCCTGCTCCCCAGGTAACAGGCTGGGTGGCAGAGAACAAGGTGTGCCCCTGTGGGAGTCAGCATTTCCCTCCAAAGGTGTGAGCGACTCCTTTTTATTTCTTAATTCATTCACTTTTGCTTGTCTACATTTTGAAGATTATCCTCATTCTAGATGGCTCTTACCTGTCATTTTCCACATATATTTTCTTTGCCAAAGCTATCTCAAAAGTGATGACCAACCAAAAGTGTGGTGGGGCTTGTAGGAAATGTCAAGCCAGTATTTCATAAAAGCTCTCCCACAATCATGTTCTCCATTTACTGATGATAATACACCACCTGGACCTCCAGAAGTGTCTGGACTGCGGTCATCTCTTCAGAGACCCTGAACTGGGGCTACCTCTGTCTTTAGCCAGGTCTGCTCATGGCTAGTGTCCCTTCCCAGACAAACCGATGTCAGAAATTCAACTGAGCACAATGAACTATTGATCTCTTCTCACATGCGCTTCCTGTTCTAGAAGAAACATTGCTTCTAGGGGTTAAAGCTCAGTTACCCACTGAGAGTGTTGCATGGCATTATAGTATTTTATGTAGAACTCTGAAGGCTTTTGATCACTTTCTACAAAGATATTTTCACGGTGCCTAAATCCCCTGGGACTCTTTGCATTTCACGTCCATACTAGTTGGTGATTAGGGATGTTTTATAGGCCCTGATGGTAAATAATAGCAGTAGACAAAAAAACATTTTTGGCTATGTAATTCAGCTAGAAAGTCTGTTTGAATTTTCATCCACTGGGCAGGCTGAAATATTTTATTTTATTTTGTTTTATTTTTTTGCAGAACCGGGGATTGAACTCAGGCCCTTGTGCTTGCCAGGGAAGCACTTATTCCACTGAGCCATCTCCCCGGCCTGAAATATTTTAAATATTTAACCTGTTTCTCTGCAGCCTCAGGAGTCTCTAGAATTGACATCCACAGCCTGGAATGAGTGATAGTAGGTGGACATCGCCTTATTTATTTATTAAAGAGAATAATCATGAAATGGGAATGAGAGACGATACAGAAGTTCACTAAGCAGAACAACAGGAGTCCAAGAGCAATTGTTGTACTGCATAATGTTGTCTTCAGACAAATTGTTTAGATTACCCGACATAAGCATGCGGAATTGGTTAAGAAAAACAAAAGGAACGGCCACGAAGCTCCATGCAGCTTTCTTTTCTTGGGTGACAGACACCTGACATGGATCCTTTAACTTTTCAGTGCTAATGAGAAAGAATAAATAGGGCTGGGGAGATGGCTCACTAGAATAAACGCTTCCTTGGCAAGCACAAGGGTCTGAGTTCAATCCCTGGTTCCACCGAGAGAGAGAGAGAGAGAGAGAGAGAGAGAGAGAGAGAGAGAGAGAGAGAGAGAGAATCAGTGAGACCAAACAGCAAAAGACAACGTGCTGTTTTATTTATGTATGTTTCTTATTTTCCTTGTTAGGTACCCCGCAACTTCAAGTTCAAAGGGGGCATTCATATTCAAGAATATTGAACTTCAGCTGTGTTGACCTAAGCCTCTGGACTTTGCCCAAAGGCCCCCAAAACATTCTCAAAGAAGGACTCTTGAGATGGCATCGTGAGGCCAATGACAACTGGCCCTGGGGCCTAATCTCAGGACGCACGCTTAAGATGCCTTAGTGAACCAAGAGTAATAAAAAAAAAGCATTTGGGAAATTCAGATTTTTCTTCCCAAAGTCTCAGAGTAGTTCAGTCTACCAATGGCTTCCCAGCAGCACCTTCAATGTGTCTTTTCCAGAAAATACCTTGCCGGGAACTGTGCTTGCTCTCTGCTCTCAGACTTATCCAAAATGACTCTCAGGTTCTAGGTTGTATTGTTGTAAAGCTCATATCCAGGAGAATCTCAGATGAGAATCTGCCCGACTCTTTTCTGCTGCTTGTTCTGAGTGCTCCAAGGGGACCCCCACATGCATTTTGTGTGTGGTGATTAGATTTTGTTTCCCTAAACACTGGTCATGCAGTCCCTTTAGAAATGCAAGTGAGAGAGGAAGAGGACCGGCTGATTTCAGAGAGGAGGTAGGGCTTTGTGGTTTCCAAGACCATAGTGTAGCAGGGATTTCTAGAAATCTTCAGGTCATCTGACCTCAAAAACCACAGGGAAGAGCTTCATGACAGCAACATCCAGGCCTATTATGGATGATAGACTACAGCAAACCAGGTAGAATTGGGCTTCTCAGCATTCACATGGGAGTGGCTACCAACAGCCTCCAGACACGTATCTTAACTACTGACTCAATAAACAACAACAACAAAAAATATTCGTAGTACAGATCTAGGTTCTTTCTGTGCGTCTAATGTCCCCTCAAGTGATCTAAATTGACACAATGTGATCTGGTTGCGGTCTGCTGAGATGTTATAAGCACAAACTTTCTGTTTTGGGTTTTCATCTTGCTTTTATTCCCCAAGCCTTCCCGGGCTTGCTTTACCTGGAGACTCCGCTGATTTCCGATCGCTGGTCCTGGGGAAAGTCCCCTTAAGCAGTGAATGTATGTGATCGATCGCTCTGTGCCGCTGGCAGGAGATGAAGAGCCACACAGCAGGCCTGCTCAGTGTTTTAATTGAAGTCTCCCAGTCACCAGAGCCCAGAGGGACTTCTGGACCCACAATAATTCCTGCGTTTGTTTGACAGTAATAGTGGCATTTTCTCAACTCCCCAGACAATACATTGTTTCCCTAGTGACAGAGTCCATCAAATTTCAAGTGCAAGCTGCGGTGATACTCTCCATCATTTTTTTCTTACCAGCCTTGTGTGCTCGGCAATCCCCCCTGACTTACTGCCCTGGCATCCCTGACAGTGCAAGTTTATTTTGGCTTATACAGAAGCCTGGAGTTGCACCCTCCAGGGGTGCAGTCTCTCCTGTCTTTCCGTTTCCCCTTGGGAGTTGTCCTTGATGGAACTCACAGCTGCAAGGGAAGCGGCTATCAAGAGCCAGGTCTGGGTGACCAGACCATGAACAGAGAAGGTCACAGCGATGCAGCAAGAAACTCATAGCGAGGTGGTCTCATGGGCCAGAACAGAAAGGCCCTACTTCAGCATGCAATCCCGGGTTATAGGGATGCTGGGGGTGGGATTGGGAAACATAGGTGACATTTTTATTTTAACCTAAACACATTGCTCTCCCAGTTAGGAATTTATTAAAAAGAAGCAGGAAGTAGGGTATTTGATGAAAAGGAAATTTCAAGCACACATCTCCCTGTTTCATTGCAGAAGCTAAGAATATCCGTGCAGGCACCTGGCAGTGCCTGCAGAATCAGAGTTGCACCAAATAACGTTTCCTCCCCTGGGCTCATCATTTCTCCAGATCCCCGTTCTTAGCCAATTCCTCACTGTACAATGATGCCTTAGTGCCACAGTTTACAGGCCATTTAATTAACCCCGGTGAATAGCTTCATATTTAGAGAGAAAATAAATGGCATCAGAGAAAAAATATTCAACTCCATCTCATCACGGATGGATCGTTTCAAACGAGAAGTGTCCCTTGGTACACAGAATTCCTGTAACAGTTACAAGAGCAGCTAATTGTTATTTCAGATAGGGTTGTTCTACCAGCTGTTAAAAGCTATAAAAATGGTTTACAACGCTGCCTATGTTCTCGTGTATGAGATTAGCAAAGAAGATTTACACCACAGGGAATAAAAGAATAGGCACACACTTTTCAGATTATAGTAAGATCTTTATTATTAAGTGACTCATTGTGGTTTTCTAGATACGTTATAAATTTGTACCAAAAAGTTGAAGATGAATACCTCACATGAATGCTGATTTTATATTCTGCTCTTATATAAGAGTCTGCTTGTCCAGCCATGTGGCTCTATGGAATGTCTTTAACTGGCCATTCCTGCCCACATTCTGATGCTATCAGGCCAGGTACCATGAACAGTCAGAGCCCAGGAGGCAAAGCCCTGAAAGGAAGCCAATGGGAGTGACATGAACAGAAAAGAAGGCTAAAATCATCTTCAGTTATTGTGCTGGTGCTTTCTACATTGAAGATTGTAGGACTCTAATTGTATGAAAAGATTGCTACTACAAAATCCAAATCTACAATGTACATGTAATTCAAAAATAGAATTTACATTACTGGAGCAAAGCAGAAAAATATCTTTACTTATAGTCTGATATTGATGCTCAGAACGGTCTTATAACCTACAATCTGAGAAAAATTTGTATTCATAAAACACAGAAATGAGAGATCTGTGCACTTGTATTTAAAAAGTAACAGTACAGTTCTTAGCTAAAAGATAAAAGAAAAAGACTGAGGACAAAAAAGCAAGGGAGAAAGAAGAAACTGAAGAGAAAAAAAAATCAATTCACATACCTATGTGTTTCACTTTACTTGATAATCTTGGATGATATCATTTGGTTCCGTTTATTTGTGTCGTTCAGTTGAGAAAGACAGATGGACAGACAGTCAGAGAGAGAGAGAGAAACAGAGATAGAGACAGAGAGAAAGAAAGAGAGAGACACAGAGAGACAGAGGCAGAGTGAAAGAGAAACAGAGACAGAGACAGACAAAGAGAAAGGGGGAAAGGGATGGGGAGGGAGGGAGGGAGGGGGAGAGGGAGAGAGAGACGGACGGATGGACAGACAGACAGAGACAGAGATAGAGACAGAGACAGAGACAGATTTTTCCAGAAAAGCAGAAGCTAGATGTGTGTGTGTGTGTATACAAAAATTGTGACATAAACTTGCAGCTGAGCAACAGCAGAAAACTACACTAAAACTACCACATCTAGATAACAACTCTTCAATGGGTAAAGCTTAAGATGCCTTTCACGCCTGTGCGATTGGCTTTGTGCTTCACCATGACTGAGCAGGATTGTAACCTGGAGTACAGAAAGCACACTTATCTCAGGTTCTAAAATGTAATCACTCTCGTAGCATTCAAATGATTCATTTCTCAGATATTTAATCGCCTTCATTGTACTAAATTTCACAAAACAGTCCATTTCAATGACTGCTGCAAGTTTAACCAGAGCTTCTTAAAATCTCCAATCTGAGCCATGTATGGCTCAGTGAAATGACAAAGAAAAGAGACAGCAATAACTGCTTCTAACAATAAATAATTCCCTCCTGCTCCCCAGCAGTTCTCAGGTCTAGCATTTTAGCCCTGATATTGCAAACTGTATTGCAACCTTTCAGGACACAGCCGAACAATATTTCTCTCTTCATCGTTTTCAGCGTCTCTCCCTGGCCCCATGTCATCTTATGACAGTCATCTTATGACAGTCAGAGGGGCAGGAGGTTGGCACAGGAGCCCGGGAAGGTCATGGCCTTATTTCTGTTCCTCATCTGTTGGAGTCGAGAAAGATACTTAAGAGAAAATATTGCAGTAAATGATGATGCTACTGTTTTTTTTTTTTTTTTTTCTCTGCCATGAGTTAGCAAAAAGAATTGCTTCTAGCACTGATTAAACATTAGATATTACCAGAACAATTAGGAGTGGTAGAAATCTCTGAATTGGTGGGACGGACTATTAGGTTTATAGCCACTACCTGTGTTTGCTAACACCAAAGAACTTCTAGAGGCCACTGTAGTAACTCGGACAACCAATTGGTGTCACCTTTGTGTGTCTCAGTGTTCCTGTGCTGGATGTAAAGCTTGCACATTTTGGTTAGATTTTTTGTGTAATAAGAAATCACTTTCTATTTTCCATTTTTACAGATCATAAAACATCACTTTTCCTAGCTTATCAGATTTCCTATTATTTTTTTAATTCCAGCATCATGCCTTTGCCTCTCATTACTGAATATCTCATTGCTAATGGAAGACACTAGTCAATAAGCTAATAAAAGAGGAAGCTTAATCAATTAGACTCCTTAGTAGTACTCCTAACACAAAATGTGCCAGCAAAATTTTTAATTATACAAAAAATGGAAATTCAGATTATCCTTTACCAAGTTGAAGCTACGCTACTGGCTACATTCACCATGAAGTGTATTTTAATTTTAGAAGTTATATTTTCAACTACTCGCCTTCAGATGATTGGCTGGAAGGTGCAAAGAGAAGGTACTAGGCCTCCTCGATGCGCAGCTACATCTGGGATTCCATAGAAATTCTATTCAAAGTCAGGAAAGCCTTCTGGTACGGTGGATCCTTACACACATCTGTGACTGAAGTGGCGTTCTCCTCAGGGTTTTCACAGCTGCTGACAATGGCAACTGCACTAAAGGACCTTCGCCTGGCGCTGGTGTCTGATGTGTAGGACTCTCGGACTGGTGAGGCTTTCTCCATATTGTGAAGCTGCTGGTCTTTCCAGTCCAGCTGTTTTGCACTGCAAAAGGGGGCATATACCTCCACGCTTCCTTCAAACTGCAAGCAGTTAACTTTGTAGTACTTTCTCTTTACTTCCAAGACATCGTTAAACCTGTGGCCCCAGAGAATCTCTCTGGGCACATAGGAACTTCTAGATTGGTGCGATGTCCCAGTGGAATCACCAGTATAGATAAATGTTACCAAAATCTCAAAATTATCTTTGGCCACGGCTTTGCGATCCAGGGCATACAGAGGACTCTCGTGGTCAATTTCATGCACGATAGTCACTGGTGTCACCAAAATTATCTGGTCATTGACTAACTTGAGGTCTTTAAACGCCATTGTCATCTTCCCTTCACTGTCTTCCGTGTAGCGAAGAAGTTGAGCTCTAACCGTCCCTTCGACCACATGGTTTGGTCGGAAGTCACCAATACGCCACATGAGACAAAGCTTCCCGTCTCTCATGCCTATGAGGGCAAAGTAGCTAAAACGGATGGTCTGGGCTCTCTTCCGTGCTGTAGCCATCTTAGCCAGAGCTGCCCCGATGATGAAGGTGTTTATGATACAACTCAGAATGGACTGAAGGACCACCATCAGCACTGCCACGGAGCACTCTTCGGTGACACAACGGTAGCCATACCCGATGGTGGTCTGGGTCTCAAGGGAGAAGAGAAAGGCCGACGTGAATGAGTGCACGTTGTCCACACAAGGTGGGATGTCCGGGTCGTTTAACAGGTCTCCGTGATGAAAGGCTATGAGCCAAAAGACGGAGCCAAAAATCAACCAGGAGAGAATGTACGATAAAGAAAAGATCACAAACATATGGCGCCACTTGGTGTCCACAAGAGTGGTGAAAATGTCAACCACGTAACTCCCCCACTCTCCGAAAATGTGCTTGAAGTAGACATTGCAGCTGCCGTCCTTGTGAAGCAGGCGTCGCCTTACTCTTCGCTTCTCAGCGAGTATGTGTTCTGGGGGGTAGCCTGGGTATTTGGGGTCCACGTTCACAATCCGGTAGCTGCTGCCGTAGTAGCTCATTCTTGCTCGCTCCTAGGGCATTCAGGGAGCTGTGCGGTGGGAGTAGGGCGAGGCGTGGTATTAGATAAAAATCCGAGTTTTGGGCCACAACCTAAAAAGACAAAAGGAAGAAAATGTAACACATGTTGGCGTTCAAGTTCTAGCTCTGCAGCAGCTCGCTAAATTTAGAGCAATTGTATGCCATGTAAAATAGCTAAGACTTCCTGCGAGCCCGGAGACGTTCAGTATTGATTCCTCCTTGGTTTAGAAATCAGCTCGGTCATTACAGGGAGAAAATGAGCAATCGGAGAAAACAACACTTTTGATATGCCCAAGGCTTGACTAAAAACCACGGTTACCACAAATTCTGTCTGCCTACTTTTCTTTGAGCCGACACAGAAAACAATTTGCTTCACCTTTGTAGATACTTTTTCCCTGAGTGTATTCAGAAAACAAACTCACCCATCGTACACACAGGCAAGATATAGTTCAGCTACTTGTCTGTCAGCCTCATGATTTTTCAAATTATCAACATCAAATTAAAAAAAAAAATCAAATGAGTTTCCCTTAAAGAGATGCAGCCAAGAGGCTCTGTCTTCATTCCTAGTAAAATACACACACCGGTTCCTAAAATCAATAATCCCTTACCTGCAGCACCTGTTGCTTCCTTCTTTTAGCTTTCTTCTTGAGTATTTCCCGGGACAGAACAAAACTGACGAGGGGCATCTACTTCTGATTAAACTCCTTTTCCCCTAGCTCCACCTTTAGTTGTGATGAGGAATAAAAAAGTATTCCTTACCCTCATAGGAGTGAAACCACTCCCAGATAAGCTTTCGGTAAGGTGTACAGTTGCTCATGCCTTTGTCTTATAACATTTATCTCTCTCTCTCTCTCTCTCTCTCTCTCTCTCTTTTTTTTTTTTTTTTTTTTTTTTTTGGACACTGGCATCTCCTCTCTTTCTTTCTGAACAGTAGCCGAAAATTTGCCAAAGTTACTAATCTTGTTTCCCTCTTAAAGGGAACACGCTGCTACACAATTGGACCTTCTTCTCGTTTTCAGTGACTTTTCTGGTGTGTTCACAGTCACTGCTGTGCAAAATGATTTTAATCCCTCTAAATCCAGTCTTTAAGAGATCAAACTAGGATATGTATTTTGTTCTTAACTGGTAATAGATCATTGCTTTTTTTTTTGGTTTAAGTCTAGAAGTATACTTTAAAAACTGTAAGGTCACAATTGCCTTTTCTGACTTTGATATAAAAGAAAAAATGAGAAAGAGCAGAAATAGCAGCACATATAATGGTTTGCTAATTTTGAGAATATTCATTTTAGAATATTCATAGAAACGTGAAATATTAAGCCTATAAATTGAAAAGGACTAGATAACGTGACTTGTGTAAGAAGGGAGATGGAATGTAGGGAGAGACCTGACAAGAGAGGATTCTGCTACTCTGCTCTGGAGAAAGCACAACATGAATGAATACTGTTCCTGTTCTTGAGACCCCTTGAACCAACCGCGGAACATAATTACTCTTAACCCAGCATCTTCCCTGCTGGAAAACAGCAGCAGGAGTAAGGTTCTCCCAGTAGAAAAGAACCATTTTTATCAGTCTCCAGGGACCAGGCCCACTTTACAATAAACTTTTTGTTCAATGGACCATTTACAAGGCTAGACTCTGCTTACAGCCAGAAATCCTGCACTGCCTGGCTGAACTTCTCTCTGCCCATCTGCCTGCTACCAGCTACTTCACCCACCCAGCGACCACCTCTGCTCTGAGTGGTTACATCTTTCCTTAAAGAGCAGTTCAACTGCATTTTCGGGGGGACACTAGCATAATGTCATAGGATATGACTGAGGGCTCCCAAATGCTTGTTGGCAATTGCAATGTAAAATATTTCAATAAATTTTGTTCATGATCATAGCAGGTATGAGAATGGGATGAATTATAATTAATGGACCCTATAATTTTGAATTAAAGAGCAGATTTAGTCAGAATAATTTTCTTGTTAAATGCTTCCAACTCAGTTCCTTTTAAGGAACTATACAAATCTTGCCAGGCTGAGTTAGAAAATGCAGTTCATAAATCAGAATCCACTGGGTGAGTCTGCTTTTTTTCTGCTGCCAAAGGGAAAAAAAGTTTTTATTTGAAATGTCATTCAGTTGGCAACACTGTGAATATGAGTGGTGCTACCAACTACCATACATAAGAAATTTTTAAAGGGTCTTCCCAACTGACAATCAATGGGGTCAGAGAGATAGCTCAGTGGGATAAGTGCCTGCCTGGCAAGCATGAGGTCATGAGTTCAATACCCGCCACCAAAATGCCAATCAATGGATGAAGCTGCAATTAAGTTGCCGGCAAGCAAATTTGAGATTCTAGAAAATTCACTGTTGAACAAGGTAACACTTTCAGATATTAAAAGTTAACAACTATGCAAATTCTGCTCAAACTCACATTTCTGATCATGGTTTCCGAGGTGGTTTGTTCATTTGATAATTTATTGCAGTTTATCCAGAAATAAACTTTTCAACTTTTGCTGGTTCCCACAATTTATTGATATATTCTCTGATTCACCATCCATGTAAATAGTACATATTTTTAGAAATAAATGTTTTTGCGCTGAATGACAGATCATAACTAATCCTATTCTGCGTTACCTGTTTCCTAGCCTCCCCAACAATCACGGAAGTGCATGGCAGTCCTCTTCAATTTATATGCTTAATATTTCATGTTTCTATTTCTTAGAATGAGAAACCAACCCGATAACTGTCTTAATTCTCAATCACCTTGCCACCACCAAGTCTATGACAAAAACTTTTGCAAAGTTCCTACTCTTGTACTTACTTTTTGCATGTTGCTCCCAAGAAATTGACAGTGACTATTATTTCTACTGGATTCACAATTGCTTGATTTCAAATTAAGAATAGAAAAATCATGCATAGTTACAAATCATGGAGTATTAAATCCAAAAGGAAATCTTGAATCAGATAAAGTCTATTTTACCAGGGAGCACATGGAAAAGTTAGGAAAAAACAAAAACACTGTGATTCTTTCCAAGGGTTCTTTTAGAGATGGGGCTACAGGAGAGGACAAGGCCTCATCACAAAGGTGGATGTGCAGAATGTTGTCAAGGTCTGTTTAAGGTACAGACACCTATAAAAGCCCTAAGGGGCACCCTGGCATAGCTTATCCCACGGGTAGAATCAAAAGGGAGAAAATTGGTGCTTCAGGCAACTCAATCCTGAAGCCCACTTTTTCCTACCCTTCCCTTTCTATTAAAAAGATGCATCTTAATCTATTTTGACTAGTAGAACATCCTCTTAGGGATCCTCGAGTCTTTGTATAAGTTCAAAAAAACCCTCATCAATTCAACACAATTCAAATAAAACTGCAACAAACATTTTCAACAAGTGAGCAGCCTATGTATTTGTCCCTGTTTCTTGATCCATAAAATTATCTCAATCTGTCTCATAAATTTTTTTTTTTGGTTAGTGGTACCAGGGATCGAATTCAGGACCTTGTGCTTGACAGGCAAGCACTTATTCCACTGAACTATCTCTCCAGCCCCTGTCTCATAAACTTTTAAGCATTTTCATCTGCATTTCCCTTATCTGTATTTTTTTTTTTTTAGGGAAGTGTCTACAGGATGTTTAGGGTCTCTCTACTACATCAGACTCATAGTGATCAGCCTGTTTACAGCCTCCCAAGTGCTGGGATTACAGGCATGTGCCACTATGCCCAGTCTCAATTACCGTCTCAGCATGCCCTGGGGGCAGGACTGGCACAGCAGGCCAGGAGATCGAAGCCCTGGACTGTAAGCCTGCTTGCAGGCTCTTGAGTCTGCTAAGCTATTTGTCACACACACACCCTTTTTTCTGTTTTTGCAAATTTGGCCACTTTGACAATATTCGTTCATTGTAGTGGTCTTTGATTTCTTTGGTTAGGTTAATTTCTATATTTCATTTTTCTTGATAGTGTCATAAAAGGTATTATTTCCCTAATTTTTTCCCTTAGTGACTATGCTCTTGGTATATAAAAAGACTATTGACTTTTGGGTTTTGACTTTTTATCCTGCTATACTACTGAACTCAGTTATTAATTCTATGAGTCTTTCTGTGGGTTTGAGTGTCTTTCATGTATAGGTCCATTTCATCTGAATTTAATTATAATTTCATTCCTCCTTTCCTATTCATATCTTTTGTGTAATTACTTCTTTATATAATTCTTTCTACTGTGTAATTACCATGGCTAATATTATATAGAACAAGAGTGGTGATAGAGGACAGCCTTGTCTTGTTGCTGACTTTATAGAGAAAGATTTTAGCTTTTCTGTATTTAGTATAAAGTTGGTTATTGGTTTGACATTGACGACTTTCTACAGACTGAGATAAAGATCCTACCTATTTTCTTCAGGCTTTGCTATTATGCATGGTTATTGGACTTTGCCAAATGCTTTTTCTGCATTTTTGAGATAAACATACTATTTTGGTCATTGCTTTTGTTTATGTGGTATATTGTATTTATTGGTTTACTTATGTTAAACCATCCTGAACTTTGGGAATAAGCATTAATCATTATGTATGATCTTTTAGATGAACAAACTACATTCTGTTTGCCAATATCTTGCAAATTTTCTTACCTACGTTCATTAAAGTGATTGATCTGTAGTTCTCTTTTATGGCTAGGTCCTTTTCTGGTTTTGAAATGAGGGTTATGCTTACTTCCAGGAAAGACTTTGGAGTACTGCTTCATTTCTAACTTCATTTAAAAGTCTAAGAAAGGGCTGGTGAGATGGCTCAGTGGTCTAAAGCACCTACTTAGAACAAGCTTAGCAAAGCACAGGGACCGCGGTTCAATCCCCCAGCACCACATGCCAGCCAGCCCCGCCCCCTGGTGGGCTGAGCAGGCCACACACACACACACACACACACACACACACACACACATAAATAAAAGTCTAAGAAAAGGGCTGGCCACATAGCTCAGCAGACTAAAGCACCTGCTTAGGCAGGCACAGGGATCAGGGTTCGATCCCTGGTGCGCCCTGCTGGCCTCACCCCCAGAGCACACTCAAAATTAAGGAAAGAAATGTCTTTTTTTTTTTTAGCTCACAGTTTGTGCAGGTTTCACTCTGTAATTAGCTAGCTCCCAGGCAGGGTGGCCTAGTGAGGGAAGATTCTTTAAGGCAACAGAAGACAAATGCCACACAAACAAGACGCAGCACGGAGCAGGCCTCTTTTCCTCTCTTACGTCGTCGTAAGCAGGCTACCATCCCCTGGGGCATGTATAGGTGGCGCTCACACCATCCCTGCCCTCCTGTTGCACAGGCTCGGGCTGCTTACCAAGTGAGGACCCTGGCCCGCTGCTGAGTCACTTAGTCAAACTTCTAAACTGCTCAAGCTGACACAGTGTATCAACTATTGCAGCACCATCCTGAATCTAACAACCTATTCTCTTGCCTGATTGTTAAAGCCACTTCTTATTTTACCAACACCTATCTTCTCTTCAACTTCTGCAGCCAGCTGTCTATTGGGCAGCTTACGTGACCCACACAAAATGATTGGGCTACAGCCTCAGTGCAGGTGTTTCAATAGCTTGCTCTGTTCTTGGGAGTTTAAAGACCCAGACTGAGTCCTATCCCAATGGTTGTTAAACTCGTGGTCTCTCTTTCTAGTCTCAACTCTCCCCTCCCATAATGGTACATAAATTCAGTCCTTTAAGACATTTTTTGAGGCATGGAGCTTTGGAAAATGCCTATTTCACTTCCTAGGAAAGGTTTTCTTTCTCTTTTATTCAATAGTCAACTCCATTTTATTTATCACATCATAGGTGTGGAGTCTGTCTCTCTCAAACTAGATAAAGACCAATTATAATAAGCTATCAGGAGACAGATAGTTATTCTGGCTAAAAATTAAAGGAGGATTATAAAAAATGGAATTTCCAAGGTGCTAGCTATTGTCGTCTTTTATACAACATCATTTGTTCCTTGCAAAATGTTCAGGGATTATTTTCAGTTTTCTTGCCTTTTAATTTCTTTCTTTCTTTCTTTCTTTTTTTGGGGGAGGGGGTGGAACCAGGGATTGAACTCAGGCCCTTGCACTTGCCAGGGAAGCACTTATTCCACTGAGCCATCTCCCCGGCCCCTATTTCTTATAATTTTTATTGGTGTTGTTTTATTTCTTTTTTTAAAATCAATTTTGCAGATTTATATCTGGTAACCAGAACTACTAATTCAAAGATAAGTCATAAAATACAGTAGCCATTGTTGAATACCTATTACTTTATTTACTGGAATCTTATATCATTTTTAATGCTTTATTTACTGTTCTGTATTTTTTAAAAAATAAAAGCTTTTTTTTTTTTTTTTTTAATTTCAGGGATAAATCAGCCATGGTTCTCATGATTTAAAGAAATATCATGAGGCTTAAAGATATTTGTAAGATGATGACATACAGCAAAGATATAGTAGAACATATCTACCATGCTCAAATTATTAAAATTTAAAATTCCATACTAAAATTCAAGTCTTCTTTTCTCAGTAATCTTGCTTTGCATCAGCTCTCCTGTTAGATGCTATTATAGTGTTTGGTCTGCACCTCTTGACAACATGAGGTTAATATCTTGGGTTTAGAATGTTCAGTCTACATTAATATGACAAGAGGTAGGCTAGCAGGCAGGCTATTCTGTAAGCAGGGAAAACCAGGTGATGGATTAATAAAGCCTGAATTAAATGCTAAGACTCAGGGGACTGGTGAGATGGCTCACTGGTCTAAAGCACCTACTTAGAACAAGTTTAGCAAAAAGCACAGGGACCGCGGTTCAATCCCCCAGCACCACATGCCAGCCAGAACGCCCCCTGGTGGGCTGAGCTGGCCA
>NW_004524609.1:9433642-9436003 GCF_000260255.1 Octodon degus | reverse complement strand
ATGAGAACCAGGTTTTAAAATGAGTTTAGAATAAGAGACACAGCAGCCAAATCACACCTATACATAGTAAGAGCCCTAACAACCAGATAGTAACTGTGTCTTAGACAAACAAAATAAGTCACAGAACCACGTCTGAGCTGGAGCACTTCTCCCTAGGGCTGGGCAGGAAGAGCTTTCAATTTGCATGTTGGATCCTGGGCCAAACCTCCTCTGGTGGCTTTGTATAAAAGCAACATTTCTCCTTTCTCCCCTCCCTTCTCCACCCTGGCACTTCATGCTGTTTTCTCCAGGGTACTCACGACTATCACAGCCTGTCTTTCATTTGCTTGCTTATTGATGTGCAGCTCTAGCAGATTCTGTATTTCAGGGCCTGGGAGTGAGTGGGCATAGGGTGAAAGTTCTGCTGTCAGCAGTGAATCTAAGGAAATAAAGAAGGATCCAGGCATGGTGGCACACATAGGATGTCATCCCAGCTAGTCACGAGGAGGAAAATCAGAACAGAAAGGACTGGGATACAGCGCAGTAGTTGAGTATTTGTCTAGCATAGGTAGGCCCTAAGGTAGCACCCAGGGTTCAATCTTCAGAAACATGTATACAAAAAAGTGAAAAGAATTAGTAATAAATTCTCCACTAGGGAATTTAGAGGTCATTGGGAAATTCTCTCGTTATACCTAAGGAAAGATTATTATATCTTTTAATAATTTTGTTAGTATCCTTGTGATTATAAGATCTTGATCCTTTTCTCTCCTCCCTCTCCCTTCTTGTTTCTTCTTTCCCAGCATCCTCTTTGCTTCTCCAAGGTGTTCACGACCTCGTCTTTTGCCATCTTTCTTTTAATTTGCTGTTTAAATCTTTTATATTTTGGGATTTTTATACTACAGAAAACGATATTATATTTACCTTTCTGGATCAGATATATTGTGCCTGATAATGTATGAACATTGAATTATATTGTTTAAAAGAACATATATTCTCTTATACCTTCTTCACCAACCCAGGTCCATCTCAAGGTATAGTGAGGCAACTTGGGCTAACATCCAGTCAAGACAGGGAGAGGCAGGTTAGTTTCAAGATAAGAACAAGAGAAACGATCAGAAATATCTTATTTAAATATATACATAAAAATCAAGACAGAGATTGAGCATGACAAATACCATGTGGATTTCTTTAACCCAGTTACTCTGCCAAGGTAGTCAGTCTTATTTCTATTAGGTTGGTCCTTCAAATTAAACAACAATATAGATCTTAAACTAAATTGTGTGTGTGTGTGTGTGTGTGTGTAATGAAGAATGTGCCATACTGGACAGTTATTAGAAGGAAAGAAAGGGGCTGGTGAGATGGCTCAGTGGTCTAAAGCACCTACTTAGAACAAGCTAAGCAAAGCACAGGGACCGCGGTTCAATCCCCCAGCACCACATGCCAGCCAGCCCCGCCCCCTGGTGGGCTGAGCTGGCCACACACACACACACACACACAAATAAGTAAATAAATAAATTAAATAAAAGAAGGAAAGAAAATCACATGGTCTCTGGAGCTTTGGGGAATTAGGAGAGGACAAAAAGTAGTCCTCATGGCTGACTATAGCATGCATTCATATCGTCCCTGAACTTATATTGAAAAATTTCCTGGGCACCATATTCCATGCGCTCCAATGTGATGCCAATGGAAGGGTTCTGAGATGGTTAAAGCAAAGTCCCTTATATTTCAAAGAAAGGGAAACTGGGTCTTCCGAGGAGTCAGATTTATGTGACAGTTACTAGAGAGTTACTATGTGGCGTTCAAACCTCACAATAGCAGTGATATTAGGTATGATGCCCCTATATCGTGCATGAGTACTTTGAAGCTCAGGGGACTGTAACTTACACAAGATGTTGGGGTAATTGGGAACAGGTCTGGAACTGGAGTCTAACTGTACTTCAGTGTTTATCCTACACACCAGAGAGAGAGAGAGAGAGAGAGAGAGAGAGAGATTTTCTTTTTTATTATAATTGTATTTTATTTTGGAGAGTGAAAACAAAAGTAAGAACAAAAATCAGAAACAAAGACAGAAACAGGATACCATATAACAGTACCTATGTTACAGATTTTCAAAACAAGAAGAGCTGATTAACAATGGTTGATATGTTATCTAGTGTTACCATCAAATCTGTTGCTCAGATTAACAGATAGAGTTATGTAAGATTGGACATATGAGTGAATATTACCTCTTGCTTTCAAGAAATCTTAAATTTTTGTTCATGCCTCTCTTTTTTCTTTTATTACCTTTTTTGAAAAGAATGTATTTTAAAGAGAGTATAGTAATAATTAATATGACATTAGAAATGGTACACATCTAGAAGGCCAAGATAACAGGTATTCAAG
>NW_004524609.1:9412625-9433347 GCF_000260255.1 Octodon degus | reverse complement strand
ATATCTTTCAGGTTTTATTTCTTCTTTTGGGTTCTTACACTAGGGAGACAATACAATATTCACACATGAGGGTCTGGTTTATTTCACTTACGAGTATAGCCCCCAAAGACCTAAAAAAAATTACAGAATTTTATTTTTGACTATTTGTCATGAACATAGTTTTACTTTTAAGCTCCATTATGTGGAATTATGATTTTATCATTTGTATTATTTTGCTACAATTAGTTTCTGTCTTTAATTGAAACTTAGCAACCATACCTATTTATGTGACATAGTGTGATATTTCAATACCTTATATGATGCATTATGCGTCATAATGAAAAAATTGATTTTGGTTCACTTTTTATATCCAAAACCCTGGGGAACTGAAAGCCCAGTCTCTCAGTTTCTACTTGTTAATAAACGCAGCAGCATTTCATGTGAATTTGAACTTATAACGAGGGCACGCTTGTCACAGAAGAAAAAAACTGGGCTAGAAACAAAAGCAAAGTTTCACATCCTACAAGGCAGAGCTAGCAGTATTCTGAGGGTGGTTTTTTCAGCTCCTTGTTTCAGCTCTAGAGCTCTGTATTTGCTTATAATCTATATAATACCGTGCTCACAATATACTGGTTCAAAACGGTTGATGCAGGGAATGAAATTCTGAAGTTATATCAGGGAAGAGGTAAGATCCATTCTTTTTGAGACAATGGATTAGTGTCAAAATGTAGGGTAGGGAGGGAGAACAGAATAGAACAGAAAAAGAAGGAAAGCGGTAGGTCATGCCAATCCTTCCCTGGATACTACAACAGCTGAGAAGGAAATGTGAGAATGTGGTAGATTTGTTAGCAAATGAGAAACTCTGTGAACCAAGGGAGAAGGAATAGTAGGGATGACTTCTCGCAGTTTCTGAGCGAGACACAAGGTCAGCAGTAAATGCAGCACTCTGGGGTATCTGTGTATTTTATGAGAATTCTAGGCAAGATGAGGCGCTTGCATAATTCCAATGCAAGAAGTTGTAGAACAGGTTTTGAAAAAAGTAGAAAGAAATGCTCTCACGTTTTAGGTTTGACCTAACTCAACCCCTTTGTGTCTTTTCTCTCCATGAAGGAAAGCCCACCTCCCACGCCACTTGATTGCCTCTTCTCTTACTGTTCCTGTTCTTCCTGCTCCTTCCCTGTAACCACTTCTTCCACAAAGCCCCACCCCAGTCTGTGTTCAGAGACAATGGCTTGTGTTAAGAATTGGGTCATCTCTCCTACTCTCTGCCCTTCAGCTCTCAGGTTGCCACCAATCCTTATCTTATCTAATAGTTGCCAAGAAAGTAACCTGATTACTGGTGACTCATGCGTTAGTTATCTCAGCTTCTTTATGCACAAAGACAGTACCTGGCAGCCTCAAGGGCCATACGCAGTAATGTCACCCTAAACATTTGGGACCATTTTTGTGATACATCTCAAATTGCACAAGGTAGGCAATTAATAGTAACATATTCATGTTCACTAGATGCTAGACACAAGATAGAAATTTATAATTAATGGGACTCAAGGTGGTAAAGTCTAAGCAGTTGTGTTGTAAACGGAGCATGCTAATGCAAAGCTGCTCACTTCTGAAGAACCATCTGCAGGGGCAGTTTTGCCTGGTGAAGAGCTAACTTGGAAATCATAAGGAGGGAACTTCTGGGGAAGTGGCAGAGTAGTAAACAACAACGCATTGTCTCTGAGATTTGAAATCCGCCCACTGGAAAATAACAACTTGGGGAAGAAATAAAAACAGGGAGTAGATGCCTAGGAACCAGAAAGGATCTCACAGGAAAATGAAAACCTACAGTGAAATTAAAGAGACACAGTGCAATGCAGAAAAGAGAATGGGACAATCTGCACATTCCTCCTAAATCATGACTGTGGCCTAATCTACAAAGACAAAGTGAAAGTGGGGGATTCCAGAAGGCTTCAGGGAGAAACACAACTTGGAAGGAGTCAGCAGGTGTGTAAGTTGTAATAGCTGATGGGTGACTCCAATCCAAGCGATATAGGTGAATGAAACTCCCAACCTGAGAGGTACCTGGGATGAGTCATGTTCTTTAAAACTGAAGAATGAATTTTAGGAACAAAAGGAGCTTAAGAGCAGAATATTTATTGAGGAAAAGCAAACTTCTGTCAGGGAGAGAGGAACAGAAGGGGGACCCAAGTGGGTTACCCCCAGAATCTTCCATTCCTAGAGACATTTATAGAATAAAACCATGTGGTGAGGCAGGTCTATGCTGGAGAATGTGGGTACATGCTTAGGTGGGCATGAAGTAGGACAAATCTATGGTCAACCAATAAGGTTAAAAGCACCATTGTTCAGATAAAATTGATTAAATCCAGGACTGAAAGGGGAAGTGAGTCATGTAGCAAGTGGGCATGAATACAGAACAGGACTTTATCAAGTAGCAGTAGAGGCTGGATTAGCTGCTCTTCCTGGCTTCCTCAAGGTGAGGATCAATTCCCGATGCTTACCTTTAGGGAGGCCAGCCCATTTGTTCACTCTTTTGTCTTTAGGTCTGGCCCAGAGCGGGAGCATCCATTTCTCTCACAGTTGGAAGTTATCCTGTCTTCTGTGTTGCTTCCTTGAGGGCTCAGCCCTGTCTAACTGCCTGTGATATTTCTATTTAACTCAGCTGCCTACAGCACAAGCACCTGTCCTTCCACTGGAGAGAGGGTTCCCGGTTGGACGTCATTCTGGGGAAGGGTTGATTGTTTGAACCCGGGACTCAGAGCAGTTGGAGAAGGTCTTCACCTCAGGGGCCCCAGTGTTACATTCCCACAGTGATTGGGAGGAGGACAGCTAAGGGACACAGCCAGTTCAGGGAGCTGCGGTCATGCTGGTAAAGCAAAAAGACACAATCCCCACCCCCACAGCCAGAGGCCAGGCTCAACCTAAGTTGCTCGGGATTCAAAAGTTGCAGCTTTGGTGCCCTCACCCTACTGCTACTGCCTTCTTTGTCTACCAGTATGAACGGGGACGTGTCCTGACTTGCCTACTGCTCCAGCATTGTAGGCTGCAGGAGAAATCTGCACATGTGAAATCACAGAGCATTTGTTTTTCTGATTGTGTCCATAGTTTTAGATCAGTTTTTTTTTTCTTTTTCTTTTTTCCTTTTTTTCTTCTTCACTAGTTTATTGGGACATGAAGAATTTTACTCTGTTCTTCTTCCTTGGTTCTTACCAATTTTTCTCACTTATTTTTCCTTCATTTTTTTCTTTTGTTCCTTGGAATTATTCTCATTTTTTTTTTATTTTTGCTCTCTACAATGTCTTTCTGCTTCTCTCTTTTTTTTTTTTTTGTTTATCTTCTAATTCTTGTTGGTTTTGCTCTTTTACCTAATTTTATAAACATCCCCCTATCCTTTAATAAATCTTTTGTGCTACTTTTCTTTTCCTTCTCCTATCAAAGTTTAATGTTTCCAAATTTTCCTCTTATAGCCTTCCATACCCAAACGCTTTATCTTTAATAGCATAACCATACAGGTTTGTTAATACTTTGAATGTCAATCCTGTAAAATTAATCAATTTCTTTCTACCATTAGTGAAGACATAGCATAGCTGTATCAAATTTAGTATGCATTAGCTGTCAACAAATAGCTGGTTTGTCTCAAATCCACAATTATACCATAATTGTGAATTTCTTCTCTGAGACTAAGATTGACACATAATCTGCTCTTATTATGTATTAATAATTGTCTTGGACAATACCACTCTACCTGATTCACATGATAGTGGCAGACTCACACAACTATTGCTGTTTCTCTGTAAACCCAAACTGAGATCACATGTATGACATTAGCAAAACTAGTGTAGGTTTCTAGAAAATTTGGTTCTTGGGCTAATTTTATTGCATGTGTCCCTCCCAGATTAACTGTGGTGGTCAGACCTTGGGGCTGTGACAAAGGATCACAGTTAGCTATTCCCAATCTACATCAATAAAGCAACTACAAGTCTCTGTATGAGCAACAACTCCAGAAACATCAATACAAAACACAACAACAGAAACAAAATACAAAGCAAACAATCCTCCCTCAAATTCCCAACATTCTCAGAGCCAATCCAATGGACAGAGAGGGGCAGAAGAGCTCAAGTCCAGCACCTGAATTTCTCAAAACCATAACAGAGGAGGTTAGACAACAGATCAGGGGGATACTGACTGGGATCAGATAAAATAATAAACAAAAAGATAAGGAAAATAGTAATCAAAAAGATGCAGAGCTTTCAAAAGACACTAATAAAAAGTTAGATGAGCTAAACGAAGTGCCAAGAAATATTAATGATCACTTTAGCCAAGAATTGGAGTCACTGAAAGGCTTCAGTCTGCAATCCAGGAGATTAAAAATTATATTGAAAGTATGGAAAGCTGCAGTGACCAATATGAGGAAAGAATTTGAGACCTAGAAGAAAGTGATGCCCTCAAATATCAATTACTCAAAGATACCTTAAAAATAAGAGCACCTGAAACACGAATCTCTTTCTGAAAAAGACTAAGTGGAATCAGTCAAAACTGAGAAGATAATACAGATGGCATATAAAACCTCTTCACAAAAACAATGGTAGAAAATGTCCAAAGTATACGGAAAGAAATATACGTATGGAGAAATGAGGTACACAAAACCCCAAATAACCATCATCAAAAGAGAACCACTCCACCTCACAGTATACTCAAAGTTCCAAAGCCCATCTTATGGACGAAAGCCTTAAAAACTATTAGGGAAAGGTGTCAAATCACATATAAATGCAAACACATAAAAATTATAACATACTTCTCTACACAAACCTTAAAGGTACTAATGGCACAGAGCAATGTGTCATAGCCCTGAAAGATAGAAACTTCCAACCCTGCCTTACTTATCCTGCAAAACATTTCCTCCAAATTGATGACGAGAAATGAGACAGTTCCATGAAAAGAAATTTCAAGCAACAAATGACCAGGAAACCACCATTATAAAACATTCTCAAGGTGTCTTAGTTACTTTTCTCATCGCTAATACCAAATACGCAACATGTGTAACTTAAAGGAGGAAGGGTTTAATTAGCCCATAGTTTGTAGATGATGTAGTGCATTATTAGCTGGCTACAAGAAAGAGTGGCTTGGCAGAGGACATTGCAGAGCAGAACAAGTTCATGGTGGGGATAAGACAGAAAAAGCACCCAAGCAGGGGATAAGACAAATCTCTTCCTGTCTTTTACATTGTATCCAGGCTACTAGGATTAGGGTGGTCCCAAACCAATCTGAGGACTGATTTAGTAATTTCCTACCCTTAATCCCAGTATTACACACTCTAGGCCCAAATCATAACACAAAGATACCAGAGAAAGAGACATGGAAGCTAATAACGCCAATGAGTCAAAAAGACTGAATGTACCTGACAGTATGATGAGCTAAGCAGAAAGAAAAGCAAGAACTTCAGCTACAGAAAAATAATGCAATGACCAGAAATAGCCAGTACCTTCCAATAGTAACTGCTGATGTGCATGGTCTCAACTGACCAGTCAAAGACACAAGTAAATGAATGTAAAGGATCAAGAGACAAAATCCAATGTTTTGCACTATACAAGAAACACGTTTAATTAAAAGACAAATCCATAGATTAATAATCAAAGGATTGAAAATGATATTCCACATAATAGGAAAAAGAAAAAAAAATAATTGAAACTGATCTAATTTCATACAAAGTGGATTTCAAGCCAAGATGGATGAGAAGAGACAGTAAAGTTCACAACATGCTGATTAGGGAAACACATCAGAGGGAGGAGATGACAATTGTAGACAAATATGAAAATTATATATTCATCCAAAGCAGTGTGCTCAATTGAACAAACACTAAAGGACACAGAGAAAAATCATAGTATAATTGAAATGGAGGAGCTCAAGACCCCACTGTCACAAACAAACAGCTCAACTAGACAAATCAACAAAGAAATATCAGAGTTGAACCAAAACTTCAAACAGATGAAGTTGATTGATATCTACAGCATATTTCATCCAACCACAGAACACACATTCTGCTCAACAGAACATGGACTTTCTTCATGGTATAAGATACAGTACCCCATAACAAAAGAATCAGAATTATCATGTGTATATTATCAGATTAGTGTAATGAGACTAGAAATCAGTGTCATATGACACCACAGAAAATATTCAAGCACATGGAAATTGAGTAATGCCCTCTTGAATAATCAATGGGTCACAGATGAAATTAAAGGATAAATTAGACGGTTCCTACAACCAAATGATGACATACTGGAACCTATGTAACATAATGAAAGAGAAGCATAGAATTCTTTATCCTATTTTTTAAAATATAATCTAATTTTTAAATGTTTTTTATCATATTATGTAGGGACTTAAAGTTCAACATATCAATACTTGATGAAAAATACCTGTTCCTTATTATGCCTAAGATGTTTGAAATGCAGTGAGATAGTGAGGTTAAGATTGATAGCCTAAATCATTTGATAATAACAATAAGCTTTTCTTCTGGATGGGTAACAACCTAAGTTTGCAGACCAAAATTAGAGAAAAAGGAGGGCTACAAGGAAAGCCAACTTTTTGGCCCTAGCCTTCTAAGGTCAATTAAGACTCAGGACATATGAGAACTTGTACTGTAACGTCATGTACCTCGGTAGTGTCCCAAATTTTCTGATCAAGAAGATTATGGGGCCAAAGAGGAAAGTGATCGATGACATAGAGTGGGCCTAAGGAGAGTCACATGGGGAGAAGACACTCTCTCAGGCTTTCACAGAGAGCACATTGGCCAAGCAATGGTCGTGACTCATCCACATGGCTGCACTGATAAAGGTTCTACAATCTGAGGTACAGGATCTCAGGACAAATCCTGAGGGCATTTCATTGACTTTCTCAGACCAAAAAGCTACAACTCTTGTTGCACAGGTCCTGCTTTACCTTGGTCTTAACCATCCAGTAGAAAAGTATGAAGACGAAATATAAGAAATAAAGCCATGCTGTTAAGTTAAGCTGTGGGGGACTCAGGTCAATAATTTCTGACATTGCCAGTTAAACAGAAGACCCAATGCTATTATGGGCTACTGGACTCTTTTAGAATATTTTGCTGAGTTTACACAGCTATAATATTCAGTAACGGAACTTAGGAAAAATGGGGTACACCGATGAATGTCCATTCTGTATCTGTGTATTCAAAGTGGTTGGGGTAGATATATAGTTGCATTGTCTTAATGACTGGAATGATTTGTTCTAATGGTATTTGTAAATAGGATCACAAGTCCGCATCTTGTACAGCAATTAACCACTAAGAAGAATATATGCAGTGTATTATTTGTTGAAACTGTACTTCCGATTTGATTTGAAACTGTCTCATTGCTATATGTTTATCAATAAAACTGTAGGAAAAAAAATAAAAAATAAAATAAAATATATTCCAAAAAAAAAAAAACCATAATGAAAGAATTTCCTAGCTTATAGCAGAGAATGTGACAGCAAAGAAACAGAATGAGCTCAAAAAGTAGCCTACCTATGCACCTAAAATTGCTCAAAAATAAGAAAAATATAAACCCATAGCAAACACAAGGAAAGAAATAATAAACATCAGAGAAGAAATTAGTGAAATTGAGGCTAAAAATTCAATATAAAGATTCAATACATTGAAGAGTAAAGAATAAAGAAAACAGATAAATTCTTAGCCAATCTTACTAAAGTAGAGAAAGCATCCAGTTCAAGCAACTAAAAGTGAAAAAGTCAAAAGTCACATTGCACTGAGCCACAGTTCAGATGATCATTGATAACTATTTCGAGAAATTTTTCTCTAATAAAATGGGAAATTTAGGAAGAATGGATAAATTCATAGATACATATGAATTAGCAAAGCTGAATCAAGAAGACAGAAAATTCCTGAATAATTCAATATCATTCAGTGAGATTGAAATAACAGAAAACTACAAGAAAAAAAAGCCCAGGTTCTGATAGATTCACTGCCAGATTATGATTATGTTAGAACTTTATAGAAGATCTAATGTCAATATTCCTTAGACTTTTTAAAAATGTATTCAGTACAAGGTCTACAAGGTCTCGCTACGTAGATTGGATTCACAGTGATTCTCCTGTTTTCAGCTTCCCAAGCTCTGGGATTATAGGTGCGCTCTACCACACCCAGTTTCAATTGCCCTCTCATGTGCCCCGCAGATGGGGCCAACACGGCATGTTGGGGATCAAACTCTGGTCCTTGTGTCTACCTAAGCAGGTGCTTTAGTACACTGAGCTATCTGGACAGCCTGTGCAGCATAGCTTTAGCACCCTCAGGATTCAGGGAACCTTCAAAAGCACAACCTTTGATTCTACGAGGCTTTGGGGGATATCTAATACAGCCCATCTACAACATCCTATTATGCATGCTATCAGCAAGTCCTAATATATTGGGTCATCTCCCAAGTTCTTATTTAACTGCTGCTTCTTGCTGTCAACATTGTCACATTTTCAGTAGACCTTGTCTCTTTTATTTTTAAATTTAACAAAAAATTACATACTTATTCATTTGGTACAGGGTCCTGCTTTGCAGCTTAGACTCATAGTGATCTTCCTGTCTCAGCCTACTCAGAGCTGGGATTACAGGTGTGCACCATGACACCCAGTTTTAGTGGGCAGCTTGGTGCATGCATTCCCAGGCAGACACGGCATGCAGTCAGGACCTTGAACTCAGGACCTTGCGTTTGCCAGGCAGGCACTTCGACTGCTAAGCAATCTCCCCAGCCCTGGCCCATGTCTTCAGCAGACCACTTCACAAGCTTCCTATGAGCTCTCCCATTTTTTTCCTTGCTTAGGTTTATTCTTTAAAAGATAAATAAATAAATAAATAAATAAATAAATAAATAAATAAATACAATCATTAAAGCTCTCTGGCGTCAGGGCTAAGGTTAAAGTTCAACTGTAGAGCACTTGCTCAGCATTCATAAGGCCATGGTTTGGAGTCCAGCACTGCAAAATAAACAAACCCCAGACCCTTCAGTGTCTTCCCATTAAAACAGTGTAGTTGGAATTCTATATTTTGCCTTCACCATCCTTCAGTTTAAAGCGCCTTCTCCTACTCATCTTGTTCTGTGACAGAGAAAGCTCTACATTGCCCCTTCCTTTCACTAATACAGAGCTCAGCAAATTACAGCCTTGTAGCCGAATCTGACTCATTTTGGTAAAGATTTTTTTGGAATACAGTCAGATCACCATTTTTATATTGTACACACTTATTACATATTTCACTGGAAGAGTTCAGGAAATTCTACTCCAACATGACCCACTTTGTTGTTCTGACTACTTTGAAGTGAGAGAAGCTGGGGGACAGTGGATGCCAATGGCTTCTTGGGGTTCCCCTTATCTGCCTATTGACTGATCTTCAAAAAAAAAAAAAAACTACTCTCAAATGCTATTGATTCTTTCCCTCAGGTTTACTCAAGCACAGGAGATTAGCTTGTATCACAGGATAGTAAATTGTAGATCCGGACCATACCCTAAAAGCTTTGCCACAAATTCGAGCTTTGTCACCTATTCTTCCATGAATGCATCCAATATTTCCTCAACGATTTATTTTTCCTTAAAATGCTTCCCAGGCCTTCATGAATAGGGAGTTTACACAATTATATCTCACTAATTTTAGTATTTGTTCTTTCTGTCAGACCTGGTGTACATGCTGAATATAGAGGCATATATGACTATCTCTATATTTTTTCTTTATACTGCCTGTCCATCATATGCTTATTTTGCAAACTTACTTATTCAACCCTAATTGGGTAAAGGGAAAGCCTTTCCTTTCCTATGTCACTGAAAGCTGCAGAGTACAGTGATTGTAGCAGAGACCACAGGGTTCACCAAGCCTAGGATATTTACTGTCTTCAATATTATCTTACTTTCTTTGGTTCTTTATAAGAAAGTTGGGCAAACCTTGCCCTAACACAGAAGATTCATGATTATGTGATGAGTTCCTTTATCACCCATTGGATAGACTGTAAACTCTGTGAGAAAAGGGTCAGAATGTTAATTTACCACTATACCAACAGCAGCTAATGCATTATGCGGTATTTAGGTGTTTACTAGTTTTACTTTGAAAAAAGGAATGAATGAAGCGTTGTGCTCTACAAAGATCATACATATTCTCGAGGAAATTTCAGTTCTAGTAAAAGAATAAGTACTCCACCAAGTCTGAAACTTCTTCAAATACCAGACATCAAATCCATTCATTTATTCTACCTCTCCATTTATTCTAAAACTCTTATTATTGGTTTTTATTCATAAGCTTCTTTTAGGAGTAACTGAAGATTTCAGTGTAATAATTTCATGTAACTATGTTGTATAAGTCTCTGCATAATCTGGAGTTTAAAAAATCTTTGCCCAGAACTAAAATATGTTCAATTAAAATTTTAAAATCTATAATTGCATTATTACCAAAGAGGCCCTTTTAATCCTAATGCATATTATTAATGTCTTTTAAAGATATTTTCAGACACATCTATCATACATTTAATCTGAACTAAATTTCTAAAGTTTCTAAAGTTCAGTAGGCTACATGTGATAATAGTCTACAAATATGTAAAAATTCATTCTGAAGAATGAACTACTGTTGGGAGTGGCTACAGCTGGAGATTGGTCACATGTGTGAGGGCAGCACAAGGCTGCAGGGCCTAAAGCTGGCAAGCTACCTCAGGCTTGAAGAAAGCATCCTGCCTGGGCAATTTCAGTCATCAGTCATTAGGCAACCTTGTGTATGGTGATACTAACTTTGCAAAGGTATAAATAAACACAACTGCTGTTGTTGTTCAGGTCCTCTTGCCCATCAAGAGGCCTCCACCCAACTTCAGCTATGGTCCATCTTTATTTTCCAAATTCCTTAGCTATTTTCTCCTGGAGACCACCAAGAAATGAATGAGTCCCTACAAACTACCAATGAATGAGCTCAAAGTCTTGATAACATTGGAGGCCTATTTATAGTGACAAAAATTTGGCTATAAGCTAACCATCTAATACATGTGGGATTGGTTTATAGTTAATGCTATAATCATAGAATTACTCTGTGACCATGAAGAGGGATGTAGTTGAAAAATTTCAGAATAAAATTTAAAGCCAATTGTTTAATGCAGATAAAAGGGGAACTACATAACAGTTTGAACACAGCATAATTTTTAAGATTTAAGCATACTTAAACAGAAGAAAAGGTTCAGTGATATACAATAAAATATTAGCTGTGACCTTCTTGGTTTGGTAAGATTAATTTTTTCTCTCCATGTATATATTTCTATTTCTAAAATTTTGCAATAGACATGCACACATTTTGCAAAAACCAAAAAAAAAAAAAAAAAAGTAGAAATCAGGTATCTTCATTTTGCTACTTTGAAAAACACCAATTCAGAGACTCTATAAAGAGAAAACAAACCAACAGCAATCTAAAAGCATTTATTAGATCTTTTAAAAGGCAGCTATAAATAGCCCAAAGAGGCAGACAGTCTTACAGACACGAAAGTCAGACATCGATGCTGTAATTTTTGTTGGAACAACTCTCAGAAACAAATACAGTGACATTTAATTCGTCTAAGTAAAACCAGATCTCATTTAAAACAGGGGTTGCGGGGGATAGAGGAGTCCAATCAGACTTGGCCACCGGAGACCAACTGGAGAAATCATGAAACCAGCTGGGAATAAATCAAGGCTGCGAAACGCAGCGTTAGAACCAAGCAGCCACCAGCGAGGAGCCCCCGTCTCTGCGCCCCTGTAGCCTTGCCCCAGTCCAGACCACACTGAACCGCCAGTACCCTCAGTTTGGGGATTGCTGCAGCCAGGTCTGGTTTCCGAATCTCTGTTTTATCTGAATATTTTTGATAAATTTGGAAAGAACGTATAAAAAGTGTGCTGTTATACATTTGCATATCTTTAAAAGTCTGTATTGATCCATTTTAAACCCAAAGAAATGGTTCTTTAGATGTGTGAATTCAGAGGAGGGCAGTTAAGGATTGAGGATGTATATTTGTTTAAACAAGTGATCCTAACCAATTCTTTGTCTTTCTCTCTTTCTCTGTCTCTGTCTGTCTGTCTGTCTGTCTGTCTGTCTGTCTGTCTCTGTCTGTCACTATCTCTCTGCCTCTTTATCTGTCTCTGTCTCTCTCTGTCCCTTTGTCTCTGTCTTTGTCTCTCTCTGTCTCTCTGTTTCTGTCTCTATCTCTATCTCTCTATCTCTTGTCTCTGTCTGTCTCTGTCTCTCTCTCTTTCTCTCCCTCTCTCTCTCTCTCTCTCTCTCTCTCTGGCTGTCACTGTCTATCTCTGTCTCTCTGTCTCTGTCTCGCTCTATCTCTTTATCTGTCTCTGTCTCTCTCTGTCCCTTTGTCTCTGTCTCCATCTCTCTCTGTCTCTGTGTGTCTGTCTGTCTGTCTGTATTTTTCTGTCTCTCTCTGTCTCTATCTCTATCTCTCTGTCTATCTCTTGTCTCTGTCTGTCTCTGTCTCTGTCTGTCTCTGTCTGTCTCTCTCTCTCCGTCTCTCTCTGTCTGTCTCTCTGTCTGTCTTTCTGTCTCTCTCTCTCTCTCTCTCTCTCTCTCTCTCTCTCTCTCGTGCATGTGTGGTACACAACCAGGATCTTCAAACTGTGTTACATCCCCAGCCCACTTTAAGCTTTGAGGGTCTCATTAAATAACTATGTTGCTTGGCTCGGCTTGACCTTGCCATCCTCTTGCGTCAGTCTCCCAGGGTGCTGAGATACTGCCCACCGCCATGCCTGGCTATGATTCTTAAAAAATATGTATTAACCAGCTCTACTGTCTCACATAGCAGCCCCCCAAGTCCTCCAGCAGGATGGTATGGCAGTGTCTTCAGAAGTGTGATCTTCTTCTACCAACTTGCTTTCAAATGTTAGGGGACTCTCTGACACTTTGGAACTTTGAAACCCCCTTCAGACATTGTAACTTAATTGCAACAGTGGGTTCTTCAGCATATTCGAGATGGAGATCTACGGATTTAAGATCTTAAGAACTGAGACTAGATTCTAGTGGGCATGAGTTTGAGTTACTATGATTGCTTAACTATTAGTGAGATTTACATTTTGGCACAAGTTAATCAGTCCCTCTGGAGCTTAATGTTTCTTAATTTAGGCAACTTAGGGGAGTAAAATGAAGTCATGACCCCAAACCTCCTCTCACAGGAAGTAGTATTTATTAAGTACTTCATCATAATATGGTTTGTACTTATGATCACATTCACGACTGAATGAAATAATGACAGAACATGGAATTATCTAACAGCAGTTCAATAATATCATTAAAATATAGGTACATATGAAGAAAGAGGTAAATGCCACGTTTTGATCTAACATGAATTGCAAGCTGGCTCTTTTCCAGAGTTTTTTTTTTAAAGAATTCTCTTTAATATTTGATAACTTTGACCTTCATAACCTTCCAGAATAAAGGGCAAAGTTGCTCAGAAGCGCTATCAGTGTCACTAACAATGTGATACTCATCAACCATTTTTTTTTTTTTTTTCAGCAGTGGTGAATTTTTTGCAGTGGTTCTAAATGCCAGGTTACCTACGACTAAACTTTAGTACTTCCAACTCTGTGCCGTCTTAGGGCTGCTTTATTTGATCCTAACCCTTCATTCCAAAAACAAATGTAATTTATGGAAAGCATATGTGCGTATGACTTTTAACTTTCTAAAAGTTTGGTATTTATGGCATTCCAAGCTGCAACTACTATCTCTGTTGCTATTTTCCTATTTGTGAGAACTGCTTGCACACTGTCCTCTTTGGCAGTTTCTAGAGAGTCTATTTATTAGTCTATTCCATCTGCCGGGAACCACTGAACTCACAGATGTGATTTGCTTGTAGACCAGGAACTCCCTGGATAGTGTCTACAACTTCTTTGACCTTTAAACAATTGCATTTCTGTTTCAAGCTGTCAAAATGATAACTCGGGGTATCTTTATTAAGGAGGAAAATAAAGCAAGTGCTATTAGGTGTCGGCTCAATTCCCATCTCCCTGGTGAGTAAAGATAATTGAGAAGCCCTTCAAGTAAGAGAGAAAAGATCCTCCTAGGCAGACCCAGATGGATTGCCTCTTAGGACGGCACATTAAGTTGTTGCAGCCTATCATAGAAGATGAGCTTTCTATGAGTGTGTGCCTTTTCGAAGCCCATGGAAGAAAAGCATAGCCACTTGCTATAAATACTAGAAGACATAAGTACTTTCTAAGCATTAGCATATTTGATAGACTCCTGGATTTCCATGCATCTGATTTACTACCCTTTCTCCTCCATGTAGACTTTCATTTCCAACACTGTAGTGCAGAAAAAAAGAATAAATCAGCCATTCCTGATTTGGGAGGTTCGAATTTCATTATCTGTGAGTGTTTGTACAAACAGCAGTGATACAAAGCAGTGATAACCTCCTTATAAAGGGAAATGGAGGGGCCCAGGAGATGGCTCAGTGGGATAAGCACTTCCCTGGCAAGTGCAAGGGTCTGAGTTCAACCCCCAGTGCCACCAAACTAAAAAAAAAAAAACAAAACAAAACAAAAAAAAACCAGAAATGGTATGTCTCAGCATTTCTCAGACTGAGCTATCTATTTGATGATCAGGCGAATAAACTTTTCCGTTCAACCTCACAACAGAGTGCTTAAAATAGATCTGTAAGGACCAGCCAAATATCTCAGTGGATTAAAATACCTGCAAGCAGGCGCAGGGGCTTGGGGTTCGATCCCTGGGCCTGTCCCGCTGGCTCCACACCTGGGACGTGCTGAGATGAGACTGGGCATGGTGGTGCATGCCTGTAATCCCAGCTCTTGGGAGGCTGTAAATAGGTGGATCACTACGAGTCGGATCTAGTAGTGAGACTCTGAACACCCTATAGACCCTTTGCTAAAATACAGTAAATAAATGAATAAATCTGCGAGGGTCTCTGTATTATTTCAAAGTTACCAGGGCTGATAATGGTCAGGGAAGGATCATAAATATAATTTTTTATATTCTTTAATTCAATCAATTAAATTTAACTCTATATATATGAGATATTATGAGGACTGTTGAGGACTGTGACTATTATTATTGCCTTTAAGGGGCCCATCTTACCAACTCTACCCCAAACAGTTTCCCATGATATCTCTCTGGGAATGGAGGATTCCCTGGTGGAATAGCTACCATTGAACCTAGAAGAGAAATGACTGGAGACGCTATTGAATCCAGGAGAAAGATGGCTAGACTAGAATTTGGTTGCTGCAAGGTCTCACTACACAGCTCAGACTCATGGTGATCCTCCTGCTTTCAGCCTCTCCAGTGCTGGGATTACAGGTGTGTGCCACTAGGCCCAGATTCTGGCTGGCTCGGCTCACCCTGGGGGCAGGGCTGGCATGGCATGTGGTGTGGGGGATCGAACTGCAGTCCCTGAACTTGCCTAAGCTTGCCTAAGCAGGCACTTTGGTCCACTGACCTATTTTCACGGCCCCGTTCCCCCTTCCCAAAACTACTTTTGTGGTTCTTATTTCCTAGGCTCATGAAGGAAGTTGGGCTCGTAAAAAAGACATAAAAAGAAAGTAGTGATAAACCGAATTACACTTGATTTAGAATACATGCTAGGGTCATCAAAATGCACCTCATTTATATACATTATAGCTTTTTCAAAATGATTTCTCTTCCTTGAATTCAAGCTATCAGGTGAGATAAATGAAATTGAGGGAACTATTATAGTTAGTTGAGCAAAAAGTAGTTTAGGAATTTGAATTTTCATTCCTTGAGCTAGTTTAGCCAGCAGCCAATATGCTTGAGAAGCTTTAAAGGGTGCAGCGTTTGAAAAAATAGATTTCCCACATATAAATTAAAATTCTTTCTTCACCAAGATGTATACAGCATAGCCATATGGAAAAATGTTTCCATTGTAAATTGAAAATTTAACTAATGCTTAACTACTGATCTTACTGAAGATTATTTATAGAAGTTTTGACTGTAGATCACATGTTCCCTTGATTTGAGATTGATTGGGAAAAGGCACAGGAATGTGATAAATGTTTTCTGTGGTAACAGAATTAATGTTTGCTTCAGTTTAATCAAAACGCCATGTTGGATGACAGATATCTTTTTTATGAAAAATCCATTCAATTGACAGGCTTTGGGACTACTATAGAATTTTAAAATATCAATAGAGAGATTATGCTATGAGTGAAAATTATTTTTTTTTCCATTCAGAATTTAGGGCCAGAAGGAAAAAAATTGGATCTTTAGCTGAGAAGCATAAACTTTATTGGCATTTAAATTCCCAAATCTCAGATCACTTTCCTATACAAAGGACAGACTAGATGTTCTCACTGAAAAAAAGTTGACTAGTCATCACAGACAGATTGCCACCAAGCTGTGCATGCTGTATGCCCAGCTGCCTGTTCACAAACCTTTAAGAAGTAATACCTAATCGAGTAAGGAAATATTTGTCCTGTTATTCATATCTGGCCAAATGCTATGAAAACTCATGAAGACTAAAGTAGTCCAAGGCCTATCACATCAACCCACAGCCCCCTCCCCCCACCACCAAGGTTCTGGGTTCTTGGGTTCCAGAGGCCAGCACAACCTCAGCATTGCAGCACCATCTGCTTGTATATGCATCCACTTCTTGCCTGAATGAGGATTTTTCATGACCTCTATTCTCATTTGAATGAAAGCATGTTTTTTGGGTGGAAGTAACGCATGGGGAACCACAACCTTGTCTGCATTGAGGCCTATTTCAATCCTCATCCTTTTCCCTGAAAGAGTTTACTCTCTGTTCATGAGAATAGCACTAATCAAAATCTCAGCTCTAAACACCACTGGCCAGGAAAGTCAACAACTACACAGAAGTAGTTGCCGGTGTAACCTTGAACGGCAGCCCATAAGTAAATGGTGATGCAATCAGGATTTTTTCTGCGTGATTCCAGCTTCCCTTTTTCATGACATTGACCCCACCATCACCACTACCACCTGATCTCTAGTGGAACTTAGTGTCAAATACCATTAGCATGCTAATAGCAGCCATAAAACCGAGTTTTGTTATATCTTTTATGGTATAGAAATCAGTAAGTTCAATCATAGAGAAACTAAGTGGTTTACTATATGCCAGAGAGTTGTCCAAAGAGCTAGGATTGCAACCCAGTTCTCTGCAATGACGTTATAAGTGATGCCAAAATCACAGATGCGCATATTTTTTGTGAATGAAGTTAGAGTCAGTTTTCTACACTGAAGATTATACACTGTTCCTTATTGCAGACACTAAGCTATAAGGAGGTGTTTCAGGCTCACAGGTGGCATTAACGTTTTCCTAAGATATATTTATTTTGTGCTTCTTCAAATATCAGCCCTTGATGTACACACCACTGTGCACACGCAGAATTCTTCAACCAGTAAATCCCAGCCAAACAAAATCATGACGAGCCCCAAGTGTCAGCAAAGAACAAACCAAATGATGTCCAGAGCTGGGGGCACGCTTTCCATGCAAGCTGACTGTGCAATGCCTTTTCACAGAAAAGACTGTTTCCAACTGTGAGATCTCACAGACAGTGGGTGGACTGGAGGAAAGGTTCCCAGTCTCTCAATGACCTTTGGAATTAAGCCAAAATACTCCGACACAAAGATAAACAAATCCAGTCTGGTGATGTCACAGAGTATCCTGAGGAAAGCAACCAGGATAAGGCTTCCTCCTGCATAGATCCAAAAGCCACAGGAGTATCTCAGCATGAACTTCTTCTGCAGTCAGACACTTGAGTCTTCGGGAAGAGTTAACCCTAATCAAAGAGGCTCAGTGCACGAAAAAAGGGTGTGTGTGAAGGTGCACACAGGTGCTGGTGGGTAGGCCCCATTCCTGATTAGTTAGTTAGAGATATTCTAATCTCTCCTCCAGGCCACCTCTAGGTTGTTTGTGCATAGCTCAAGGGTTTTTTTTTTTTGCTGAGGAACAAAGAAAACCAGATTTCTTTCCTTCAGGACACTTTCAAGCATCGACCAGATTCGTTTTCCAGTTATTTTAATATTGATTTTCAGACAAAGAAAGGATGAGGGTAGACATCAAAGACCCTACAGAAAAGGACTTTCGGTCAGTGTAAACTCAGCGTCAGCAAAATAGAAAGAAATTCACACCAGAACTACGAGCGAGGAGGTCTGTTTTCTGGACGAAGCCACTGATGAAATTGGACCTTAGTTGGCAGTGTTCAAATTATATGAAATTTGGGTCACAGCAGATAAAGGTTCAAAAGATCTATTCTACCATAGTTGTTGTGACTAATCACTTGTTCTGTTTTTAAAAATTGCTATGAAAATAGATTTCAAGTCTTCTCACTGTAAAAATATTAAAAATGCTCTGTGGGGCAGTACCCTTCCATAATGCATCTGTATTTCAAAGCCATTTCTTACAGCCATTAATATATGCAATTTTCACTTGTCCATGAAAAATAAATGAATAAAATTTAAGATTTGTATGCAAATTAAAAGGGCATATTTCCATCTTCATTTCCAAAAGAATTCTGTAAGGGAATTGTGTCTACCCCTCTGGTATCACTAGAGCCCAGAATTTTTCAGATAAAAGTACTGTCTTCTCTTTGGAGAGGTGTGACTTCTATCTAGCATTATGGATGAGAGGCAGCCAGTATTCTAAGTCACCCAGCCTTAAAGGTCATTGCTTCTGCTGAACAACAGCTCTCCAGGCAGCTTGCTTGTGTGTGTAGGGACCAGAGAACGTCTTTGAAGAGCTCATACTATTTGTTTAGAAAGAAGATAGTCATTCCTGCCTCGGTATCAAATCTGAGGCACCTGGATGAATAGGTGATGTAACAGTTACACTAACAATTTGCAGGACCAAAAATTTAGAATAACCACTATAATGATGTATTTTCCAGGCCTGGGGAAGATTCACTTATGAGTCTAGATGGCTCCTAATGCCATGGAGTGGTGGGAGGCTTGTATAGAAAGAGTAGAGTGGCAGGCTCCAGCAACTCAACAGAAAAGAGAACAAGGAATAGAAGGAAGAGGTAATGCAGAGCTGGGAATCTCAGAGATGTGAACACAGGTAGTATATAGATAATCAGGCAGGCAGAAGCACATCAAAGACATTTGGCAAAAAGTGACCATGTCCCCGGGATGGGTGGAGCTCGGGATAAGAACCCCAGACTGTGGGGGCATCAGGGCCAGGCGCAGTCCCTAGCCAGAGAAGAAACAACTCTTAATCACCATGCTCTTAATATCTATGAGTTCTTTTAATTCTCCCACAAAGCCTGAGTGGTAAATACCCATATTAACCCCATTTTCAAGACAAAGAATTGATCTTTAACCAGATGGATAGATTGCTTCTGAGTTACTCAGGTAATAAATATGGCGAGGAAGAGCCCAGGCCAAAGGTTTGGCCATCAGTCATTCACAGTTTAAGCTGGCGTAAGCAAAAAGTCTGTTGAAGATAAAACCAGGATGATGATGCATCTTCAAATATGAGCTCAGGGAAAAAACAAAAAAATCTTGTCATGTAGACTGGGATTAATTACAATACATGCAGGTCAATATCTGGGGTTGTACAAAAAAGCCATGTACTTGGGGTTTCTAAGCAATGCCCCATCTCAGAACCCAGAGAAGGACCTGCATGAGATCAGATGTCTTCCATTCTAAGGATCTGAGAAGTTACAGGTGGTGAAGTCTGCGCAACTGATTCCACTAAAAGCAGATCCCATGTGTAGCCTGGAAGCCTAGCAGAGATGAGCAGCGAGATGGGAATAGTGGCAAATGAGGTGAAGAAAACATCTTTCCCAGAAAATCAAGGCAAAGATTCAACAAAAATAGTTTTCATCCCCACAGAATTCCCAGTGAAAGTAATAAATGTTTGTGTAATTGGAAATATTTCATATCTACAGGATATTGCTGGATTCTGGGTATCTTGAGTTTTTGCAAGAATTCACTGTGATGGCGAACAAATGGGGGAAGGCATAACAGAAAGAAGAATGCAAACAGGAACTCTGACAGATATGTATTCACTGTGCATTCAAAATCTCTTTTGAGGGCTGGGGAGGTAGCTCAGCAGTCTAAGCACCTGCCTGGCAGGGGCAAGGTCCCAAGTTCGATCCCCAGCCCTGGGAGGATAACTGCAAAACCCAAACTGCATAACAAGACCCTCTATCAGAAAAGCAAACAAACAAACAAACTCTTGAGTACCAGCTATGTTCCCTGTATTGTGTGATCTACATGGCCTGAAATAATGAGGACATGACTTGGCTCCCAATACTTCTGCATGTAGCCATGCAACACTCTATATTTATTCTGCTCAAACGGGACACTATCCCTGAGGGTAGGCTAGGACTTGCCTAGAGAGTTCCAGGGGATGTAGGCTTAGGACTGTTTGGAGAATAATAGCTTTAGTATTTCTATCTCTAAAATTGGAAACAATCTTTTGAAGACAGGGATTTTTTACCCAGACTTGGAAAATCAGTTTGTAGAAGCATTTCCTGAATTTACTGGGGGATTAAACCAGGTAATGCGGCAGCTGTCTCTTAACACTAAGGGGATGAAAGAATTTATTTTATATTACGTATCAATAATTTGAACATAGCATTTTGCCCCATGTGGTGCCATTGTTGACAATAGTGAAAATCTGTCCACAGGATTCAAAATAAACAATAGCAGAAAGACTTTGACTTCTCATTAAGGGCAAAATACTTGAATCTTCTAATTTAAAAAAAAAATTGGGGGTGAGGGAGATGGCTCAGTAGATAAGTGCTT